>NC_063218.1:65836938-66134438 GCF_020740725.1 Corvus hawaiiensis
AATCCTAGCTCCTTTTTAAGGGGGTGTTTTAATGAGTCATCAGCAGGGACCACTTTTAGCCAGCTTTAGTTAAGTTCCTTTTGCACAGGTTTCATGTGGCTTTGATGGTGAAATCACCAAACCCTGAAGTTTGCCAAATTACCCCTGAAAAGCTTTAATGAACCAATCCTGAGGGAACTGGGGATTGCATATCTGGGATCTTATGGCCCTTTGAGGCCATGTTGGGTTTAGCCCCTGATTTTGGTGCCGAGGGAAACTCCAAGTTAAGAATAATCCAAATATGAAGCACTTCTCACAAAACTCAGCTTTGCAAAGCTTTATTTGGGCTAAAAAAGAAAAGATGGGAATGCCCTTGGCAGAAAAGCAGCTGTGAGGCACAGCAGGCTTCAAATGCCTGTCAGCAGGCGCTCCAGGAGAAATGGCTGCTGGCTCCGGGCATCCTGGGCTTTCCAGGCAGGTTTTGTACTGGATTGCAAGGCAGTTCTCCTGCCTCTGGGGGGTGGCACCTGCATCCCACTGGAAAGGGAAAATGTGGAGAGAGCGGCAAGCGGGAAGACGGTTGCTGATGTGTGTCCTTGGATTGCAGTTCCTCCCGGTGGGTCTGTGCTGCTGGAAGTTTGAAGGAGATCAGCCTTGGAGTACGTGTGGGTTCACCTGTGGGGCTTGGGAGAGACGCTGGACATGAAATTCCAGGGATGTTCCCCTTGCTGGAGTGAGAAGCAGTGGAAGCACTTTGCTGTCTGCTTCTTCATCGCCCTCACCTCGGTCCCCTGGGGCTCCAGGAAATCCCCTCTCACCTTTGCTTTTCCAAGGGTCTCTAAATGAGGGCTTGAGCTTTGGTGCAGCTCCCTTTACAGGGAAGATCTGTTCCAGGAAAGGTCTCCTGGTCTGGACCGATGGCGTTGCAGGAAGAGCAGGAAACCCCAGAGCTGCTGTGGCTCCCTCATCTGATTTGCCTGCAGGCAGCAAGGATCATTCCCAAGTGTCATCCCCTGGCTCCGTGACTCGGGGAGGTTGTGTTCCCCCAAAGGCCAGGGGCCGCTTTGTGTTGCAGCTCACGGAAGTCCAGCTCGGTGGTGCTGGGTTTGGTTTTTGCGTGCAATGAAGGCACTAAAAAATTCCCCTCCTTCACTGGCACAGCCCTGGAGTGGGAGCAGATTCCCCTTATCCCGGAGTTATCCCGCTCCTGCCCTGGATCCCTGCGGTGCTGTGTATTCTCCAAGCTCACAGCACTGCTGGCTCTAAACAAGAAAAACAATCCCTGTTCCATCTCTTCTCCGTCCTTGATGTTCCCAGGCCCTGCATCTCCCTGGCTATTCCCTGTGTGAGTCTTCATCTCCATCCCACCTTATCCCGATCAAGTAAGGGTCTGAGACGTGTTTAGCAGCAAATGCATTCTTGTGAAGAAAGCCAAGAGCAAAGAGCGTCCAGATGCAGAGAAGTCTTTAGAAAAGCACTCCGGACGTGCAAATGAGGGATGTGTCTTCCTGCATCTCCTGTTGTTTTTTCTCTGTCAGGTTTTGGAAGGGTTTTCTCTCAGTGATTTCCTGCAGTCCAGGTGCGTCCCTTCTTTTGTCCAAATCCAGTGCCAGAGGATCGAACAACTGACGAGTGGGGTCTGGGATGAAAACGGTTCTCCTAAAATGAGGGAAACAATGCTAGAAGAGAAATGAGCATCCTTTTAATGCCTGGAATAAAAATGCTGGAGAAGGGCAATTTTATTTGATATGGTGTCTTTCTCTTTTTTTTTTCCATGGCTAAAACTGCACGGTGAGCAATCAGAGCAGAAATATGAAATGCAGGAGTCTTGGATTCCACAGTGGGATTAACTTCCCTTTTCTGCTCTCTTTCAGGACAGGAAAAAACCACTGAACTCGCCCCGTCTTTGGGACCAAGAGCTTTGGTGTTGGAGTAGGCAAAGCCAGCTAGGGCCCCCCTTGTCCTGCCCATGGTGTGGGTCAGGGACAGGCTCCTCTTCTCCTCTGGGCTGGGATGAACTGGCTAGGGAATGCTCTTTCTGACAGGCCGGTCCTAGCCCCGGCTACTGGAAATGGGCAGAGGTGAAGAGGCAAGTGCCAGAGTTCCTTGGGGATGATGGAATTGTGGTGTTTGGCTGTGCCCAGAGGGGCAGGTTGGGCATTTCTGTGTGTGTGAGGACCGGTTTGGGTGCTGGGGAGCCCGGGGAGCCGAGCTCTCAGTGCATTCCCAGCTCTCCCGGGGGTGGGAGCTGGTGCAGGGCTGGGTGACAGCCTCTGGTCGGGCTCGGGGCAGGCCCTGGCCCCGGCACAGACACGCTGGGGCGGTTTGGGGCCGCTTGGGGAGCCGTGGGAGGCAAATGAGGGATGGTGCTGGGCGGAGCGATCGGCCTGCGCTCGTGTCAGCGCAGCCGTGCAGGGCACTGGGATCTGGGCAAAACACCGGCTCTCCTGGCGTTCAGGGATGCAAGGTCTGAGGGACTGGATTTACTTGGGACTTTCCAGGACAGCAGGAAGAAGAGGAAATGTGGTGCCAGAGGTGCGTCCCATCCGGTTGCATTTCCCTCTTTCCCGTTTCCATTTCCTCCTCAGTGCAGGTGTCCCCTGCAGGCCATGAGCACGGGGCCGGTGACAACTCCCTGTCTGTAGAGGGATTCCTTATGGAACAAGGGCAGATGACACTTGTGTGAGGCTTACGACTGTTAGAATTAGACCAGGATGGGTTAAGAAAAAGAAAACTAGAATGGTGTGTTAATCTTACTGGTCAATTAACAAATAGAATCCACACTTCTGTAAGAAAAAATACAGTGTATGGAGCATATAGAAGAAGCTGGTTTTGCCTGCTGCTGCTGCTTGGCTTTATCATGTGACCCCATTCGAACTCTGCCTTCAAGACAGCTGTGAGACCGTGAAATAAAGAACTTAGCAGAGCAGCAGCCTCCTCTGCTCTTTCACCCTGGTCCGAGAAGGAAGGGTACCCTGTCAAAGGCTCAACACTTGCCTTTCTGAGTTTGTTTCTAAATTTCTACCTTTCTAATTTTGTTTCTAATTTTTTTTTTTGTTTCTAACTTGGTTTGTTTTTAACTTTCGACCTTTGGAAATTTGGTTGTTTCTTGTATTTTACCTCTTTGTTTGTTTCTAAATTTCTGCTGTTGTAACTTTGTTTCTAACTTTCTACTTTTTAAGTTTCATTTGTTTTTAACTTTTTCCATTCCTCCCAGCGAGGGATGTGTGCAGAATACTAAAACCTGTTAAGTTCTTCATTTTTACATCTCTAGGCAAATGCTACTGATTTAGATGTAAATTGATTTTGAAATGCGCCAGCCCTCTCTCTCTACTCTGTCGCATACAGGAATATAAGAAGCTGGGAATAGAGATCAGCAAGTTTTGCGAATAACAAGCCGGCGTTTTTCTGTAGGAAGGAAAGAAGCAAGTGCCTGGCCCCAGGAGCCGAGACGCTCGGGCTGCAGGAGCTGCAGAGCGCCCAGAGGCGGCTTTTCCCTCTGCTCTGTCCCTGCCCCCGGGCTGAGCTGGGCGGCGCTGCTGCCGCCCGGTGCCGGCTGAGCCGAGAGGGCGGCGGCCTCGGTGGCTGCCGAGCGTGGCAAGGGCAAGGAGCGGGAGCGAGCGGGGCTGGGTCTGTCAGCGGAGGGGAGGGGCGAAGGGCGGCTCGGAGCGCCGAGGGACACGGCCGTGCGTGAGCGGGGCCACAGCTATGGAGAGGAGTGGGCGCCGTGCGGGGCGGCGACCGCGAGGAATGACAGCGCGGGGGGCGGGGCCGGTTTTGCCGGGCAGCAGAGGCGCGGTCGCAGCGCGACCCGGGCGGGGGGCACCGGGCGGGCACGGTCGGAATCGAGCCGCCCGCGTGTCGCTCTCAAGGAGGCGGCTCGGAAAGGAAGGCGCAGTTGGGCGCTCTCGGGACGGCGTTAAGTGACGTTTTTATTAGAACCTGCCAGGACCTTGCAGAGGGTGGTTTACACTTCCGCCACACTCAAGATGGCGGACGCACTAGGCCCCTTTGAGAGGTGTCCCTGCCGATGCCTGCCGCCGGTCGCGGAGCAGTCGCCCGCCTCCGGCGCCGCTGACCCCACCAGCCGTGTCCTCGCACCGGGAAGCACCGCGGAAAATCGCGCGGAAAGCGCGGGGCCGGCGTCGGAGTCCGGGCCGGATTCAGGCAGCCGAATAGACGCCCCTGTAAGGGGCGGGGGGGCCCCTTAAGGGTACCACACTAAAGATGGCGGCTCGACCGGAAGTGGCTTCTGCCAGCACCAAAGATGGCGGTGAAGGGCGGAAGTTTCGTCACCGCCACACTAAAGATGGCGGCCGTGTACGCTGTTTTCTGACCTTCTCAATATGGCGGCAGGGAAGGCCCCCCCAAGGTGCGTCTATTCGGCTGCCTGAACGCGACGCCGACGCCGACGCCAGCCCAGCGCTTGCACGCAGATTTCTGAGGCGTTTCCCGCTATGCGGACACCGACTGTGGGGTCAGCGGCGCCTGGGGCAGGCGGGAGCATTCAGGCAGTCGAATAGACGGAGCGGGGTCCTTCCGGCCGCCATCTTGAGAAGGTCGAATAGCCACGTTGGTGCGGTCCCGGTGACTTCCGCCCTTCTTCGCCAGGAGCGGCAATGGCGGGGAGCCCGGGGAGCAGCGCTGCCGGGCCGGGGGCACCGGGCCGGGTGCTTCGGGCTCGGAGGTGAGCGGGGAACGGGGACAGCCCCGAGCGGACGGTGGGGGCCGCGGGGGATCGGTATTCCGGCCCAGGGATGGGTGTCCAGGCACAGGGATGGGTTCCTGGACTATCTAATAATATTATATAACGATCGTACAAGGAGATCTATATAAAAAAATCCTCCATGGTCATCCTTCTCCCAGCCCCTCTGTGTTTTCAGGATCTTGGGGGAAGAGTTTGGGTCTGGACAAGGCTCTCGGGCACAGGGTGGGATTCTTGGGGTGCAGGGCCAGGATTTGGACTCGATGCTCCCTGCGGGTCCCTTGCAGCCCAGGAAATGCTGCGATCCTGTGCCTCTGAGGGTGAAATAAAGGGCACCGGTGGGGTTTGTGCCCGCTGTGTTCACGGCCCCGCCGGCTCAGGGCGGGTTCAAGGCGCAGCTGCCCCGAGCCAGCGGGACCGGCCGGGGCTGCTCGCTCCCGGTGCTGCCGCCTTGTGGGGAGAGCCCGGCACTGCAGCCCGCACAGGCGCTGGACCACGGGATCGGCGTGGAACAGCAGCGCAGGGAGTGCTGAGGCAGCGCAGGGAATGCTGCGGTCCCAGGGAAGGCTGCGGTCCCAGGGAAGGCTGAGGCGTCCCCTGCCCGAGGCACTCGGCAGCAAATCCCTGATGTTGAGCAGCAAAAGGAAAAGTTCTGGGTTAATGGGAGGAGGTTTCTGGAATGGAGCTGGGACAGGTGCTGATCCACGCATGGAATCACGGGCTGGTTTGGCTTGGAAGGGACCACCAAGATCATTTACACTCTGTTTGTTGTCTGGTTCCACAGCAAAGACCATCCAGAACTGCCACCTCACCCTCACGGACAGCAGGAATGTCTTCCATAGCTCTTGTTTTGGAATGGGAATGGCTGTTGGGAGCTCTGGCAGGACCAGGTAAGAAGAGAAATGGGATCGTTCTGGCTGCTGCTGGAGGTGGTTTTCTGCTTTCAGGCTGTTCTTCTCATTGATCCTTTCACAGCAGTGTTCTAGGGCACATTTGAGGGTAATTCCAGGAATTTCAAACCAGATAAAAACTGGTGGGGCAAAAACGTGAACCTGATCCATTTCTGGTAATTCCAAGCTTCTCCCACAACACCGTTCCAGGGGAAAGCTGATGAAAGGGTAAAGATGCAGAGGAACAAGTGCTGTAAACCCCCCATGCGCTCTTGACAGAGCAAACCTTGCAGTACTCCCAGCAGATCTCTTGGAGAAAGTGTGGGATCGCAAGGTTTTCCGGGAAAGCAAAACAGGGGCGGAGATGAGGGACTAGGCTTCCAGTTCTTCGTTTAGCTGAAAGCCTGGGGGAATTGAGAGGGGCCACAAGAACTGTTTGTGTAGGAAAATGGGAGTTTGGGGGCTGAATCTGAGTTTCCCTCTGGGGCATTTTTGAGGGAAAAGCTGAGGTGCTGTTTAAGGGAGAGAGTGCACATTTTTGGGATGGAAAAGGTTTGATCAATATTGTAGAGGAAGTAAAATGTTGGGGGTAAAAGTGGATGCAATCTGGAGGGGACAGAAGGAATATTTTGGAGGCAAAATGGGGAACTGAGTAGTGGACAGATGGGGAACATTTTGGGGGCAACACTTGACAAACTCCCTGGGGTGGAGAACGAAGACATTGAGGGAAAAATGAGGTGATGAGCAGTGGGCACGTAGGGAAGGTGGTGGGGGTAAATGTTGAGAAAAGCCCCGTGGTATTCAAGAAATCCTTGGAAGCAGGACTGAGGAATTCAGTGGTGGAAAGATAGAGGAATTTTGCAGGGGTAAAACTTCCAAAGATCTAAGAGTTGAGAGTGAGTGTTTTTAGGTAAAAAGGATGTCTTGTTGAAGTTGGGCGTCTGGATTGTGGCATTTGTGGATCACAGGGTGTTTTTGCAGAAAGTAGGAGAAAAAGAAGACTCCCAAAGCCTCGGTAGCTGTGTTAAGAAATCCCTCGCAGGGAAGAAAGGTACCTAAACCTCCTAGAAGTAGGGACTAATTAGCATGGGAAGGGGAAAACCCACCCCCAGTGGGAGAGAGCCCGCCGGGTAAGGGAAGAGAAGGATGCCCTTAAGAAGGAGCAGGGAAGGTGAATTTCTCGGTTTGCTGAAATGTATCAAAAAGTTTGGAATCTGGGTCTGTGTGGAGGCCGGGATTTTCTCGGCCATATGCAGAGCCCAGCACTAGGAATAAAGTTTTGATATCCTTCCAGCACCCAAACGCAACAGAGGGAATCCTGGAGGAGGTGGAAAACGCTGTCGCTCCGTCGGTGGAATTCCTGGGAAATGGAAAGCAGCAGAAGCAGCAAGAACAGAGTTGGAAGCAGGCTCCAGCCAGGTAAGGCAGACACCAAATCCTTTGGAATTAGAAGTGGGCAGGGGTGGGAAGAATTAATTCTTACATTCGTAGCCCATGGATTCCTGAGCAGGATCCTGGCAGGGAAGACTGCAGGGATCAGACTGGGGACTGATCCCAGCTGGGGGCATGAGCCTTGGAATTGGCTGGAGGGAAGAAAGAGGGATCCTTTGAGCACAAGGATCAGCTGTCAAATGCGGAGATGGCATCAGACAATTCCTGGGGAGGGTTTAGTTCCTGGGCCAAATCGATCTCCTGCCTTGTGAAGGAGCTCAGAGACCTGGGAAGAGCCCAAGCAACGCAGGGAATGCAGTGGCAGATAAAACTGCCGGGGAACGGTGGGGAAAAGCATCGAAGAGGGGGCCTCGTTTTGTACAGGAACGGTACAAAAAAATGTCCAAAAGAGCAGGAATCCAATGGGATTTTACATATTCCTCGGAGACCAGAATCCAGTGGGAAGGCTGAGAGAAGGAAACAAAGCCTAAAAAGGCAAATGAGCCAAATCCTGCCCAAAGCCTCCAATGGCCACATTCCCTGGCATTGCTGAGGACTTCAGCCGAGCTCCAGGCAAAAGGTGAGCCCCTATGGAATCCTTTCTGGGAGACCATATCCAGCTGGGACCCTTCCTGGAGAAGGCCATGGGATATGGGTTATGCCAGGTCCAGAGAATATGTCATTTCCTTGGAAAAACACTTGGATCACTGCATCACTTTCTTGTTTCAGGCTCACCAGTCAGCCGGGCTATCCAAGTCCATCCTCCCCAGCGGGGAGAGCGGGAGCACGTCCGGCCACGGAGAATTTCTGGGAGAGCCCGGGAGAAGAAAGAAGGCTCCAGCTTCACAGATCTGTGTCATAACCCATCCTGTCGGCCGCTCCTGTTTGATCCCGGTGCATTTGTCCTCTTGGATTCAACCTGAGCAGCGCTAATTGCTGGCAATGAAGCAGCCTTTGGTACTTCTTTGCCACAAAACCTCTCCATCCTGCCCTTCAATCCTGTTGCAAACACGGGGAAAACCCAAAACTCCGTTTTTTCCCCTCTCCCCTTCACTTTGCCTCCTCTTTTCTTGCAGGCTTTGGGCTATCCAGGCTTGCATGTGGATTAGGCAGAGCACCCTGTAGGCTCAGCTCCAGGTGGGATTGCAGCGGTGTTGGAAGCACCAGGGATTCTCCCAAGGTTTGGTGTGAGGAGCTGCGTCTTGGGAGGGGCTGGGATTTTGTGCACTTCTGGGGGTTTTTTTTCCTGTTTGCCTTTTGGGCTGCCTCAGAGAAAAGGCTGAAAACTGAAGGAGCTGAGGGGGGGTTCCCAAATTCCTTTCCAGCCCTTCAGAGGAGGCACAAAGCCACGTGCAGCTGAGGAGAGGGATGTGAGGAGAATGGCAATAATGGAGCCTTGGGACTCTGCACTTCATTCTTTTCACGTGTTTGGAGGTGCAGGAAATGCCAAACCCCACAGGAATTCTGTGTCTGTAACATCGGGTGCAACCTCTTGAAACCCAAGTGCTCAGAGTGGGGTTTTCCCAAGGGTAAATCCCAATGTGACATGGCAAGGCTTCAGTGAGGATTTCCAGGCTTGACTGCACAGCTTTTGGGAAAGCTCAGTAGCCAAACAAGGTCAGATTTCTGTCGGATTTGGATCAAACGTGGCGTTTAAATCTGGGACAGCTCAGCTCCCCGGGTGGGAAAGTGCTTGGAGTAGCCGAGAGCTGAGCCGTTGTTGAGAATTCCAAGCGTTGTGTCCTTACGCTCCTTAATACAGCGTTTAAATAATTGATCCTGAAAGGAGCCAGTATCAGAGGGATTTGTTAGAGGGGCAGGGATGTTTTTTAACGTGGCAGTGTGTCGGGATAGTCAAGGCTCCTTACGTCAGAGTTAATTGGTCTTCCTTCTTTTCCCTTTTGTTCTTTCTAGCTTGTGGCTGAGTGGGGAGAATATTTGAGATAAAGAAACGAAATGCCCGAGGGAAGCTTCGTGTTCCCGTGGGGATGCTTTAGGCACGTGCAGCTTCTGAGCTGCACCGAAAGTTGAGGCTCCCCCAGAAGCCTTCCGAAGCTGGAAGGGCCGGGGAAGAGAATTCCAGGAGAGGTGTGGGAAGCGCTTTCTGCCGGGTCTGGACAGCACCGAGGTGGGAATGACTTCAAAGCGTTCCTTGTCCCTGTCCTGTTCCCAGCCCAGGACAAAGTTGGTGTTCCCTGAACGGCTGCGGTTCCCTGGATGTGGCAGGAGGAGGTCTCTGCCGGGGAGTGGGAGAAATGTCCCTGCCCGGTGCCGTGTCCTTGGCGGGCAGAGAGCGCCGATCGTGGCAAGGGGGGTTTGTGAGTATGGAATCAATCCTAGCTCCTTTTTAAGGGGGTGTTTTAATGAGTCATCAGCAGGGACCACTTTTAGCCAGCTTTAGTTAAGTTCCTTTTGCACAGGTTTCATGTGGCTTTGATGGTGAAATCACCAAACCCTGAAGTTTGCCAAATTACCCCTGAAAAGCTTTAATGAACCAATCCTGAGGGAACTGGGGATTGCATATCTGGGATCTTATGGCCCTTTGAGGCCATGTTGGGTTTAGCCCCTGATTTTGGTGCCGAGGGAAACTCCAAGTTAAGAATAATCCAAATATGAAGCACTTCTCACAAAACTCAGCTTTGCAAAGCTTTATTTGGGCTAAAAAAGAAAAGATGGGAATGCCCTTGGCAGAAAAGCAGCTGTGAGGCACAGCAGGCTTCAAATGCCTGTCAGCAGGCGCTCCAGGAGAAATGGCTGCTGGCTCCGGGCATCCTGGGCTTTCCAGGCAGGTTTTGTACTGGATTGCAAGGCAGTTCTCCTGCCTCTGGGGGGTGGCACCTGCATCCCACTGGAAAGGGAAAATGTGGAGAGAGCGGCAAGCGGGAAGACGGTTGCTGATGTGTGTCCTTGGATTGCAGTTCCTCCCGGTGGGTCTGTGCTGCTGGAAGTTTGAAGGAGATCAGCCTTGGAGTACGTGTGGGTTCACCTGTGGGGCTTGGGAGAGACGCTGGACATGAAATTCCAGGGATGTTCCCCTTGCTGGAGTGAGAAGCAGTGGAAGCACTTTGCTGTCTGCTTCTTCATCGCCCTCACCTCGGTCCCCTGGGGCTCCAGGAAATCCCCTCTCACCTTTGCTTTTCCAAGGGTCTCTAAATGAGGGCTTGAGCTTTGGTGCAGCTCCCTTTACAGGGAAGATCTGTTCCAGGAAAGGTCTCCTGGTCTGGACCGATGGCGTTGCAGGAAGAGCAGGAAACCCCAGAGCTGCTGTGGCTCCCTCATCTGATTTGCCTGCAGGCAGCAAGGATCATTCCCAAGTGTCATCCCCTGGCTCCGTGACTCGGGGAGGTTGTGTTCCCCCAAAGGCCAGGGGCCGCTTTGTGTTGCAGCTCACGGAAGTCCAGCTCGGTGGTGCTGGGTTTGGTTTTTGTGTGCAATGAAGGCACTAAAAAATTCCCCTCCTTCACTGGCACAGCCCTGGAGTGGGAGCAGATTCCCCTTATCCCGGAGTTATCCCGCTCCTGCCCTGGATCCCTGCGGTGCTGTGTATTCTCCAAGCTCACAGCACTGCTGGCTCTAAACAAGAAAAACAATCCCTGTTCCATCTCTTCTCCGTCCTTGATGTTCCCAGGCCCTGCATCTCCCTGGCTATTCCCTGTGTGAGTCTTCATCTCCATCCCACCTTATCCCGATCAAGTAAGGGTCTGAGACGTGTTTAGCAGCAAATGCATTCTTGTGAAGAAAGCCAAGAGCAAAGAGCGTCCAGATGCAGAGAAGTCTTTAGAAAAGCACTCCGGACGTGCAAATGAGGGATGTGTCTTCCTGCATCTCCTGTTGTTTTTTCTCTGTCAGGTTTTGGAAGGGTTTTCTCTCAGTGATTTCCTGCAGTCCAGGTGCGTCCCTTCTTTTGTCCAAATCCAGTGCCAGAGGATCGAACAACTGACGAGTGGGGTCTGGGATGAAAACGGTTCTCCTAAAATGAGGGAAACAATGCTAGAAGAGAAATGAGCATCCTTTTAATGCCTGGAATAAAAATGCTGGAGAAGGGCAATTTTATTTGATATGGTGTCTTTCTCTTTTTTTTTTCCATGGCTAAAACTGCACGGTGAGCAATCAGAGCAGAAATAGGAAATGCAGGAGTCTTGGATTCCACAGTGGGATTAACTTCCCTTTTCTGCTCTCTTTCAGGACAGGAAAAAACCACTGAACTCGCCCCGTCTTTGGGACCAAGAGCTTTGGTGTTGGAGTAGGCAAAGCCAGCTAGGGCCCCCCTTGTCCTGCCCATGGTGTGGGTCAGGGACAGGCTCCTCTTCTCCTCTGGGCTGGGATGAACTGGCTAGGGAATGCTCTTTCTGACAGGCCGGTCCTAGCCCCGGCTACTGGAAATGGGCAGAGGTGAAGAGGCAAGTGCCAGAGTTCCTTGGGGATGATGGAATTGTGGTGTTTGGCTGTGCCCAGAGGGGCAGGTTGGGCATTTCTGTGTGTGTGAGGACCGGTTTGGGTGCTGGGGAGCCCGGGGAGCCGAGCTCTCAGTGCATTCCCAGCTCTCCCGGGGGTGGGAGCTGGTGCAGGGCTGGGTGACAGCCTCTGGTCGGGCTCGGGGCAGGCCCTGGCCCCGGCACAGACACGCTGGGGCGGTTTGGGGCCGCTTGGGGAGCCGTGGGAGGCAAATGAGGGATGGTGCTGGGCGGAGCGATCGGCCTGCGCTCGTGTCAGCGCAGCCGTGCAGGGCACTGGGATCTGGGCAAAACACCGGCTCTCCTGGCGTTCAGGGATGCAAGGTCTGAGGGACTGGATTTACTTGGGACTTTCCAGGACAGCAGGAAGAAGAGGAAATGTGGTGCCAGAGGTGCGTCCCATCCGGTTGCATTTCCCTCTTTCCCGTTTCCATTTCCTCCTCAGTGCAGGTGTCCCCTGCAGGCCATGAGCACGGGGCCGGTGACAACTCCCTGTCTGTAGAGGGATTCCTTATGGAACAAGGGCAGATGACACTTGTGTGAGGCTTACGACTGTTAGAATTAGACCAGGATGGGTTAAGAAAAAGAAAACTAGAATGGTGTGTTAATCTTACTGGTCAATTAACAAATAGAATCCACACTTCTGTAAGAAAAAATACAGTGTATGGAGCATATAGAAGAAGCTGGTTTTGCCTGCTGCTGCTGCTTGGCTTTATCATGTGACCCCATTCGAACTCTGCCTTCAAGACAGCTGTGAGACCGTGAAATAAAGAACTTAGCAGAGCAGCAGCCTCCTCTGCTCTTTCACCCTGGTCCGAGAAGGAAGGGTACCCTGTCAAAGGCTCAACACTTGCCTTTCTGAGTTTGTTTCTAAATTTCTACCTTTCTAATTTTGTTTCTAATTTTTTTTTTTGTTTCTAACTTGGTTTGTTTTTAACTTTCGACCTTTGGAAATTTGGTTGTTTCTTGTATTTTACCTCTTTGTTTGTTTCTAAATTTCTGCTGTTGTAACTTTGTTTCTAACTTTCTACTTTTTAAGTTTCATTTGTTTTTAACTTTTTCCATTCCTCCCAGCGAGGGATGTGTGCAGAATACTAAAACCTGTTAAGTTCTTCATTTTTACATCTCTAGGCAAATGCTACTGATTTAGATGTAAATTGATTTTGAAATGCGCCAGCCCTCTCTCTCTACTCTGTCGCATACAGGAATATAAGAAGCTGGGAATAGAGATCAGCAAGTTTTGCGAATAACAAGCCGGCGTTTTTCTGTAGGAAGGAAAGAAGCAAGTGCCTGGCCCCAGGAGCCGAGACGCTCGGGCTGCAGGAGCTGCAGAGCGCCCAGAGGCGGCTTTTCCCTCTGCTCTGTCCCTGCCCCCGGGCTGAGCTGGGCGGCGCTGCTGCCGCCCGGTGCCGGCTGAGCCGAGAGGGCGGCGGCCTCGGTGGCTGCCGAGCGTGGCAAGGGCAAGGAGCGGGAGCGAGCGGGGCTGGGTCTGTCAGCGGAGGGGAGGGGCGAAGGGCGGCTCGGAGCGCCGAGGGACACGGCCGTGCGTGAGCGGGGCCACAGCTATGGAGAGGAGTGGGCGCCGTGCGGGGCGGCGACCGCGAGGAATGACAGGGCGGGGGGCGGGGCCGGTTTTGCCGGGCAGCAGAGGCGCGGTCGCAGCGCGACCCGGGCGGGGGGCACCGGGCGGGCACGGTCGGAATGGAGCCGCCCGCGTGTCGCTCTCAAGGAGGCGGCTCGGAAAGGAAGGCGCAGTTGGGCGCTCTCGGGACGGCGGTAAGTGACGTTTTTATTAGAACCTGCCAGGACCTTGCAGAGGGTGGTTTACACTTCCGCCACACTCAAGATGGCGGACGCACTAGGCCCCTTTGAGAGGTGTCCCTGCCGATGCCTGCCGCCAGTCGCGGAGCAGTCGCCCGCCTCCGGCGCCGCTGACCCCACCAGCCGTGTCCTCGCACCGGGAAGCACCGCGGAAAATCGCGCGGAAAGCGCGGGGCCGGCGTCGGAGTCCGGGCCGGATTCAGGCAGCCGAATAGACGCCCCTGTAAGGGGCGGGGGGGCCCCTTAAGGGTACCACACTAAAGATGGCGGCTCGACCGGAAGTGGCTTCTGCCAGCACCAAAGATGGCGGTGAAGGGCGGAAGTTTCGTCACCGCCACACTAAAGATGGCGGCCGTGTACGCTGTTTTCTGACCTTCTCAATATGGCGGCAGGGAAGGCCCCCCCAAGGTGCGTCTATTCGGCTGCCTGAACGCGACGCCGACGCCGACCCCAGCCCAGCGCTTGCACGCAGATTTCTGAGGCGTTTCCCGCTATGCGGACACCGACTGTGGGGTCAGCGGCGCCTGGGGCAGGCGGGAGCATTCAGGCAGTCGAATAGACGGAGCGGGGTCCTTCCGGCCGCCATCTTGAGAAGGTCGAATAGCCACGTTGGTGCGGTCCCGGTGACTTCCGCCCTTCTTCGCCAGGAGCGGCAATGGCGGGGAGCCCGGGGAGCAGCGCTGCCGGGCCGGGGGCACCGGGCCGGGTGCTCCGGGCTCGGAGGTGAGCGGGGAACGGGGACAGCCCCGAGCGGACGGTGGGGGCCGCGGGGGATCGGTATTCCGGCCCAGGGATGGGTGTCCAGGCACAGGGATGGGTTCCTGGACTATCTAATAATATTATATAATGATCGTACAAGGAGATCTATATAAAAAAATCCTCCATGGTCATCCTTCTCCCAGCCCCTCTGTGTTTTCAGGATCTTGGGGGAAGAGTTTGGGTCTGGACAAGGCTCTCGGGCACAGGGTGGGATTCTTGGGGTGCAGGGCCAGGATTTGGACTCGATGCTCCCTGCGGGTCCCTTGCAGCCCAGGAAATGCTGCGATCCTGTGCCTCTGAGGGTGAAATAAAGGGCACCGGTGGGGTTTGTGCCCGCTGTGTTCACGGCCCCGCCGGCTCAGGGCGGGTTCAAGGCGCAGCTGCCCCGAGCCAGCGGGACCGGCCGGGGCTGCTCGCTCCCGGTGCTGCCGCCTTGTGGGGAGAGCCCGGCACTGCAGCCCGCACAGGCGCTGGACCACGGGATCGGCGTGGAACAGCAGCGC
This sequence comes from Corvus hawaiiensis, assembly GCF_020740725.1. Taxonomy (NCBI): domain Eukaryota; kingdom Metazoa; phylum Chordata; class Aves; order Passeriformes; family Corvidae; genus Corvus; species Corvus hawaiiensis. The sequence continues at coordinate 65,851,481 of NC_063218.1, forward strand.
AGGGAGTGCTGAGGCAGCGCAGGGAATGCTGCGGTCCCAGGGAAGGCTGAGGCGTCCCCTGCCCGAGGCACTCGGCAGCAAATCCCTGATGTTGAGCAGCAAAAGGAAAAGTTCTGGGTTAATGGGAGGAGGTTTCTGGAATGGAGCTGGGACAGGTGCTGATCCACGCATGGAATCACGGGCTGGTTTGGCTTGGAAGGGACCACCAAGATCATTTACACTCTGTTTGTTGTCTGGTTCCACAGCAAAGACCATCCAGAACTGCCACCTCACCCTCACGGACAGCAGGAATGTCTTCCATAGCTCTTGTTTTGGAATGGGAATGGCTGTTGGGAGCTCTGGCAGGACCAGGTAAGAAGAGAAATGGGATCGTTCTGGCTGCTGCTGGAGGTGGTTTTCTGCTTTCAGGCTGTTCTTCTCATTGATCCTTTCACAGCAGTGTTCTAGGGCACATTTGAGAGTAATTCCAGGAATTTCAAACCAGATAAAAACTGGTGGGGCAAAAACGTGAACCTGATCCATTTCTGGTAATTCCAAGCTTCTCCCACAACACCGTTCCAGGGGAAAGCTGATGAAAGGGTAAAGATGCAGAGGAACAAGTGCTGTAAACCCCCCATGCGCTCTTGACAGAGCAAACCTTGCAGTACTCCCAGCAGATCTCTTGGAGAAAGTGTGGGATCGCAAGGTTTTCCGGGAAAGCAAAACAGGGGCGGAGATGAGGGACTAGGCTTCCAGTTCTTCGTTTAGCTGAAAGCCTGGGGGAATTGAGAGGGGCCACAAGAACTGTTTGTGTAGGAAAATGGGAGTTTGGGGGCTGAATCTGAGTTTCCCTCTGGGGCATTTTTGAGGGAAAAGCTGAGGTGCTGTTTAAGGGAGAGAATGCACATTTTTGGGGTGGAAAAGGTTTAATCAATATTGTAGAGGAAGTAAAATGTTGGGGGTAAAAGTGGATGCAATCTGGAGGGGACAGAAGGAATATTTTGGAGGCAAAATGGGGAACTGAGTAGTGGACAGATGGGGAACATTTTGGGGGCAACACTTGACAAACTCCCTGGGGTGGAGAACGAAGACATTGAGAGAAAAATGAGGTGATGAGCAGTGGGCACGTAGGGAAGGTGGTGGGGGTAAATGTTGAGAAAAGCCCCGTGGTATTCAAGAAATCCTTGGAAGCAGGACTGAGGAATTCAGTGGTGGAAAGATAGAGGAATTTTGCAGGGGTAAAACTTCCAAAGATCTAAGAGTTGAGAGTGAGTGTTTTTAGGTAAAAAGGATGTCTTGTTGAAGTTGGGCGTCTGGATTGTGGCATTTGTGGATCACAGGGTGTTTTTGCAGAAAGTAGGAGAAAAAGAAGACTCCCAAAGCCTCGGTAGCTGTGTTAAGAAATCCCTCGCAGGGAAGAAAGGTACCTAAACCTCCTAGAAGTAGGGACTAATTAGCATGGGAAGGGGAAAACCCACCCCCAGTGGGAGAGAGCCCGCCGGGTAAGGGAAGAGAAGGATGCCCTTAAGAAGGAGCAGGGAAGGTGAATTTCTCGGTTTGCTGAAATGTATCAAAAAGTTTGGAATCTGGGTCTGTGTGGAGGCCGGGATTTTCTCGGCCATATGCAGAGCCCAGCACTAGGAATAAAGTTTTGATATCCTTCCAGCACCCAAACGCAACAGAGGGAATCCTGGAGGAGGTGGAAAACGCTGTCGCTCCGTCGGTGGAATTCCTGGGAAATGGAAAGCAGCAGAAGCAGCAAGAACAGAGTTGGAAGCAGGCTCCAGCCAGGTAAGGCAGACACCAAATCCTTTGGAATTAGAAGTGGGCAGGGGTGGGAAGAATTAATTCTTACATTCGTAGCCCATGGATTCCTGAGCAGGATCCTGGCAGGGAAGACTGCAGGGATCAGACTGGGGACTGATCCCAGCTGGGGGCAGCGAGCCTTGGAATTGGCTGGAGGGAAGAAAGAGGGATCCTTTGAGCACAAGGATCAGCTGTCAAATGCGGAGATGGCATCAGACAATTCCTGGGGAGGGTTTAGTTCCTGGGCCAAATCGATCTCCTGCCTTGTGAAGGAGCTCAGAGACCTGGGAAGAGCCCAAGCAACGCAGGGAATGCAGTGGCAGATAAAACTGCCGGGGAACGGTGGGGAAAAGCATCGAAGAGGGGGCCTCGTTTTGTACAGGAACGGTACAAAAAAATGTCCAAAAGAGCAGGAATCCAATGGGATTTTACATATTCCTCGGAGACCAGAATCCAGTGGGAAGGCTGAGAGAAGGAAACAAAGCCTAAAAAGGCAAATGAGCCAAATCCTGCCCAAAGCCTCCAATGGCCACATTCCCTGGCATTGCTGAGGACTTCAGCCGAGCTCCAGGCAAAAGGTGAGCCCCTATGGAATCCTTTCTGGGAGACCATATCCAGCTGGGACCCTTCCTGGAGAAGGCCATGGGATATGGGTTATGCCAGGTCCAGAGAATATGTCATTTCCTTGGAAAAACACTTGGATCACTGCATCACTTTCTTGTTTCAGGCTCACCAGTCAGCCGGGCTATCCAAGTCCATCCTCCCCAGCGGGGAGAGCGGGAGCACGTCCGGCCACGGAGAATTTCTGGGAGAGCCCGGGAGAAGAAAGAAGGCTCCAGCTTCACAGATCTGTGTCATAACCCATCCTGTCGGCCGCTCCTGTTTGATCCCGGTGCATTTGTCCTCTTGGATTCAACCTGAGCAGCGCTAATTGCTGGCAATGAAGCAGCCTTTGGTACTTCTTTGCCACAAAACCTCTCCATCCTGCCCTTCAATCCTGTTGCAAACACGGGGAAAACCCAAAACTCCGTTTTTTCCCCTCTCCCCTTCACTTTGCCTCCTCTTTTCTTGCAGGCTTTGGGCTATCCAGGCTTGCATGTGGATTAGGCAGAGCACCCTGTAGGCTCAGCTCCAGGTGGGATTGCAGCGGTGTTGGAAGCACCAGGGATTCTCCCAAGGTTTGGTGTGAGGAGCTGCGTCTTGGGAGGGGCTGGGATTTTGTGCACTTCTGGGGGTTTTTTTTCCTGTTTGCCTTTTGGGCTGCCTCAGAGAAAAGGCTGAAAACCGAAGGAGCTGAGGGGGGGTTCCCAAATTCCTTTCCAGCCCTTCAGAGGAGGCACAAAGCCACGTGCAGCTGAGGAGAGGGATGTGAGGAGAACGGCAATAATGGAGCCTTGGGACTCTGCACTTCATTCTTTTCACGTGTTTGGAGGTGCAGGAAATGCCAAACCCCACAGGAATTCTGCGTCTGTAACATCGGGTGCAACCTCTTGAAACCCAAGTGCTCAGAGTGGGGTTTTCCCAAGGGTAAATCCCAATGTGACATGGCAAGGCTTCAGTGAGGATTTCCAGGCTTGACTGCACAGCTTTTGGGAAAGCTCAGTAACCAAACAAGAGCAGATTTCTGTCGGATTTGGATCAAACATGGCGTTTAAATCTGGGACAGCTCAGCTCCCCGGGTGGGAAAGTGCTTGGAGTAGCCGAGAGCTGAGCCGTTGTTGAGAATTCCAAGCGTTGTGTCCTTACGCTCCTTAATACGGCGTTTAAATAATTGATCCTGAAAGGAGCCAGTATCAGAGGGATTTGTTAGAGGGGCAGGGATGTTTTTTAACGTGGCAGTGTGTCGGGATAGTCAAGGCTCCTTACGTCAGAGTTAATTGGTCTTCCTTCTTTTCCCTTTTGTTCTTTCTAGCTTGTGGCTGAGTGGGGAGAATATTTGAGATAAAGAAACGAAATGCCCGAGGGAAGCTTCGTGTTCCCGTGGGGATGCTTTAGGCACGTGCAGCTTCTGAGCTGCACCGAAAGTTGAGGCTCCCCCAGAAGCCTTCCGAAGCTGGAAGGGCCGGGGAAGAGAATTCCAGGAGAGGTGTGGGAAGCGCTTTCTGCCGGGTCTGGACAGCACCGAGGTGGGAATGACTTCAAAGCGTTCCTTGTCCCTGTCCTGTTCCCAGCCCAGGACAAAGTTGGTGTTCCCTGAACGGCTGCGGTTCCCTGGATGTGGCAGGAGGAGGTCTCTGCCGGGGAGTGGGAGAAATGTCCCTGCCCGGTGCCGTGTCCTTGGCGGGCAGAGAGCGCCGATCGTGGCAAGGGGGGTTTGTGAGTATGGAATCAATCCTAGCTCCTTTTTAAGGGGGTGTTTTAATGAGTCATCAGCAGGGACCACTTTTAGCCAGCTTTAGTTAAGTTCCTTTTGCACAGGTTTCATGTGGCTTTGATGGTGAAATCACCAAACCCTGAAGTTTGCCAAATTACCCCTGAAAAGCTTTAATGAACCAATCCTGAGGGAACTGGGGATTGCATATCTGGGATCTTATGGCCCTTTGAGGCCATGTTGGGTTTAGCCCCTGATTTTGGTGCCGAGGGAAACTCCAAGTTAAGAATAATCCAAATATGAAGCACTTCTCACAAAACTCAGCTTTGCAAAGCTTTATTTGGGCTAAAAAAGAAAAGATGGGAATGCCCTTGGCAGAAAAGCAGCTGTGAGGCACAGCAGGCTTCAAATGCCTGTCAGCAGGCGCTCCAGGAGAAATGGCTGCTGGCTCCGGGCATCCTGGGCTTTCCAGGCAGGTTTTGTACTGGATTGCAAGGCAGTTCTCCTGCCTCTGGGGGGTGGCACCTGCATCCCACTGGAAAGGGAAAATGTGGAGAGAGCGGCAAGCGGGAAGACGGTTGCTGATGTGTGTCCTTGGATTGCAGTTCCTCCCGGTGGGTCTGTGCTGCTGGAAGTTTGAAGGAGATCAGCCTTGGAGTACGTGTGGGTTCACCTGTGGGGCTTGGGAGAGACGCTGGACATGAAATTCCAGGGATGTTCCCCTTGCTGGAGTGAGAAGCAGTGGAAGCACTTTGCTGTCTGCTTCTTCATCGCCCTCACCTCGGTCCCCTGGGGCTCCAGGAAATCCCCTCTCACCTTTGCTTTTCCAAGGGTCTCTAAATGAGGGCTTGAGCTTTGGTGCAGCTCCCTTTACAGGGAAGATCTGTTCCAGGAAAGGTCTCCTGGTCTGGACCGATGGCGTTGCAGGAAGAGCAGGAAACCCCAGAGCTGCTGTGGCTCCCTCATCTGATTTGCCTGCAGGCAGCAAGGATCATTCCCAAGTGTCATCCCCTGGCTCCGTGACTCGGGGAGGTTGTGTTCCCCCAAAGGCCAGGGGCCGCTTTGTGTTGCAGCTCACGGAAGTCCAGCTCGGTGGTGCTGGGTTTGGTTTTTGTGTGCAATGAAGGCACTAAAAAATTCCCCTCCTTCACTGGCACAGCCCTGGAGTGGGAGCAGATTCCCCTTATCCCGGAGTTATCCCGCTCCTGCCCTGGATCCCTGCGGTGCTGTGTATTCTCCAAGCTCACAGCACTGCTGGCTCTAAACAAGAAAAACAATCCCTGTTCCATCTCTTCTCCGTCCTTGATGTTCCCAGGCCCTGCATCTCCCTGGCTATTCCCTGTGTGAGTCTTCATCTCCATCCCACCTTATCCCGATCAAGTAAGGGTCTGAGACGTGTTTAGCAGCAAATGCATTCTTGTGAAGAAAGCCAAGAGCAAAGAGCGTCCAGATGCAGAGAAGTCTTTAGAAAAGCACTCCGGACGTGCAAATGAGGGATGTGTCTTCCTGCATCTCCTGTTGTTTTTTCTCTGTCAGGTTTTGGAAGGGTTTTCTCTCAGTGATTTCCTGCAGTCCAGGTGCGTCCCTTCTTTTGTCCAAATCCAGTGCCAGAGGATCGAACAACTGACGAGTGGGGTCTGGGATGAAAACGGTTCTCCTAAAATGAGGGAAACAATGCTAGAAGAGAAATGAGCATCCTTTTAATGCCTGGAATAAAAATGCTGGAGAAGGGCAATTTTATTTGATATGGTGTCTTTCTCTTTTTTTTTTCCATGGCTAAAACTGCACGGTGAGCAATCAGAGCAGAAATAGGAAATGCAGGAGTCTTGGATTCCACAGTGGGATTAACTTCCCTTTTCTGCTCTCTTTCAGGACAGGAAAAAACCACTGAACTCGCCCCGTCTTTGGGACCAAGAGCTTTGGTGTTGGAGTAGGCAAAGCCAGCTAGGGCCCCCCTTGTCCTGCCCATGGTGTGGGTCAGGGACAGGCTCCTCTTCTCCTCTGGGCTGGGATGAACTGGCTAGGGAATGCTCTTTCTGACAGGCCGGTCCTAGCCCCGGCTACTGGAAATGGGCAGAGGTGAAGAGGCAAGTGCCAGAGTTCCTTGGGGATGATGGAATTGTGGTGTTTGGCTGTGCCCAGAGGGGCAGGTTGGGCATTTCTGTGTGTGTGAGGACCGGTTTGGGTGCTGGGGAGCCCGGGGAGCCGAGCTCTCAGTGCATTCCCAGCTCTCCCGGGGGTGGGAGCTGGTGCAGGGCTGGGTGACAGCCTCTGGTCGGGCTCGGGGCAGGCCCTGGCCCCGGCACAGACACGCTGGGGCGGTTTGGGGCCGCTTGGGGAGCCGTGGGAGGCAAATGAGGGATGGTGCTGGGCGGAGCGATCGGCCTGCGCTCGTGTCAGCGCAGCCGTGCAGGGCACTGGGATCTGGGCAAAACACCGGCTCTCCTGGCGTTCAGGGATGCAAGGTCTGAGGGACTGGATTTACTTGGGACTTTCCAGGACAGCAGGAAGAAGAGGAAATGTGGTGCCAGAGGTGCGTCCCATCCGGTTGCATTTCCCTCTTTCCCGTTTCCATTTCCTCCTCAGTGCAGGTGTCCCCTGCAGGCCATGAGCACGGGGCCGGTGACAACTCCCTGTCTGTAGAGGGATTCCTTATGGAACAAGGGCAGATGACACTTGTGTGAGGCTTACGACTGTTAGAATTAGACCAGGATGGGTTAAGAAAAAGAAAACTAGAATGGTGTGTTAATCTTACTGGTCAATTAACAAATAGAATCCACACTTCTGTAAGAAAAAATACAGTGTATGGAGCATATAGAAGAAGCTGGTTTTGCCTGCTGCTGCTGCTTGGCTTTATCATGTGACCCCATTCGAACTCTGCCTTCAAGACAGCTGTGAGACCGTGAAATAAAGAACTTAGCAGAGCAGCAGCCTCCTCTGCTCTTTCACCCTGGTCCGAGAAGGAAGGGTACCCTGTCAAAGGCTCAACACTTGCCTTTCTGAGTTTGTTTCTAAATTTCTACCTTTCTAATTTTGTTTCTAATTTTTTTTTTTGTTTCTAACTTGGTTTGTTTTTAACTTTCGACCTTTGGAAATTTGGTTGTTTCTTGTATTTTACCTCTTTGTTTGTTTCTAAATTTCTGCTGTTGTAACTTTGTTTCTAACTTTCTACTTTTTAAGTTTCATTTGTTTTTAACTTTTTCCATTCCTCCCAGCGAGGGATGTGTGCAGAATACTAAAACCTGTTAAGTTCTTCATTTTTACATCTCTAGGCAAATGCTACTGATTTAGATGTAAATTGATTTTGAAATGCGCCAGCCCTCTCTCTCTACTCTGTCGCATACAGGAATATAAGAAGCTGGGAATAGAGATCAGCAAGTTTTGCGAATAACAAGCCGGCGTTTTTCTGTAGGAAGGAAAGAAGCAAGTGCCTGGCCCCAGGAGCCGAGACGCTCGGGCTGCAGGAGCTGCAGAGCGCCCAGAGGCGGCTTTTCCCTCTGCTCTGTCCCTGCCCCCGGGCTGAGCTGGGCGGCGCTGCTGCCGCCCGGTGCCGGCTGAGCCGAGAGGGCGGCGGCCTCGGTGGCTGCCGAGCGTGGCAAGGGCAAGGAGCGGGAGCGAGCGGGGCTGGGTCTGTCAGCGGAGGGGAGGGGCGAAGGGCGGCTCGGAGCGCCGAGGGACACGGCCGTGCGTGAGCGGGGCCACAGCTATGGAGAGGAGTGGGCGCCGTGCGGGGCGGCGACCGCGAGGAATGACAGGGCGGGGGGCGGGGCCGGTTTTGCCGGGCAGCAGAGGCGCGGTCGCAGCGCGACCCGGGCGGGGGGCACCGGGCGGGCACGGTCGGAATGGAGCCGCCCGCGTGTCGCTCTCAAGGAGGCGGCTCGGAAAGGAAGGCGCAGTTGGGCGCTCTCGGGACGGCGGTAAGTGACGTTTTTATTAGAACCTGCCAGGACCTTGCAGAGGGTGGTTTACACTTCCGCCACACTCAAGATGGCGGACGCACTAGGCCCCTTTGAGAGGTGTCCCTGCCGATGCCTGCCGCCAGTCGCGGAGCAGTCGCCCGCCTCCGGCGCCGCTGACCCCACCAGCCGTGTCCTCGCACCGGGAAGCACCGCGGAAAATCGCGCGGAAAGCGCGGGGCCGGCGTCGGAGTCCGGGCCGGATTCAGGCAGCCGAATAGACGCCCCTGTAAGGGGCGGGGGGGCCCCTTAAGGGTACCACACTAAAGATGGCGGCTCGACCGGAAGTGGCTTCTGCCAGCACCAAAGATGGCGGTGAAGGGCGGAAGTTTCGTCACCGCCACACTAAAGATGGCGGCCGTGTACGCTGTTTTCTGACCTTCTCAATATGGCGGCAGGGAAGGCCCCCCCAAGGTGCGTCTATTCGGCTGCCTGAACGCGACGCCGACGCCGACCCCAGCCCAGCGCTTGCACGCAGATTTCTGAGGCGTTTCCCGCTATGCGGACACCGACTGTGGGGTCAGCGGCGCCTGGGGCAGGCGGGAGCATTCAGGCAGTCGAATAGACGGAGCGGGGTCCTTCCGGCCGCCATCTTGAGAAGGTCGAATAGCCACGTTGGTGCGGTCCCGGTGACTTCCGCCCTTCTTCGCCAGGAGCGGCAATGGCGGGGAGCCCGGGGAGCAGCGCTGCCGGGCCGGGGGCACCGGGCCGGGTGCTCCGGGCTCGGAGGTGAGCGGGGAACGGGGACAGCCCCGAGCGGACGGTGGGGGCCGCGGGGGATCGGTATTCCGGCCCAGGGATGGGTGTCCAGGCACAGGGATGGGTTCCTGGACTATCTAATAATATTATATAATGATCGTACAAGGAGATCTATATAAAAAAATCCTCCATGGTCATCCTTCTCCCAGCCCCTCTGTGTTTTCAGGATCTTGGGGGAAGAGTTTGGGTCTGGACAAGGCTCTCGGGCACAGGGTGGGATTCTTGGGGTGCAGGGCCAGGATTTGGACTCGATGCTCCCTGCGGGTCCCTTGCAGCCCAGGAAATGCTGCGATCCTGTGCCTCTGAGGGTGAAATAAAGGGCACCGGTGGGGTTTGTGCCCGCTGTGTTCACGGCCCCGCCGGCTCAGGGCGGGTTCAAGGCGCAGCTGCCCCGAGCCAGCGGGACCGGCCGGGGCTGCTCGCTCCCGGTGCTGCCGCCTTGTGGGGAGAGCCCGGCACTGCAGCCCGCACAGGCGCTGGACCACGGGATCGGCGTGGAACAGCAGCGCAGGGAGTGCTGAGGCAGCGCAGGGAATGCTGCGGTCCCAGGGAAGGCTGAGGCGTCCCCTGCCCGAGGCACTCGGCAGCAAATCCCTGATGTTGAGCAGCAAAAGGAAAAGTTCTGGGTTAATGGGAGGAGGTTTCTGGAATGGAGCTGGGACAGGTGCTGATCCACGCATGGAATCACGGGCTGGTTTGGCTTGGAAGGGACCACCAAGATCATTTACACTCTGTTTGTTGTCTGGTTCCACAGCAAAGACCATCCAGAACTGCCACCTCACCCTCACGGACAGCAGGAATGTCTTCCATAGCTCTTGTTTTGGAATGGGAATGGCTGTTGGGAGCTCTGGCAGGACCAGGTAAGAAGAGAAATGGGATCGTTCTGGCTGCTGCTGGAGGTGGTTTTCTGCTTTCAGGCTGTTCTTCTCATTGATCCTTTCACAGCAGTGTTCTAGGGCACATTTGAGAGTAATTCCAGGAATTTCAAACCAGATAAAAACTGGTGGGGCAAAAACGTGAACCTGATCCATTTCTGGTAATTCCAAGCTTCTCCCACAACACCGTTCCAGGGGAAAGCTGATGAAAGGGTAAAGATGCAGAGGAACAAGTGCTGTAAACCCCCCATGCGCTCTTGACAGAGCAAACCTTGCAGTACTCCCAGCAGATCTCTTGGAGAAAGTGTGGGATCGCAAGGTTTTCCGGGAAAGCAAAACAGGGGCGGAGATGAGGGACTAGGCTTCCAGTTCTTCGTTTAGCTGAAAGCCTGGGGGAATTGAGAGGGGCCACAAGAACTGTTTGTGTAGGAAAATGGGAGTTTGGGGGCTGAATCTGAGTTTCCCTCTGGGGCATTTTTGAGGGAAAAGCTGAGGTGCTGTTTAAGGGAGAGAATGCACATTTTTGGGGTGGAAAAGGTTTAATCAATATTGTAGAGGAAGTAAAATGTTGGGGGTAAAAGTGGATGCAATCTGGAGGGGACAGAAGGAATATTTTGGAGGCAAAATGGGGAACTGAGTAGTGGACAGATGGGGAACATTTTGGGGGCAACACTTGACAAACTCCCTGGGGTGGAGAACGAAGACATTGAGAGAAAAATGAGGTGATGAGCAGTGGGCACGTAGGGAAGGTGGTGGGGGTAAATGTTGAGAAAAGCCCCGTGGTATTCAAGAAATCCTTGGAAGCAGGACTGAGGAATTCAGTGGTGGAAAGATAGAGGAATTTTGCAGGGGTAAAACTTCCAAAGATCTAAGAGTTGAGAGTGAGTGTTTTTAGGTAAAAAGGATGTCTTGTTGAAGTTGGGCGTCTGGATTGTGGCATTTGTGGATCACAGGGTGTTTTTGCAGAAAGTAGGAGAAAAAGAAGACTCCCAAAGCCTCGGTAGCTGTGTTAAGAAATCCCTCGCAGGGAAGAAAGGTACCTAAACCTCCTAGAAGTAGGGACTAATTAGCATGGGAAGGGGAAAACCCACCCCCAGTGGGAGAGAGCCCGCCGGGTAAGGGAAGAGAAGGATGCCCTTAAGAAGGAGCAGGGAAGGTGAATTTCTCGGTTTGCTGAAATGTATCAAAAAGTTTGGAATCTGGGTCTGTGTGGAGGCCGGGATTTTCTCGGCCATATGCAGAGCCCAGCACTAGGAATAAAGTTTTGATATCCTTCCAGCACCCAAACGCAACAGAGGGAATCCTGGAGGAGGTGGAAAACGCTGTCGCTCCGTCGGTGGAATTCCTGGGAAATGGAAAGCAGCAGAAGCAGCAAGAACAGAGTTGGAAGCAGGCTCCAGCCAGGTAAGGCAGACACCAAATCCTTTGGAATTAGAAGTGGGCAGGGGTGGGAAGAATTAATTCTTACATTCGTAGCCCATGGATTCCTGAGCAGGATCCTGGCAGGGAAGACTGCAGGGATCAGACTGGGGACTGATCCCAGCTGGGGGCAGCGAGCCTTGGAATTGGCTGGAGGGAAGAAAGAGGGATCCTTTGAGCACAAGGATCAGCTGTCAAATGCGGAGATGGCATCAGACAATTCCTGGGGAGGGTTTAGTTCCTGGGCCAAATCGATCTCCTGCCTTGTGAAGGAGCTCAGAGACCTGGGAAGAGCCCAAGCAACGCAGGGAATGCAGTGGCAGATAAAACTGCCGGGGAACGGTGGGGAAAAGCATCGAAGAGGGGGCCTCGTTTTGTACAGGAACGGTACAAAAAAATGTCCAAAAGAGCAGGAATCCAATGGGATTTTACATATTCCTCGGAGACCAGAATCCAGTGGGAAGGCTGAGAGAAGGAAACAAAGCCTAAAAAGGCAAATGAGCCAAATCCTGCCCAAAGCCTCCAATGGCCACATTCCCTGGCATTGCTGAGGACTTCAGCCGAGCTCCAGGCAAAAGGTGAGCCCCTATGGAATCCTTTCTGGGAGACCATATCCAGCTGGGACCCTTCCTGGAGAAGGCCATGGGATATGGGTTATGCCAGGTCCAGAGAATATGTCATTTCCTTGGAAAAACACTTGGATCACTGCATCACTTTCTTGTTTCAGGCTCACCAGTCAGCCGGGCTATCCAAGTCCATCCTCCCCAGCGGGGAGAGCGGGAGCACGTCCGGCCACGGAGAATTTCTGGGAGAGCCCGGGAGAAGAAAGAAGGCTCCAGCTTCACAGATCTGTGTCATAACCCATCCTGTCGGCCGCTCCTGTTTGATCCCGGTGCATTTGTCCTCTTGGATTCAACCTGAGCAGCGCTAATTGCTGGCAATGAAGCAGCCTTTGGTACTTCTTTGCCACAAAACCTCTCCATCCTGCCCTTCAATCCTGTTGCAAACACGGGGAAAACCCAAAACTCCGTTTTTTCCCCTCTCCCCTTCACTTTGCCTCCTCTTTTCTTGCAGGCTTTGGGCTATCCAGGCTTGCATGTGGATTAGGCAGAGCACCCTGTAGGCTCAGCTCCAGGTGGGATTGCAGCGGTGTTGGAAGCACCAGGGATTCTCCCAAGGTTTGGTGTGAGGAGCTGCGTCTTGGGAGGGGCTGGGATTTTGTGCACTTCTGGGGGTTTTTTTTCCTGTTTGCCTTTTGGGCTGCCTCAGAGAAAAGGCTGAAAACTGAAGGAGCTGAGGGGGGGTTCCCAAATTCCTTTCCAGCCCTTCAGAGGAGGCACAAAGCCACGTGCAGCTGAGGAGAGGGATGTGAGGAGAATGGCAATAATGGAGCCTTGGGACTCTGCACTTCATTCTTTTCACGTGTTTGGAGGTGCAGGAAATGCCAAACCCCACAGGAATTCTGTGTCTGTAACATCGGGTGCAACCTCTTGAAACCCAAGTGCTCAGAGTGGGGTTTTCCCAAGGGTAAATCCCAATGTGACATGGCAAGGCTTCAGTGAGGATTTCCAGGCTTGACTGCACAGCTTTTGGGAAAGCTCAGTAGCCAAACAAGGTCAGATTTCTGTCGGATTTGGATCAAACGTGGCGTTTAAATCTGGGACAGCTCAGCTCCCTGGGTGGGAAAGTGCTTGGAGTAGCCGAGAGCTGAGCCGTTGTTGAGAATTCCAAGCGTTGTGTCCTTACGCTCCTTAATACAGCGTTTAAATAATTGATCCTGAAAGGAGCCAGTATCAGAGGGATTTGTTAGAGGGGCAGGGATGTTTTTTCACGTGGCAGTGTGTCGGGATAGTCAAGGCTCCTTACGTCAGAGTTAATTGGTCTTCCTTCTTTTCCCTTTTGTTCTTTCTAGCTTGTGGCTGAGTGGGGAGAATATTTGGGATAAAGAAACGAAATGCCCGAGGGAAGCTTCGTGTTCCCGTGGGGATGCTTTAGGCACGTGCAGCTTCTGAGCTGCACCGAAAGCTGAGGCTCCCCCAGAAGCCTTCCGAAGCTGGAAGGGCCGGGGAAGAGAATTCCAGGAGAGGTGTGGGAAGCGCTTTCTGCCGGGTCTGGACAGCACCGAGGTGGGAATGACTTCAAAGTGTTCCTTGTCCCTGTCCTGTTCCCAGCCCAGGACAAAGTTGGTGTTCCCTGAGCGGCTGCAGTTCCCTGGATGTGGCAGGAGGAGGTCTCTGCCGGGGAGTGGGAGAAATGTCCCTGCCCGGTGCCGTGTCCTTGGCGGGCAGAGAGCGCCGATCGTGGCAAGGGGGGTTTGTGAGTGTGGAATCAATCCTGGCTCCTTTTTAAGGGGGTGTTTTAATGAGTCATCAGCAGGGACCACTTTTAGCCAGCTTTAGTTAAGTTCCTTTTGCACAGGTTTCATGTGGCTTTGACGGTGAAATCACCAAACCCTGAAGTTTGCCAAATTACCCCTGAAAAGCTTTAATGAACCAATCCTGAGGGAACTGGGGATTGCATATCTGGGATCTTATGGCCCTTTGAGGCCATGTTGGGTTTAGCCCCTGATTTTGGTGCCGAGGGAAACTCTAAGTTAAGAATAATCCAAATATGAAGCACTTCTCACAAAACTCAGCTTTGCAAAGCTTTATTTGGGCTAAAAAAGAAAAGATGGGAATGCCCTTGGCAGAAAAGCAGCTGTGAGGCACAGCAGGCTTCAAATGCCTGTCAGCAGGCGCTCCAGGAGAAATGGCTGCTGGCTCCGGGCATCCCTGGGCTTTCCAGGCAGGTTTTGTAGCGGATTGCAAGGCAGTTCTCCTGCCTCTGGGGGGTGGCACCTGCATCCCACTGGAAAGGGAAAATGTGGAGAGAGCGGCAGGCGGGAAGACGGTTGCTGATGTGTGTCCTTGGATTGCAGTTCCTCCCGGTGGGTCTGTGCTGCTGGAAGTTTGAAGGAGATCAGCCTTGGAGTACGTGTGGGTTCACCGGTGGGGCTTGGGAGAGACGCTGGACATGAAATTCCAGGGATGTTCCCCTTGCTGGAGTGAGAAGCAGTGGAAGCACTTTGCTGTGTGCTTCTTCATCGCCTTCACCTCGGTCCCCTGGGGCTCCAGGTAATCCCCTCTCACCTTTGCTTTTCCAAGGGTCTCTAAATGAGGGCTTGAGCTTTGGTGCAGCTCCCTTTACAGGGAAGATCTGTTCCAGGAAAGGTCTCCTGGTCTGGACCGATGGTGTTGCAGGAAGAGCAGGAAACCCCAGAGCTGCTGTGGCTCCCTCATCTGATTTGCCTGCAGGCAGCAAGGATCATTCCCAAGTGTCATCCCCTGGCTCCGTGACTCGGGGAGGTTGTGTTCCCCCAAAGGCCAGGGGCCGCTTTGTGTTGCAGCTCACGAAAGTCCAGCTCGGTGGTGCTGGGTTTGGTTTTTGCGTGCAATGAAGGCACTAAAAAATTCCCCTCCTTCACTGGCACAGCCCTGGAGTGGGAGCAGATTCCCCTTATCCCGGAGTTATCCCGCTCCTGCCCTGGATCCCTGCGGTGCCGTGTGTTCTCCAAGCTCACAGCACTGCTGGCTCTAAACAAGAAAAACAATCCCTGTTCCATCTCTTCTCCGTCCTTGATGTTCCCAGGCCCTGCATCTCCCTGGCTATTCCCTGTGTGAGTCTTCATCTCCATCCCACCTTATCCCGATCAAATAAGGGTCTGAGACGTGTTTAGCAGCAAATGCATTCTTGTGAAGAAAGCCAAGAGCAAAGAGCGTCCAGATGCAGAGAAGTCTTTAGAAAAGCACTCCGGACGTGCAAATGAGGGATGTGTCTTCCTGCATGTCCTGTTGTTTTTCTCTGTCAGGTTTTGGAAGGGTTTTCTCTCAGTGATTTCCTGCGATCCGGGTGCGTCCCTTCCTTTGTCCAAATCCAGTGCCAGAGGATCGAATAACTGACGAGTGGGGTCTGGGATGAAAACGGTTCTCCTAAAATGAGGGAAACAATGCTAGAAGAGAAATGAGCATCCTTTTAATGCCTGGAATAAAAATGCTGGAAAAGGGCACTTTTTATTTGATATGGTGTCATTCTCCTTTTTTTTCCCATGGCTAAAACTGCACGGTGAGCAATCAGAGCAGAAATATGAAATGCAGGAGTCTTGGATTCCACAGTGGGATTAACTTCCCTTTTCTGCTCTCTTTCAGGACAGGAAAAACCACTGACCTCGCCCCATCTTTGGGACCAAGAGCTTTGGTGTTGGAGTAGGCAAAGCCAGCTAGGGCCCCCCTTGTCCTGCCCATGGTGTGGGTCAGGGACAGGCTCCTCTTCTCCTCTGGGCTGGGATGAACTGGCTAGGGAATGCTCTTTCTGACAGGCCGGTCCTAGCCCCGGCTACTGGAAATGGGCAGAGGTGAAGAGGCAAGTGCCAGAGTTCCTTGGGGATGATGGAATTGTGGTGTTTGGCTGTGCCCAGAGGGGCAGGTTGGGCATTTCTGTGTGTGTGAGGACCGGTTTGGGTGCTGGGGAGCCCGGGGAGCCGAGCTCTCAGTGCATTCCCAGCTCTCCCAGGGGTGGCAGCTGGTGCAGGGCTGGGTGACAGCCTCTGGTCGGGCTCGGGGCAGGCCCTGGCCCCGGCACAGACACGCTGGGGTGGTTTGGGGCCGCTTGGGGAGCCGTGGGAGGCAAATGAGGGATGGTGCTGGGCGGAGCGATCGGCCTGCGCTCGTGTCAGCGCAGCCGTGCAGGGCACTGGGATCTGGGTAAAACACCGGCTCTCCTGGCGTTCAGGGATGCAAGGTCTGAGGGACTGGATTTACTTGGGCCTTTCCAGGACAGCAGCAACAAGAGGAGGTGTGGTGCCAGAGGTGCGTCCCATCCGGTTGCATTTCCCTCTTTCCCGTTTCCATTTCCTCCTCAGTGCAGGCGTCCCCTGCAGCCCATGAGCACGGGGCCGGTGACAACTCCCTGTCTGTAGAGGGATTCCTTATGGAACAAGGGCAGATGACACTTGTGTGAGGCTTACGACTGTTAGAATTAGACCAGGATGGGTTAAGAAAAAGAAAACTAGAATGGTGTGTTAATCTTACTGGTCAATTAACAAATAGAATCCACACTTCTGTAAGAAAAAATACAGTGTATGGAGCATATAGAAGAAGCTGGTTTTGCCTGCTGCTGCTGCTTGGCTTTATCATGTGACCCCATTCGAACTCTGCCTTCAAGACAGCTGTGAGACCGTGAAATAAAGAACTCAGCAGAGCAGCAGCCTCCTCTGCTCTTTCACCCTGGTCCGAGAAGGAAGGGTACCCTGTCAAAGGCTCAACACTTGCCTTTCTGAGTTTGTTTCTAAATTTCTACCTTTCTAATTTTGTTTGTTTCTAATTTTTTTTTTTGTTTCTAACTTGGTTTGTTTTTAACTTTCTACCTTTAGAAATTTGTTTGTTTCTTGTATTTTACCTCTTTGTTTGTTTCTAAATTTCTGCTGTTGTAACTTTGTTTCTAACTTTCTACTTTTTAAGTTTCATTTGTTTTTAACTTTTTCCATTCCTCCCAGCGAGGGATGTGTGCAGAATACTAAAACCTGTTAAGTTCTTCATTTTTACATCTCTAGGCAAATGCTACTGATTTAGATGTAAATTGATTTTGAAATGCGCCAGCCCTCTCTCTCTACTCTGTCGCATACAGGAATATAAGAAGCTGGGAATAGAGATCAGCAAGTTTTGCGAATAACGAGCCGGCGTTTTTCTGTAGGAAGGAAAGAAGCAAGTGCCTGGCCCCAGGAGCCGAGACGCTCGGGCTGCAGGAGCTGCAGAGCGCCCAGAGGCGGCTTTTCCCTCTGCTCTGTCCCTGCCCCCGGGCTGAGCTGGGCGGCGCTGCTGCCGCCCGGTGCCGGCTGAGCCGAGAGGGCGGCGGCCTCGGTGGCTGCCGAGCGTGGCAAGGGCAAGGAGCGGGAGCGAGCGGGGCTGGGTCTGTCAGCGGAGGGGAGGGGCGAAGGGCGGCTCGGAGCGCCGAGGGACAGGGCCGTGCGTGAGCGGGGCCACAGCTATGGAGAGGAGTGGGCGCCGTGCGGGGCGGCGACCGCGAGGAATGACAGCGCGGGGGGCGGGGCCGGTTTTGCCGGGCAGCAGAGGCGCGGTCGCAGCGCGACCCGGGCGGGGGGCACCGGGCGGGCACGGTCGGAATCGAGCCGCCCGCGTGTCGCTCTCAAGGAGGCGGCTCGGAAAGGAAGGCGCAGTTGGGCGCTCTCGGGACGGCGTTAAGTGACGTTTTTATTAGAACCTGCCAGGACCTTGCAGAGGGTGGTTTACACTTCCGCCACACTCAAGATGGCGGACGCACTAGGCCCCTTTGAGAGGTGTCCCTGCCGATGCCTGCCGCCAGTCGCGGAGCAGTCGCCCGCCTCCGGCGCCGCTGACCCCACCAGCCGTGTCCTCGCACCGGGAAGCACCGCGGAAAATCGCGCGGAAAGCGCGGGGCCGGCGTCGGAGTCCGGGCCGGATTCAGGCAGCCGAATAGACGCCCCTGTAAGGGGCGGGGGGGCCCCTTAAGGGTACCACACTAAAGATGGCGGCTCGACCGGAAGTGGCTTCTGCCAGCACCAAAGATGGCGGTGAAGGGCGGAAGTTTCGTCACCGCCACACTAAAGATGGCGGCCGTGTACGCTGTTTTCTGACCTTCTCAATATGGCGGCAGGGAAGGCCCCCCCAAGGTGCGTCTATTCGGCTGCCTGAACGCGACGCCGACGCCGACGCCAGCCCAGCGCTTGCACGCAGATTTCTGAGGCGTTTCCCGCTATGCGGACACCGACTGTGGGGTCAGCGGCGCCTGGGGCAGGCGGGAGCATTCAGGCAGTCGAATAGACGGAGCGGGGTCCTTCCGGCCGCCATCTTGAGAAGGTCGAATAGCCACGTTGGTGCGGTCCCGGTGACTTCCGCCCTTCTTCGCCAGGAGCGGCAATGGCGGGGAGCCCGGGGAGCAGCGCTGCCGGGCCGGGGGCACCGGGCCGGGTGCTTCGGGCTCGGAGGTGAGCGGGGAACGGGGACAGCCCCGAGCGGACGGTGGGGGCCGCGGGGGATCGGTATTCCGGCCCAGGGATGGGTGTCCAGGCACAGGGATGGGTTCCTGGACTATCTAATAATATTATATAACGATCGTACAAGGAGATCTATATAAAAAAATCCTCCATGGTCATCCTTCTCCCAGCCCCTCTGTGTTTTCAGGATCTTGGGGGAAGAGTTTGGGTCTGGACAAGGCTCTCGGGCACAGGGTGGGATTCTTGGGGTGCAGGGCCAGGATTTGGACTCGATGCTCCCTGCGGGTCCCTTGCAGCCCAGGAAATGCTGCGATCCTGTGCCTCTGAGGGTGAAATAAAGGGCACCGGTGGGGTTTGTGCCCGCTGTGTTCACGGCCCCGCCGGCTCAGGGCGGGTTCAAGGCGCAGCTGCCCCGAGCCAGCGGGACCGGCCGGGGCTGCTCGCTCCCGGTGCTGCCGCCTTGTGGGGAGAGCCCGGCACTGCAGCCCGCACAGGCGCTGGACCACGGGATCGGCGTGGAACAGCAGCGCAGGGAGTGCTGAGGCAGCGCAGGGAATGCTGCGGTCCCAGGGAATGCTGCGGTCCCAGGGAAGGCTGAGGCGTCCCCTGCCCGAGGCACTCGGCAGCAAATCCCTGATGTTGAGCAGCAAAAGGAAAAGTTCTGGGTTAATGGGAGGAGGTTTCTGGAATGGAGCTGGGACAGGTGCTGATCCACGCATGGAATCACGGGCTGGTTTGGCTTGGAAGGGACCACCAAGATCATTTACACTCTGTTTGTTGTCTGGTTCCACAGCAAAGACCATCCAGAACTGCCACCTCACCCTCACGGACAGCAGGAATGTCTTCCATAGCTCTTGTTTTGGAATGGGAATGGCTGTTGGGAGCTCTGGCAGGACCAGGTAAGAAGAGAAATGGGATCGTTCTGGCTGCTGCTGGAGGTGGTTTTCTGCTTTCAGGCTGTTCTTCTCATTGATCCTTTCACAGCAGTGTTCTAGGGCACATTTGAGGGTAATTCCAGGAATTTCAAACCAGATAAAAACTGGTGGGGCAAAAACGTGAACCTGATCCATTTCTGGTAATTCCAAGCTTCTCCCACAACACCGTTCCAGGGGAAAGCTGATGAAAGGGTAAAGATGCAGAGGAACAAGTGCTGTAAACCCCCCATGCGCTCTTGACAGAGCAAACCTTGCAGTACTCCCAGCAGATCTCTTGGAGAAAGTGTGGGATCGCAAGGTTTTCCGGGAAAGCAAAACAGGGGCGGAGATGAGGGACTAGGCTTCCAGTTCTTCGTTTAGCTGAAAGCCTGGGGGAATTGAGAGGGGCCACAAGAACTGTTTGTGTAGGAAAATGGGAGTTTGGGGGCTGAATCTGAGTTTCCCTCTGGGGCATTTTTGAGGGAAAAGCTGAGGTGCTGTTTAAGGGAGAGAGTGCACATTTTTGGGATGGAAAAGGTTTGATCAATATTGTAGAGGAAGTAAAATGTTGGGGGTAAAAGTGGATGCAATCTGGAGGGGACAGAAGGAATATTTTGGAGGCAAAATGGGGAACTGAGTAGTGGACAGATGGGGAACATTTTGGGGGCAACACTTGACAAACTCCCTGGGGTGGAGAACGAAGACATTGAGGGAAAAATGAGGTGATGAGCAGTGGGCACGTAGGGAAGGTGGTGGGGGTAAATGTTGAGAAAAGCCCCGTGGTATTCAAGAAATCCTTGGAAGCAGGACTGAGGAATTCAGTGGTGGAAAGATAGAGGAATTTTGCAGGGGTAAAACTTCCAAAGATCTAAGAGTTGAGAGTGAGTGTTTTTAGGTAAAAAGGATGTCTTGTTGAAGTTGGGCGTCTGGATTGTGGCATTTGTGGATCACAGGGTGTTTTTGCAGAAAGTAGGAGAAAAAGAAGACTCCCAAAGCCTCGGTAGCTGTGTTAAGAAATCCCTCGCAGGGAAGAAAGGTACCTAAACCTCCTAGAAGTAGGGACTAATTAGCATGGGAAGGGGAAAACCCACCCCCAGTGGGAGAGAGCCCGCCGGGTAAGGGAAGAGAAGGATGCCCTTAAGAAGGAGCAGGGAAGGTGAATTTCTCGGTTTGCTGAAATGTATCAAAAAGTTTGGAATCTGGGTCTGTGTGGAGGCCGGGATTTTCTCGGCCATATGCAGAGCCCAGCACTAGGAATAAAGTTTTGATATCCTTCCAGCACCCAAACGCAACAGAGGGAATCCTGGAGGAGGTGGAAAACGCTGTCGCTCCGTCGGTGGAATTCCTGGGAAATGGAAAGCAGCAGAAGCAGCAAGAACAGAGTTGGAAGCAGGCTCCAGCCAGGTAAGGCAGACACCAAATCCTTTGGAATTAGAAGTGGGCAGGGGTGGGAAGAATTAATTCTTACATTCGTAGCCCATGGATTCCTGAGCAGGATCCTGGCAGGGAAGACTGCAGGGATCAGACTGGGGACTGATCCCAGCTGGGGGCATGAGCCTTGGAATTGGCTGGAGGGAAGAAAGAGGGATCCTTTGAGCACAAGGATCAGCTGTCAAATGCGGAGATGGCATCAGACAATTCCTGGGGAGGGTTTAGTTCCTGGGCCAAATCGATCTCCTGCCTTGTGAAGGAGCTCAGAGACCTGGGAAGAGCCCAAGCAACGCAGGGAATGCAGTGGCAGATAAAACTGCCGGGGAACGGTGGGGAAAAGCATCGAACAGGGGGCCTCGTTTTGTACAGGAACGGTACAAAAAAATGTCCAAAAGAGCAGGAATCCAATGGGATTTTACATATTCCTCGGAGACCAGAATCCAGTGGGAAGGCTGAGAGAAGGAAACAAAGCCTAAAAAGGCAAATGAGCCAAATCCTGCCCAAAGCCTCCAATGGCCACATTCCCTGGCATTGCTGAGGACTTCAGCCGAGCTCCAGGCAAAAGGTGAGCCCCTATGGAATCCTTTCTGGGAGACCATATCCAGCTGGGACCCTTCCTGGAGAAGGCCATGGGATATGGGTTATGCCAGGTCCAGAGAATATGTCATTTCCTTGGAAAAACACTTGGATCACTGCATCACTTTCTTGTTTCAGGCTCACCAGTCAGCCGGGCTATCCAAGTCCATCCTCCCCAGCGGGGAGAGCGGGAGCACGTCCGGCCACGGAGAATTTCTGGGAGAGCCCGGGAGAAGAAAGAAGGCTCCAGCTTCACAGATCTGTGTCATAACCCATCCTGTCGGCCGCTCCTGTTTGATCCCGGTGCATTTGTCCTCTTGGATTCAACCTGAGCAGCGCTAATTGCTGGCAATGAAGCAGCCTTTGGTACTTCTTTGCCACAAAACCTCTCCATCCTGCCCTTCAATCCTGTTGCAAACACGGGGAAAACCCAAAACTCCGTTTTTTCCCCTCTCCCCTTCACTTTGCCTCCTCTTTTCTTGCAGGCTTTGGGCTATCCAGGCTTGCATGTGGATTAGGCAGAGCACCCTGTAGGCTCAGCTCCAGGTGGGATTGCAGCGGTGTTGGAAGCACCAGGGATTCTCCCAAGGTTTGGTGTGAGGAGCTGCGTCTTGGGAGGGGCTGGGATTTTGTGCACTTCTGGGGGTTTTTTTTCCTGTTTGCCTTTTGGGCTGCCTCAGAGAAAAGGCTGAAAACCGAAGGAGCTGAGGGGGGGTTCCCAAATTCCTTTCCAGCCCTTCAGAGGAGGCACAAAGCCACGTGCAGCTGAGGAGAGGGATGTGAGGAGAATGGCAATAATGGAGCCTTGGGACTCTGCACTTCATTCTTTTCACGTGTTTGGAGGTGCAGGAAATGCCAAACCCCACAGGAATTCTGTGTCTGTAACATCGGGTGCAACCTCTTGAAACCCAAGTGCTCAGAGTGGGGTTTTCCCAAGGGTAAATCCCAATGTGACATGGCAAGGCTTCAGTGAGGATTTCCAGGCTTGACTGCACAGCTTTTGGGAAAGCTCAGTAGCCAAACAAGGTCAGATTTCTGTCGGATTTGGATCAAACGTGGCGTTTAAATCTGGGACAGCTCAGCTCCCTGGGTGGGAAAGTGCTTGGAGTAGCCGAGAGCTGAGCCGTTGTTGAGAATTCCAAGCGTTGTGTCCTTACGCTCCTTAATACAGCGTTTAAATAATTGATCCTGAAAGGAGCCAGTATCAGAGGGATTTGTTAGAGGGGCAGGGATGTTTTTTCACGTGGCAGTGTGTCGGGATAGTCAAGGCTCCTTACGTCAGAATTAATTGGTCTTCCTTCTTTTCCCTTTTGTTCTTTCTAGCTTGTGGCTGAGTGGGGAGAATATTTGGGATAAAGAAACGAAATGCCCGAGGGAAGCTTCGTGTTCCCGTGGGGATGCTTTAGGCACGTGCAGCTTCTGAGCTGCACCGAAAGTTGAGGCTCCCCCAGAAGCCTTCCGAAGCTGGAAGGGCCGGGGAAGAGAATTCCAGGAGAGGTGTGGGAAGCGCTTTCTGCCGGGTCTGGACAGCACCGAGGTGGGAATGACTTCAAAGTGTTCCTTGTCCCTGTCCTGTTCCCAGCCCAGGACAAAGTTGGTGTTCCCTGAGCGGCTGCAGTTCCCTGGATGTGGCAGGAGGAGGTCTCTGCCGGGGAGTGGGAGAAATGTCCCTGCCCGGTGCCGTGTCCTTGGCGGGCAGAGAGCGCCGATCGTGGCAAGGGGGGTTTGTGAGTGTGGAATCAATCCTGGCTCCTTTTTAAGGGGGTGTTTTAATGAGTCATCAGCAGGGACCACTTTTAGCCAGCTTTAGTTAAGTTCCTTTTGCACAGGTTTCATGTGGCTTTGACGGTGAAATCACCAAACCCTGAAGTTTGCCAAATTACCCCTGAAAAGCTTTAATGAACCAATCCTGAGGGAACTGGGGATTGCATATCTGGGATCTTATGGCCCTTTGAGGCCATGTTGGGTTTAGCCCCTGATTTTGGTGCCGAGGGAAACTCTAAGTTAAGAATAATCCAAATATGAAGCACTTCTCACAAAACTCAGCTTTGCAAAGCTTTATTTGGGCTAAAAAAGAAAAGATGGGAATGCCCTTGGCAGAAAAGCAGCTGTGAGGCACAGCAGGCTTCAAATGCCTGTCAGCAGGCGCTCCAGGAGAAATGGCTGCTGGCTCCGGGCATCCCTGGGCTTTCCAGGCAGGTTTTGTAGCGGATTGCAAGGCAGTTCTCCTGCCTCTGGGGGGTGGCACCTGCATCCCACTGGAAAGGGAAAATGTGGAGAGAGCGGCAGGCGGGAAGACGGTTGCTGATGTGTGTCCTTGGATTGCAGTTCCTCCCGGTGGGTCTGTGCTGCTGGAAGTTTGAAGGAGATCAGCCTTGGAGTACGTGTGGGTTCACCGGTGGGGCTTGGGAGCGACGCTGGACATGAAATTCCAGGGATGTTCCCCTTGCTGGAGTGAGAAGCAGTGGAAGCACTTTGCTGTCTGCTTCTTCATCGCCTTCACCTCGGTCCCCTGGGGCTCCAGGAAATCCCCTCTCACCTTTGCTTTTCCAAGGGTCTCTAAATGAGGGCTTGAGCTTTGGTGCAGCTCCCTTTACAGGGAAGATCTGTTCCAGGAAAGGTCTCCTGGTCTGGACCGATGGTGTTGCAGGAAGAGCAGGAAACCCCAGAGCTGCTGTGGCTCCCTCATCTGATTTGCCTGCAGGCAGCAAGGATCATTCCCAAGTGTCATCCCCTGGCTCCGTGACTCGGGGAGGTTGTGTTCCCCCAAAGGCCAGGGGCCGCTTTGTGTTGCAGCTCACGAAAGTCCAGCTCGGTGGTGCTGGGTTTGGTTTTTGCGTGCAATGAAGGCACTAAAAAATTCCCCTCCTTCACTGGCACAGCCCTGGAGTGGGAGCAGATTCCCCTTATCCCGGAGTTATCCCGCTCCTGCCCTGGATCCCTGCGGTGCCGTGTGTTCTCCAAGCTCACAGCACTGCTGGCTCTAAACAAGAAAAACAATCCCTGTTCCATCTCTTCTCCGTCCTTGATGTTCCCAGGCCCTGCATCTCCCTGGCTATTCCCTGTGTGAGTCTTCATCTCCATCCCACCTTATCCCGATCAAATAAGGGTCTGAGACGTGTTTAGCAGCAAATGCATTCTTGTGAAGAAAGCCAAGAGCAAAGAGCGTCCAGATGCAGAGAAGTCTTTAGAAAAGCACTCCGGACGTGCAAATGAGGGATGTGTCTTCCTGCATGTCCTGTTGTTTTTCTCTGTCAGGTTTTGGAAGGGTTTTCTCTCAGTGATTTCCTGCGATCCGGGTGCGTCCCTTCCTTTGTCCAAATCCAGTGCCAGAGGATCGAATAACTGACGAGTGGGGTCTGGGATGAAAACGGTTCTCCTAAAATGAGGGAAACAATGCTAGAAGAGAAATGAGCATCCTTTTAATGCCTGGAATAAAAATGCTGGAAAAGGGCACTTTTTATTTGATATGGTGTCATTCTCCTTTTTTTTCCCATGGCTAAAACTGCACGGTGAGCAATCAGAGCAGAAATATGAAATGCAGGAGTCTTGGATTCCACAGTGGGATTAACTTCCCTTTTCTGCTCTCTTTCAGGACAGGAAAAACCACTGACCTCGCCCCATCTTTGGGACCAAGAGCTTTGGTGTTGGAGTAGGCAAAGCCAGCTAGGGCCCCCCTTGTCCTGCCCATGGTGTGGGTCAGGGACAGGCTCCTCTTCTCCTCTGGGCTGGGATGAACTGGCTAGGGAATGCTCTTTCTGACAGGCCGGTCCTAGCCCCGGCTACTGGAAATGGGCAGAGGTGAAGAGGCAAGTGCCAGAGTTCCTTGGGGATGATGGAATTGTGGTGTTTGGCTGTGCCCAGAGGGGCAGGTTGGGCATTTCTGTGTGTGTGAGGACCGGTTTGGGTGCTGGGGAGCCCGGGGAGCCGAGCTCTCAGTGCATTCCCAGCTCTCCCGGGGGTGGCAGCTGGTGCAGGGCTGGGTGACAGCCTCTGGTCGGGCTCGGGGCAGGCCCTGGCCCCGGCACAGACACGCTGGGGTGGTTTGGGGCCGCTTGGGGAGCCGTGGGAGGCAAATGAGGGATGGTGCTGGGCGGAGCGATCGGCCTGCGCTCGTGTCAGCGCAGCCGTGCAGGGCACTGGGATCTGGGCAAAACACCGGCTCTCCTGGCGTTCAGGGATGCAAGGTCTGAGGGACTGGATTTACTTGGGCCTTTCCAGGACAGCAGCAACAAGAGGAGGTGTGGTGCCAGAGGTGCGTCCCATCCGGTTGCATTTCCCTCTTTCCCGTTTCCATTTCCTCCTCAGTGCAGGCGTCCCCTGCAGCCCATGAGCACGGGGCCGGTGACAACTCCCTGTCTGTAGAGGGATTCCTTATGGAACAAGGGCAGATGACACTTGTGTGAGGCTTACGACTGTTAGAATTAGACCAGGATGGGTTAAGAAAAAGAAAACTAGAATGGTGTGTTAATCTTACTGGTCAATTAACAAATAGAATCCACACTTCTGTAAGAAAAAATACAGTGTATGGAGCATATAGAAGAAGCTGGTTTTGCCTGCTGCTGCTGCTTGGCTTTATCATGTGACCCCATTCGAACTCTGCCTTCAAGACAGCTGTGAGACCGTGAAATAAAGAACTCAGCAGAGCAGCAGCCTCCTCTGCTCTTTCACCCTGGTCCGAGAAGGAAGGGTACCCTGTCAAAGGCTCAACACTTGCCTTTCTGAGTTTGTTTCTAAATTTCTACCTTTCTAATTTTGTTTGTTTCTAATTTTTTTTTTTGTTTCTAACTTGGTTTGTTTTTAACTTTCTACCTTTAGAAATTTGTTTGTTTCTTGTATTTTACCTCTTTGTTTGTTTCTAAATTTCTGCTGTTGTAACTTTGTTTCTAACTTTCTACTTTTTAAGTTTCATTTGTTTTTAACTTTTTCCATTCCTCCCAGCGAGGGATGTGTGCAGAATACTAAAACCTGTTAAGTTCTTCATTTTTACATCTCTAGGCAAATGCTACTGATTTAGATGTAAATTGATTTTGAAATGCGCCAGCCCTCTCTCTCTACTCTGTCGCATACAGGAATATAAGAAGCTGGGAATAGAGATCAGCAAGTTTTGCGAATAACGAGCCGGCGTTTTTCTGTAGGAAGGAAAGAAGCAAGTGCCTGGCCCCAGGAGCCGAGACGCTCGGGCTGCAGGAGCTGCAGAGCGCCCAGAGGCGGCTTTTCCCTCTGCTCTGTCCCTGCCCCCGGGCTGAGCTGGGCGGCGCTGCTGCCGCCCGGTGCCGGCTGAGCCGAGAGGGCGGCGGCCTCGGTGGCTGCCGAGCGTGGCAAGGGCAAGGAGCGGGAGCGAGCGGGGCTGGGTCTGTCAGCGGAGGGGAGGGGCGAAGGGCGGCTCGGAGCGCCGAGGGACAGGGCCGTGCGTGAGCGGGGCCACAGCTATGGAGAGGAGTGGGCGCCGTGCGGGGCGGCGACCGCGAGGAATGACAGCGCGGGGGGCGGGGCCGGTTTTGCCGGGCAGCAGAGGCGCGGTCGCAGCGCGACCCGGGCGGGGGGCACCGGGCGGGCACGGTCGGAATCGAGCCGCCCGCGTGTCGCTCTCAAGGAGGCGGCTCGGAAAGGAAGGCGCAGTTGGGCGCTCTCGGGACGGCGTTAAGTGACGTTTTTATTAGAACCTGCCAGGACCTTGCAGAGGGTGGTTTACACTTCCGCCACACTCAAGATGGCGGACGCACTAGGCCCCTTTGAGAGGTGTCCCTGCCGATGCCTGCCGCCGGTCGCGGAGCAGTCGCCCGCCTCCGGCGCCGCTGACCCCACCAGCCGTGTCCTCGCACCGGGAAGCACCGCGGAAAATCGCGCGGAAAGCGCGGGGCCGGCGTCGGAGTCCGGGCCGGATTCAGGCAGCCGAATAGACGCCCCTGTAAGGGGCGGGGGGGCCCCTTAAGGGTACCACACTAAAGATGGCGGCTCGACCGGAAGTGGCTTCTGCCAGCACCAAAGATGGCGGTGAAGGGCGGAAGTTTCGTCACCGCCACACTAAAGATGGCGGCCGTGTACGCTGTTTTCTGACCTTCTCAATATGGCGGCAGGGAAGGCCCCCCCAAGGTGCGTCTATTCGGCTGCCTGAACGCGACGCCGACGCCGACGCCAGCCCAGCGCTTGCACGCAGATTTCTGAGGCGTTTCCCGCTATGCGGACACCGACTGTGGGGTCAGCGGCGCCTGGGGCAGGCGGGAGCATTCAGGCAGTCGAATAGACGGAGCGGGGTCCTTCCGGCCGCCATCTTGAGAAGGTCGAATAGCCACGTTGGTGCGGTCCCGGTGACTTCCGCCCTTCTTCGCCAGGAGCGGCAATGGCGGGGAGCCCGGGGAGCAGCGCTGCCGGGCCGGGGGCACCGGGCCGGGTGCTTCGGGCTCGGAGGTGAGCGGGGAACGGGGACAGCCCCGAGCGGACGGTGGGGGCCGCGGGGGATCGGTATTCCGGCCCAGGGATGGGTGTCCAGGCACAGGGATGGGTTCCTGGACTATCTAATAATATTATATAACGATCGTACACGGAGATCTATATAAAAAAATCCTCCATGGTCATCCTTCTCCCAGCCCCTCTGTGTTTTCAGGATCTTGGGGGAAGAGTTTGGGTCTGGACAAGGCTCTCGGGCACAGGGTGGGATTCTTGGGGTGCAGGGCCAGGATTTGGACTCGATGCTCCCTGCGGGTCCCTTGCAGCCCAGGAAATGCTGCGATCCTGTGCCTCTGAGGGTGAAATAAAGGGCACCGGTGGGGTTTGTGCCCGCTGTGTTCACGGCCCCGCCGGCTCAGGGCGGGTTCAAGGCGCAGCTGCCCCGAGCCAGCGGGACCGGCCGGGGCTGCTCGCTCCCGGTGCTGCCGCCTTGTGGGGAGAGCCCGGCACTGCAGCCCGCACAGGCGCTGGACCACGGGATCGGCGTGGAACAGCAGCGCAGGGAGTGCTGAGGCAGCGCAGGGAATGCTGCGGTCCCAGGGAATGCTGCGGTCCCAGGGAAGGCTGAGGCGTCCCCTGCCCGAGGCACTCGGCAGCAAATCCCTGATGTTGAGCAGCAAAAGGAAAAGTTCTGGGTTAATGGGAGGAGGTTTCTGGAATGGAGCTGGGACAGGTGCTGATCCACGCATGGAATCACGGGCTGGTTTGGCTTGGAAGGGACCACCAAGATCATTTACACTCTGTTTGTTGTCTGGTTCCACAGCAAAGACCATCCAGAACTGCCACCTCACCCTCACGGACAGCAGGAATGTCTTCCATAGCTCTTGTTTTGGAATGGGAATGGCTGTTGGGAGCTCTGGCAGGACCAGGTAAGAAGAGAAATGGGATCGTTCTGGCTGCTGCTGGAGGTGGTTTTCTGCTTTCAGGCTGTTCTTCTCATTGATCCTTTCACAGCAGTGTTCTAGGGCACATTTGAGGGTAATTCCAGGAATTTCAAACCAGATAAAAACTGGTGGGGCAAAAACGTGAACCTGATCCATTTCTGGTAATTCCAAGCTTCTCCCACAACACCGTTCCAGGGGAAAGCTGATGAAAGGGTAAAGATGCAGAGGAACAAGTGCTGTAAACCCCCCATGCGCTCTTGACAGAGCAAACCTTGCAGTACTCCCAGCAGATCTCTTGGAGAAAGTGTGGGATCGCAAGGTTTTCCGGGAAAGCAAAACAGGGGCGGAGATGAGGGACTAGGCTTCCAGTTCTTCGTTTAGCTGAAAGCCTGGGGGAATTGAGAGGGGCCACAAGAACTGTTTGTGTAGGAAAATGGGAGTTTGGGGGCTGAATCTGAGTTTCCCTCTGGGGCATTTTTGAGGGAAAAGCTGAGGTGCTGTTTAAGGGAGAGAGTGCACATTTTTGGGATGGAAAAGGTTTGATCAATATTGTAGAGGAAGTAAAATGTTGGGGGTAAAAGTGGATGCAATCTGGAGGGGACAGAAGGAATATTTTGGAGGCAAAATGGGGAACTGAGTAGTGGACAGATGGGGAACATTTTGGGGGCAACACTTGACAAACTCCCTGGGGTGGAGAACGAAGACATTGAGGGAAAAATGAGGTGATGAGCAGTGGGCACGTAGGGAAGGTGGTGGGGGTAAATGTTGAGAAAAGCCCCGTGGTATTCAAGAAATCCTTGGAAGCAGGACTGAGGAATTCAGTGGTGGAAAGATAGAGGAATTTTGCAGGGGTAAAACTTCCAAAGATCTAAGAGTTGAGAGTGAGTGTTTTTAGGTAAAAAGGATGTCTTGTTGAAGTTGGGCGTCTGGATTGTGGCATTTGTGGATCACAGGGTGTTTTTGCAGAAAGTAGGAGAAAAAGAAGACTCCCAAAGCCTCGGTAGCTGTGTTAAGAAATCCCTCGCAGGGAAGAAAGGTACCTAAACCTCCTAGAAGTAGGGACTAATTAGCATGGGAAGGGGAAAACCCACCCCCAGTGGGAGAGAGCCCGCCGGGTAAGGGAAGAGAAGGATGCCCTTAAGAAGGAGCAGGGAAGGTGAATTTCTCGGTTTGCTGAAATGTATCAAAAAGTTTGGAATCTGGGTCTGTGTGGAGGCCGGGATTTTCTCGGCCATATGCAGAGCCCAGCACTAGGAATAAAGTTTTGATATCCTTCCAGCACCCAAACGCAACAGAGGGAATCCTGGAGGAGGTGGAAAACGCTGTCGCTCCGTCGGTGGAATTCCTGGGAAATGGAAAGCAGCAGAAGCAGCAAGAACAGAGTTGGAAGCAGGCTCCAGCCAGGTAAGGCAGACACCAAATCCTTTGGAATTAGAAGTGGGCAGGGGTGGGAAGAATTAATTCTTACATTCGTAGCCCATGGATTCCTGAGCAGGATCCTGGCAGGGAAGACTGCAGGGATCAGACTGGGGACTGATCCCAGCTGGGGGCATGAGCCTTGGAATTGGCTGGAGGGAAGAAAGAGGGATCCTTTGAGCACAAGGATCAGCTGTCAAATGCGGAGATGGCATCAGACAATTCCTGGGGAGGGTTTAGTTCCTGGGCCAAATCGATCTCCTGCCTTGTGAAGGAGCTCAGAGACCTGGGAAGAGCCCAAGCAACGCAGGGAATGCAGTGGCAGATAAAACTGCCGGGGAACGGTGGGGAAAAGCATCGAACAGGGGGCCTCGTTTTGTACAGGAACGGTACAAAAAAATGTCCAAAAGAGCAGGAATCCAATGGGATTTTACATATTCCTCGGAGACCAGAATCCAGTGGGAAGGCTGAGAGAAGGAAACAAAGCCTAAAAAGGCAAATGAGCCAAATCCTGCCCAAAGCCTCCAATGGCCACATTCCCTGGCATTGCTGAGGACTTCAGCCGAGCTCCAGGCAAAAGGTGAGCCCCTATGGAATCCTTTCTGGGAGACCATATCCAGCTGGGACCCTTCCTGGAGAAGGCCATGGGATATGGGTTATGCCAGGTCCAGAGAATATGTCATTTCCTTGGAAAAACACTTGGATCACTGCATCACTTTCTTGTTTCAGGCTCACCAGTCAGCCGGGCTATCCAAGTCCATCCTCCCCAGCGGGGAGAGCGGGAGCACGTCCGGCCACGGAGAATTTCTGGGAGAGCCCGGGAGAAGAAAGAAGGCTCCAGCTTCACAGATCTGTGTCATAACCCATCCTGTCGGCCGCTCCTGTTTGATCCCGGTGCATTTGTCCTCTTGGATTCAACCTGAGCAGCGCTAATTGCTGGCAATGAAGCAGCCTTTGGTACTTCTTTGCCACAAAACCTCTCCATCCTGCCCTTCAATCCTGTTGCAAACACGGGGAAAACCCAAAACTCCGTTTTTTCCCCTCTCCCCTTCACTTTGCCTCCTCTTTTCTTGCAGGCTTTGGGCTATCCAGGCTTGCATGTGGATTAGGCAGAGCACCCTGTAGGCTCAGCTCCAGGTGGGATTGCAGCGGTGTTGGAAGCACCAGGGATTCTCCCAAGGTTTGGTGTGAGGAGCTGCGTCTTGGGAGGGGCTGGGATTTTGTGCACTTCTGGGGGTTTTTTTTCCTGTTTGCCTTTTGGGCTGCCTCAGAGAAAAGGCTGAAAACTGAAGGAGCTGAGGGGGGGTTCCCAAATTCCTTTCCAGCCCTTCAGAGGAGGCACAAAGCCACGTGCAGCTGAGGAGAGGGATGTGAGGAGAATGGCAATAATGGAGCCTTGGGACTCTGCACTTCATTCTTTTCACGTGTTTGGAGGTGCAGGAAATGCCAAACCCCACAGGAATTCTGTGTCTGTAACATCGGGTGCAACCTCTTGAAACCCAAGTGCTCAGAGTGGGGTTTTCCCAAGGGTAAATCCCAATGTGACATGGCAAGGCTTCAGTGAGGATTTCCAGGCTTGACTGCACAGCTTTTGGGAAAGCTCAGTAGCCAAACAAGGTCAGATTTCTGTCGGATTTGGATCAAACGTGGCGTTTAAATCTGGGACAGCTCAGCTCCCTGGGTGGGAAAGTGCTTGGAGTAGCCGAGAGCTGAGCCGTTGTTGAGAATTCCAAGCGTTGTGTCCTTACGCTCCTTAATACAGCGTTTAAATAATTGATCCTGAAAGGAGCCAGTATCAGAGGGATTTGTTAGAGGGGCAGGGATGTTTTTTCACGTGGCAGTGTGTCGGGATAGTCAAGGCTCCTTACGTCAGAATTAATTGGTCTTCCTTCTTTTCCCTTTTGTTCTTTCTAGCTTGTGGCTGAGTGGGGAGAATATTTGGGATAAAGAAACGAAATGCCCGAGGGAAGCTTCGTGTTCCCGTGGGGATGCTTTAGGCACGTGCAGCTTCTGAGCTGCACCGAAAGTTGAGGCTCCCCCAGAAGCCTTCCGAAGCTGGAAGGGCCGGGGAAGAGAATTCCAGGAGAGGTGTGGGAAGCGCTTTCTGCCGGGTCTGGACAGCACCGAGGTGGGAATGACTTCAAAGTGTTCCTTGTCCCTGTCCTGTTCCCAGCCCAGGACAAAGTTGGTGTTCCCTGAGCGGCTGCAGTTCCCTGGATGTGGCAGGAGGAGGTCTCTGCCGGGGAGTGGGAGAAATGTCCCTGCCCGGTGCCGTGTCCTTGGCGGGCAGAGAGCGCCGATCGTGGCAAGGGGGGTTTGTGAGTGTGGAATCAATCCTGGCTCCTTTTTAAGGGGGTGTTTTAATGAGTCATCAGCAGGGACCACTTTTAGCCAGCTTTAGTTAAGTTCCTTTTGCACAGGTTTCATGTGGCTTTGACGGTGAAATCACCAAACCCTGAAGTTTGCCAAATTACCCCTGAAAAGCTTTAATGAACCAATCCTGAGGGAACTGGGGATTGCATATCTGGGATCTTATGGCCCTTTGAGGCCATGTTGGGTTTAGCCCCTGATTTTGGTGCCGAGGGAAACTCTAAGTTAAGAATAATCCAAATATGAAGCACTTCTCACAAAACTCAGCTTTGCAAAGCTTTATTTGGGCTAAAAAAGAAAAGATGGGAATGCCCTTGGCAGAAAAGCAGCTGTGAGGCACAGCAGGCTTCAAATGCCTGTCAGCAGGCGCTCCAGGAGAAATGGCTGCTGGCTCCGGGCATCCCTGGGCTTTCCAGGCAGGTTTTGTAGCGGATTGCAAGGCAGTTCTCCTGCCTCTGGGGGGTGGCACCTGCATCCCACTGGAAAGGGAAAATGTGGAGAGAGCGGCAGGCGGGAAGACGGTTGCTGATGTGTGTCCTTGGATTGCAGTTCCTCCCGGTGGGTCTGTGCTGCTGGAAGTTTGAAGGAGATCAGCCTTGGAGTACGTGTGGGTTCACCGGTGGGGCTTGGGAGCGACGCTGGACATGAAATTCCAGGGATGTTCCCCTTGCTGGAGTGAGAAGCAGTGGAAGCACTTTGCTGTCTGCTTCTTCATCGCCTTCACCTCGGTCCCCTGGGGCTCCAGGAAATCCCCTCTCACCTTTGCTTTTCCAAGGGTCTCTAAATGAGGGCTTGAGCTTTGGTGCAGCTCCCTTTACAGGGAAGATCTGTTCCAGGAAAGGTCTCCTGGTCTGGACCGATGGTGTTGCAGGAAGAGCAGGAAACCCCAGAGCTGCTGTGGCTCCCTCATCTGATTTGCCTGCAGGCAGCAAGGATCATTCCCAAGTGTCATCCCCTGGCTCCGTGACTCGGGGAGGTTGTGTTCCCCCAAAGGCCAGGGGCCGCTTTGTGTTGCAGCTCACGAAAGTCCAGCTCGGTGGTGCTGGGTTTGGTTTTTGCGTGCAATGAAGGCACTAAAAAATTCCCCTCCTTCACTGGCACAGCCCTGGAGTGGGAGCAGATTCCCCTTATCCCGGAGTTATCCCGCTCCTGCCCTGGATCCCTGCGGTGCCGTGTGTTCTCCAAGCTCACAGCACTGCTGGCTCTAAACAAGAAAAACAATCCCTGTTCCATCTCTTCTCCGTCCTTGATGTTCCCAGGCCCTGCATCTCCCTGGCTATTCCCTGTGTGAGTCTTCATCTCCATCCCACCTTATCCCGATCAAATAAGGGTCTGAGACGTGTTTAGCAGCAAATGCATTCTTGTGAAGAAAGCCAAGAGCAAAGAGCGTCCAGATGCAGAGAAGTCTTTAGAAAAGCACTCCGGACGTGCAAATGAGGGATGTGTCTTCCTGCATGTCCTGTTGTTTTTCTCTGTCAGGTTTTGGAAGGGTTTTCTCTCAGTGATTTCCTGCGATCCGGGTGCGTCCCTTCCTTTGTCCAAATCCAGTGCCAGAGGATCGAATAACTGACGAGTGGGGTCTGGGATGAAAACGGTTCTCCTAAAATGAGGGAAACAATGCTAGAAGAGAAATGAGCATCCTTTTAATGCCTGGAATAAAAATGCTGGAAAAGGGCACTTTTTATTTGATATGGTGTCATTCTCCTTTTTTTTCCCATGGCTAAAACTGCACGGTGAGCAATCAGAGCAGAAATATGAAATGCAGGAGTCTTGGATTCCACAGTGGGATTAACTTCCCTTTTCTGCTCTCTTTCAGGACAGGAAAAACCACTGACCTCGCCCCATCTTTGGGACCAAGAGCTTTGGTGTTGGAGTAGGCAAAGCCAGCTAGGGCCCCCCTTGTCCTGCCCATGGTGTGGGTCAGGGACAGGCTCCTCTTCTCCTCTGGGCTGGGATGAACTGGCTAGGGAATGCTCTTTCTGACAGGCCGGTCCTAGCCCCGGCTACTGGAAATGGGCAGAGGTGAAGAGGCAAGTGCCAGAGTTCCTTGGGGATGATGGAATTGTGGTGTTTGGCTGTGCCCAGAGGGGCAGGTTGGGCATTTCTGTGTGTGTGAGGACCGGTTTGGGTGCTGGGGAGCCCGGGGAGCCGAGCTCTCAGTGCATTCCCAGCTCTCCCGGGGGTGGCAGCTGGTGCAGGGCTGGGTGACAGCCTCTGGTCGGGCTCGGGGCAGGCCCTGGCCCCGGCACAGACACGCTGGGGTGGTTTGGGGCCGCTTGGGGAGCCGTGGGAGGCAAATGAGGGATGGTGCTGGGCGGAGCGATCGGCCTGCGCTCGTGTCAGCGCAGCCGTGCAGGGCACTGGGATCTGGGCAAAACACCGGCTCTCCTGGCGTTCAGGGATGCAAGGTCTGAGGGACTGGATTTACTTGGGCCTTTCCAGGACAGCAGCAACAAGAGGAGGTGTGGTGCCAGAGGTGCGTCCCATCCGGTTGCATTTCCCTCTTTCCCGTTTCCATTTCCTCCTCAGTGCAGGTGTCCCCTGCAGCCCATGAGCACGGGGCCGGTGACAACTCCCTGTCTGTAGAGGGATTCCTTATGGAACAAGGGCAGATGACACTTGTGTGAGGCTTACGACTGTTAGAATTAGACCAGGATGGGTTAAGAAAAAGAAAACTAGAATGGTGTGTTAATCTTACTGGTCAATTAACAAATAGAATCCACACTTCTGTAAGAAAAAATACAGTGTATGGAGCATATAGAAGAAGCTGGTTTTGCCTGCTGCTGCTGCTTGGCTTTATCATGTGACCCCATTCGAACTCTGCCTTCAAGACAGCTGTGAGACCGTGAAATAAAGAACTCAGCAGAGCAGCAGCCTCCTCTGCTCTTTCACCCTGGTCCGAGAAGGAAGGGTACCCTGTCAAAGGCTCAACACTTGCCTTTCTGAGTTTGTTTCTAAATTTCTACCTTTCTAATTTTGTTTGTTTCTAATTTTTTTTTTTGTTTCTAACTTGGTTTGTTTTTAACTTTCTACCTTTAGAAATTTGTTTGTTTCTTGTATTTTACCTCTTTGTTTGTTTCTAAATTTCTGCTGTTGTAACTTTGTTTCTAACTTTCTACTTTTTAAGTTTCATTTGTTTTTAACTTTTTCCATTCCTCCCAGCGAGGGATGTGTGCAGAATACTAAAACCTGTTAAGTTCTTCATTTTTACATCTCTAGGCAAATGCTACTGATTTAGATGTAAATTGATTTTGAAATGCGCCAGCCCTCTCTCTCTACTCTGTCGCATACAGGAATATAAGAAGCTGGGAATAGAGATCAGCAAGTTTTGCGAATAACGAGCCGGCGTTTTTCTGTAGGAAGGAAAGAAGCAAGTGCCTGGCCCCAGGAGCCGAGACGCTCGGGCTGCAGGAGCTGCAGAGCGCCCAGAGGCGGCTTTTCCCTCTGCTCTGTCCCTGCCCCCGGGCTGAGCTGGGCGGCGCTGCTGCCGCCCGGTGCCGGCTGAGCCGAGAGGGCGGCGGCCTCGGTGGCTGCCGAGCGTGGCAAGGGCAAGGAGCGGGAGCGAGCGGGGCTGGGTCTGTCAGCGGAGGGGAGGGGCGAAGGGCGGCTCGGAGCGCCGAGGGACAGGGCCGTGCGTGAGCGGGGCCACAGCTATGGAGAGGAGTGGGCGCCGTGCGGGGCGGCGACCGCGAGGAATGACAGCGCGGGGGGCGGGGCCGGTTTTGCCGGGCAGCAGAGGCGCGGTCGCAGCGCGACCCGGGCGGGGGGCACCGGGCGGGCACGGTCGGAATCGAGCCGCCCGCGTGTCGCTCTCAAGGAGGCGGCTCGGAAAGGAAGGCGCAGTTGGGCGCTCTCGGGACGGCGTTAAGTGACGTTTTTATTAGAACCTGCCAGGACCTTGCAGAGGGTGGTTTACACTTCCGCCACACTCAAGATGGCGGACGCACTAGGCCCCTTTGAGAGGTGTCCCTGCCGATGCCTGCCGCCAGTCGCGGAGCAGTCGCCCGCCTCCGGCGCCGCTGACCCCACCAGCCGTGTCCTCGCACCGGGAAGCACCGCGGAAAATCGCGCGGAAAGCGCGGGGCCGGCGTCGGAGTCCGGGCCGGATTCAGGCAGCCGAATAGACGCCCCTGTAAGGGGCGGGGGGGCCCCTTAAGGGTACCACACTAAAGATGGCGGCTCGACCGGAAGTGGCTTCTGCCAGCACCAAAGATGGCGGTGAAGGGCGGAAGTTTCGTCACCGCCACACTAAAGATGGCGGCCGTGTACGCTGTTTTCTGACCTTCTCAATATGGCGGCAGGGAAGGCCCCCCCAAGGTGCGTCTATTCGGCTGCCTGAACGCGACGCCGACGCCGACGCCAGCCCAGCGCTTGCACGCAGATTTCTGAGGCGTTTCCCGCTATGCGGACACCGACTGTGGGGTCAGCGGCGCCTGGGGCAGGCGGGAGCATTCAGGCAGTCGAATAGACGGAGCGGGGTCCTTCCGGCCGCCATCTTGAGAAGGTCGAATAGCCACGTTGGTGCGGTCCCGGTGACTTCCGCCCTTCTTCGCCAGGAGCGGCAATGGCGGGGAGCCCGGGGAGCAGCGCTGCCGGGCCGGGGGCACCGGGCCGGGTGCTTCGGGCTCGGAGGTGAGCGGGGAACGGGGACAGCCCCGAGCGGACGGTGGGGGCCGCGGGGGATCGGTATTCCGGCCCAGGGATGGGTGTCCAGGCACAGGGATGGGTTCCTGGACTATCTAATAATATTATATAACGATCGTACAAGGAGATCTATATAAAAAAATCCTCCATGGTCATCCTTCTCCCAGCCCCTCTGTGTTTTCAGGATCTTGGGGGAAGAGTTTGGGTCTGGACAAGGCTCTCGGGCACAGGGTGGGATTCTTGGGGTGCAGGGCCAGGATTTGGACTCGATGCTCCCTGCGGGTCCCTTGCAGCCCAGGAAATGCTGCGATCCTGTGCCTCTGAGGGTGAAATAAAGGGCACCGGTGGGGTTTGTGCCCGCTGTGTTCACGGCCCCGCCGGCTCAGGGCGGGTTCAAGGCGCAGCTGCCCCGAGCCAGCGGGACCGGCCGGGGCTGCTCGCTCCCGGTGCTGCCGCCTTGTGGGGAGAGCCCGGCACTGCAGCCCGCACAGGCGCTGGACCACGGGATCGGCGTGGAACAGCAGCGCAGGGAGTGCTGAGGCAGCGCAGGGAATGCTGCGGTCCCAGGGAATGCTGCGGTCCCAGGGAAGGCTGAGGCGTCCCCTGCCCGAGGCACTCGGCAGCAAATCCCTGATGTTGAGCAGCAAAAGGAAAAGTTCTGGGTTAATGGGAGGAGGTTTCTGGAATGGAGCTGGGACAGGTGCTGATCCACGCATGGAATCACGGGCTGGTTTGGCTTGGAAGGGACCACCAAGATCATTTACACTCTGTTTGTTGTCTGGTTCCACAGCAAAGACCATCCAGAACTGCCACCTCACCCTCACGGACAGCAGGAATGTCTTCCATAGCTCTTGTTTTGGAATGGGAATGGCTGTTGGGAGCTCTGGCAGGACCAGGTAAGAAGAGAAATGGGATCGTTCTGGCTGCTGCTGGAGGTGGTTTTCTGCTTTCAGGCTGTTCTTCTCATTGATCCTTTCACAGCAGTGTTCTAGGGCACATTTGAGGGTAATTCCAGGAATTTCAAACCAGATAAAAACTGGTGGGGCAAAAACGTGAACCTGATCCATTTCTGGTAATTCCAAGCTTCTCCCACAACACCGTTCCAGGGGAAAGCTGATGAAAGGGTAAAGATGCAGAGGAACAAGTGCTGTAAACCCCCCATGCGCTCTTGACAGAGCAAACCTTGCAGTACTCCCAGCAGATCTCTTGGAGAAAGTGTGGGATCGCAAGGTTTTCCGGGAAAGCAAAACAGGGGCGGAGATGAGGGACTAGGCTTCCAGTTCTTCGTTTAGCTGAAAGCCTGGGGGAATTGAGAGGGGCCACAAGAACTGTTTGTGTAGGAAAATGGGAGTTTGGGGGCTGAATCTGAGTTTCCCTCTGGGGCATTTTTGAGGGAAAAGCTGAGGTGCTGTTTAAGGGAGAGAGTGCACATTTTTGGGATGGAAAAGGTTTGATCAATATTGTAGAGGAAGTAAAATGTTGGGGGTAAAAGTGGATGCAATCTGGAGGGGACAGAAGGAATATTTTGGAGGCAAAATGGGGAACTGAGTAGTGGACAGATGGGGAACATTTTGGGGGCAACACTTGACAAACTCCCTGGGGTGGAGAACGAAGACATTGAGGGAAAAATGAGGTGATGAGCAGTGGGCACGTAGGGAAGGTGGTGGGGGTAAATGTTGAGAAAAGCCCCGTGGTATTCAAGAAATCCTTGGAAGCAGGACTGAGGAATTCAGTGGTGGAAAGATAGAGGAATTTTGCAGGGGTAAAACTTCCAAAGATCTAAGAGTTGAGAGTGAGTGTTTTTAGGTAAAAAGGATGTCTTGTTGAAGTTGGGCGTCTGGATTGTGGCATTTGTGGATCACAGGGTGTTTTTGCAGAAAGTAGGAGAAAAAGAAGACTCCCAAAGCCTCGGTAGCTGTGTTAAGAAATCCCTCGCAGGGAAGAAAGGTACCTAAACCTCCTAGAAGTAGGGACTAATTAGCATGGGAAGGGGAAAACCCACCCCCAGTGGGAGAGAGCCCGCCGGGTAAGGGAAGAGAAGGATGCCCTTAAGAAGGAGCAGGGAAGGTGAATTTCTCGGTTTGCTGAAATGTATCAAAAAGTTTGGAATCTGGGTCTGTGTGGAGGCCGGGATTTTCTCGGCCATATGCAGAGCCCAGCACTAGGAATAAAGTTTTGATATCCTTCCAGCACCCAAACGCAACAGAGGGAATCCTGGAGGAGGTGGAAAACGCTGTCGCTCCGTCGGTGGAATTCCTGGGAAATGGAAAGCAGCAGAAGCAGCAAGAACAGAGTTGGAAGCAGGCTCCAGCCAGGTAAGGCAGACACCAAATCCTTTGGAATTAGAAGTGGGCAGGGGTGGGAAGAATTAATTCTTACATTCGTAGCCCATGGATTCCTGAGCAGGATCCTGGCAGGGAAGACTGCAGGGATCAGACTGGGGACTGATCCCAGCTGGGGGCATGAGCCTTGGAATTGGCTGGAGGGAAGAAAGAGGGATCCTTTGAGCACAAGGATCAGCTGTCAAATGCGGAGATGGCATCAGACAATTCCTGGGGAGGGTTTAGTTCCTGGGCCAAATCGATCTCCTGCCTTGTGAAGGAGCTCAGAGACCTGGGAAGAGCCCAAGCAACGCAGGGAATGCAGTGGCAGATAAAACTGCCGGGGAACGGTGGGGAAAAGCATCGAACAGGGGGCCTCGTTTTGTACAGGAACGGTACAAAAAAATGTCCAAAAGAGCAGGAATCCAATGGGATTTTACATATTCCTCGGAGACCAGAATCCAGTGGGAAGGCTGAGAGAAGGAAACAAAGCCTAAAAAGGCAAATGAGCCAAATCCTGCCCAAAGCCTCCAATGGCCACATTCCCTGGCATTGCTGAGGACTTCAGCCGAGCTCCAGGCAAAAGGTGAGCCCCTATGGAATCCTTTCTGGGAGACCATATCCAGCTGGGACCCTTCCTGGAGAAGGCCATGGGATATGGGTTATGCCAGGTCCAGAGAATATGTCATTTCCTTGGAAAAACACTTGGATCACTGCATCACTTTCTTGTTTCAGGCTCACCAGTCAGCCGGGCTATCCAAGTCCATCCTCCCCAGCGGGGAGAGCGGGAGCACGTCCGGCCACGGAGAATTTCTGGGAGAGCCCGGGAGAAGAAAGAAGGCTCCAGCTTCACAGATCTGTGTCATAACCCATCCTGTCGGCCGCTCCTGTTTGATCCCGGTGCATTTGTCCTCTTGGATTCAACCTGAGCAGCGCTAATTGCTGGCAATGAAGCAGCCTTTGGTACTTCTTTGCCACAAAACCTCTCCATCCTGCCCTTCAATCCTGTTGCAAACACGGGGAAAACCCAAAACTCCGTTTTTTCCCCTCTCCCCTTCACTTTGCCTCCTCTTTTCTTGCAGGCTTTGGGCTATCCAGGCTTGCATGTGGATTAGGCAGAGCACCCTGTAGGCTCAGCTCCAGGTGGGATTGCAGCGGTGTTGGAAGCACCAGGGATTCTCCCAAGGTTTGGTGTGAGGAGCTGCGTCTTGGGAGGGGCTGGGATTTTGTGCACTTCTGGGGGTTTTTTTTCCTGTTTGCCTTTTGGGCTGCCTCAGAGAAAAGGCTGAAAACTGAAGGAGCTGAGGGGGGGTTCCCAAATTCCTTTCCAGCCCTTCAGAGGAGGCACAAAGCCACGTGCAGCTGAGGAGAGGGATGTGAGGAGAATGGCAATAATGGAGCCTTGGGACTCTGCACTTCATTCTTTTCACGTGTTTGGAGGTGCAGGAAATGCCAAACCCCACAGGAATTCTGTGTCTGTAACATCGGGTGCAACCTCTTGAAACCCAAGTGCTCAGAGTGGGGTTTTCCCAAGGGTAAATCCCAATGTGACATGGCAAGGCTTCAGTGAGGATTTCCAGGCTTGACTGCACAGCTTTTGGGAAAGCTCAGTAGCCAAACAAGGTCAGATTTCTGTCGGATTTGGATCAAACGTGGCGTTTAAATCTGGGACAGCTCAGCTCCCTGGGTGGGAAAGTGCTTGGAGTAGCCGAGAGCTGAGCCGTTGTTGAGAATTCCAAGCGTTGTGTCCTTACGCTCCTTAATACAGCGTTTAAATAATTGATCCTGAAAGGAGCCAGTATCAGAGGGATTTGTTAGAGGGGCAGGGATGTTTTTTCACGTGGCAGTGTGTCGGGATAGTCAAGGCTCCTTACGTCAGAATTAATTGGTCTTCCTTCTTTTCCCTTTTGTTCTTTCTAGCTTGTGGCTGAGTGGGGAGAATATTTGGGATAAAGAAACGAAATGCCCGAGGGAAGCTTCGTGTTCCCGTGGGGATGCTTTAGGCACGTGCAGCTTCTGAGCTGCACCGAAAGTTGAGGCTCCCCCAGAAGCCTTCCGAAGCTGGAAGGGCCGGGGAAGAGAATTCCAGGAGAGGTGTGGGAAGCGCTTTCTGCCGGGTCTGGACAGCACCGAGGTGGGAATGACTTCAAAGTGTTCCTTGTCCCTGTCCTGTTCCCAGCCCAGGACAAAGTTGGTGTTCCCTGAGCGGCTGCAGTTCCCTGGATGTGGCAGGAGGAGGTCTCTGCCGGGGAGTGGGAGAAATGTCCCTGCCCGGTGCCGTGTCCTTGGCGGGCAGAGAGCGCCGATCGTGGCAAGGGGGGTTTGTGAGTGTGGAATCAATCCTGGCTCCTTTTTAAGGGGGTGTTTTAATGAGTCATCAGCAGGGACCACTTTTAGCCAGCTTTAGTTAAGTTCCTTTTGCACAGGTTTCATGTGGCTTTGACGGTGAAATCACCAAACCCTGAAGTTTGCCAAATTACCCCTGAAAAGCTTTAATGAACCAATCCTGAGGGAACTGGGGATTGCATATCTGGGATCTTATGGCCCTTTGAGGCCATGTTGGGTTTAGCCCCTGATTTTGGTGCCGAGGGAAACTCTAAGTTAAGAATAATCCAAATATGAAGCACTTCTCACAAAACTCAGCTTTGCAAAGCTTTATTTGGGCTAAAAAAGAAAAGATGGGAATGCCCTTGGCAGAAAAGCAGCTGTGAGGCACAGCAGGCTTCAAATGCCTGTCAGCAGGCGCTCCAGGAGAAATGGCTGCTGGCTCCGGGCATCCCTGGGCTTTCCAGGCAGGTTTTGTAGCGGATTGCAAGGCAGTTCTCCTGCCTCTGGGGGGTGGCACCTGCATCCCACTGGAAAGGGAAAATGTGGAGAGAGCGGCAGGCGGGAAGACGGTTGCTGATGTGTGTCCTTGGATTGCAGTTCCTCCCGGTGGGTCTGTGCTGCTGGAAGTTTGAAGGAGATCAGCCTTGGAGTACGTGTGGGTTCACCGGTGGGGCTTGGGAGCGACGCTGGACATGAAATTCCAGGGATGTTCCCCTTGCTGGAGTGAGAAGCAGTGGAAGCACTTTGCTGTCTGCTTCTTCATCGCCTTCACCTCGGTCCCCTGGGGCTCCAGGAAATCCCCTCTCACCTTTGCTTTTCCAAGGGTCTCTAAATGAGGGCTTGAGCTTTGGTGCAGCTCCCTTTACAGGGAAGATCTGTTCCAGGAAAGGTCTCCTGGTCTGGACCGATGGTGTTGCAGGAAGAGCAGGAAACCCCAGAGCTGCTGTGGCTCCCTCATCTGATTTGCCTGCAGGCAGCAAGGATCATTCCCAAGTGTCATCCCCTGGCTCCGTGACTCGGGGAGGTTGTGTTCCCCCAAAGGCCAGGGGCCGCTTTGTGTTGCAGCTCACGGAAGTCCAGCTCGGTGGTGCTGGGTTTGGTTTTTGCGTGCAATGAAGGCACTAAAAAATTCCCCTCCTTCACTGGCACAGCCCTGGAGTGGGAGCAGATTCCCCTTATCCCGGAGTTATCCCGCTCCTGCCCTGGATCCCTGCGGTGCCGTGTGTTCTCCAAGCTCACAGCACTGCTGGCTCTAAACAAGAAAAACAATCCCTGTTCCATCTCTTCTCCGTCCTTGATGTTCCCAGGCCCTGCATCTCCCTGGCTATTCCCTGTGTGAGTCTTCATCTCCATCCCACCTTATCCCGATCAAATAAGGGTCTGAGACGTGTTTAGCAGCAAATGCATTCTTGTGAAGAAAGCCAAGAGCAAAGAGCGTCCAGATGCAGAGAAGTCTTTAGAAAAGCACTCCGGACGTGCAAATGAGGGATGTGTCTTCCTGCATGTCCTGTTGTTTTTCTCTGTCAGGTTTTGGAAGGGTTTTCTCTCAGTGATTTCCTGCGATCCGGGTGCGTCCCTTCCTTTGTCCAAATCCAGTGCCAGAGGATCGAATAACTGACGAGTGGGGTCTGGGATGAAAACGGTTCTCCTAAAATGAGGGAAACAATGCTAGAAGAGAAATGAGCATCCTTTTAATGCCTGGAATAAAAATGCTGGAAAAGGGCACTTTTTATTTGATATGGTGTCATTCTCCTTTTTTTTCCCATGGCTAAAACTGCACGGTGAGCAATCAGAGCAGAAATATGAAATGCAGGAGTCTTGGATTCCACAGTGGGATTAACTTCCCTTTTCTGCTCTCTTTCAGGACAGGAAAAACCACTGACCTCGCCCCATCTTTGGGACCAAGAGCTTTGGTGTTGGAGTAGGCAAAGCCAGCTAGGGCCCCCCTTGTCCTGCCCATGGTGTGGGTCAGGGACAGGCTCCTCTTCTCCTCTGGGCTGGGATGAACTGGCTAGGGAATGCTCTTTCTGACAGGCCGGTCCTAGCCCCGGCTACTGGAAATGGGCAGAGGTGAAGAGGCAAGTGCCAGAGTTCCTTGGGGATGATGGAATTGTGGTGTTTGGCTGTGCCCAGAGGGGCAGGTTGGGCATTTCTGTGTGTGTGAGGACCGGTTTGGGTGCTGGGGAGCCCGGGGAGCCGAGCTCTCAGTGCATTCCCAGCTCTCCCGGGGGTGGCAGCTGGTGCAGGGCTGGGTGACAGCCTCTGGTCGGGCTCGGGGCAGGCCCTGGCCCCGGCACAGACACGCTGGGGTGGTTTGGGGCCGCTTGGGGAGCCGTGGGAGGCAAATGAGGGATGGTGCTGGGCGGAGCGATCGGCCTGCGCTCGTGTCAGCGCAGCCGTGCAGGGCACTGGGATCTGGGCAAAACACCGGCTCTCCTGGCGTTCAGGGATGCAAGGTCTGAGGGACTGGATTTACTTGGGCCTTTCCAGGACAGCAGCAACAAGAGGAGGTGTGGTGCCAGAGGTGCGTCCCATCCGGTTGCATTTCCCTCTTTCCCGTTTCCATTTCCTCCTCAGTGCAGGCGTCCCCTGCAGCCCATGAGCACGGGGCCGGTGACAACTCCCTGTCTGTAGAGGGATTCCTTATGGAACAAGGGCAGATGACACTTGTGTGAGGCTTACGACTGTTAGAATTAGACCAGGATGGGTTAAGAAAAAGAAAACTAGAATGGTGTGTTAATCTTACTGGTCAATTAACAAATAGAATCCACACTTCTGTAAGAAAAAATACAGTGTATGGAGCATATAGAAGAAGCTGGTTTTGCCTGCTGCTGCTGCTTGGCTTTATCATGTGACCCCATTCGAACTCTGCCTTCAAGACAGCTGTGAGACCGTGAAATAAAGAACTCAGCAGAGCAGCAGCCTCCTCTGCTCTTTCACCCTGGTCCGAGAAGGAAGGGTACCCTGTCAAAGGCTCAACACTTGCCTTTCTGAGTTTGTTTCTAAATTTCTACCTTTCTAATTTTGTTTGTTTCTAATTTTTTTTTTTGTTTCTAACTTGGTTTGTTTTTAACTTTCTACCTTTAGAAATTTGTTTGTTTCTTGTATTTTACCTCTTTGTTTGTTTC
Organism: Corvus hawaiiensis; assembly: GCF_020740725.1. Taxonomy (NCBI): domain Eukaryota; kingdom Metazoa; phylum Chordata; class Aves; order Passeriformes; family Corvidae; genus Corvus; species Corvus hawaiiensis. The sequence goes on from NC_063218.1 coordinate 65,896,057, forward strand.
TAAATTTCTGCTGTTGTAACTTTGTTTCTAACTTTCTACTTTTTAAGTTTCATTTGTTTTTAACTTTTTCCATTCCTCCCAGCGAGGGATGTGTGCAGAATACTAAAACCTGTTAAGTTCTTCATTTTTACATCTCTAGGCAAATGCTACTGATTTAGATGTAAATTGATTTTGAAATGCGCCAGCCCTCTCTCTCTACTCTGTCGCATACAGGAATATAAGAAGCTGGGAATAGAGATCAGCAAGTTTTGCGAATAACGAGCCGGCGTTTTTCTGTAGGAAGGAAAGAAGCAAGTGCCTGGCCCCAGGAGCCGAGACGCTCGGGCTGCAGGAGCTGCAGAGCGCCCAGAGGCGGCTTTTCCCTCTGCTCTGTCCCTGCCCCCGGGCTGAGCTGGGCGGCGCTGCTGCCGCCCGGTGCCGGCTGAGCCGAGAGGGCGGCGGCCTCGGTGGCTGCCGAGCGTGGCAAGGGCAAGGAGCGGGAGCGAGCGGGGCTGGGTCTGTCAGCGGAGGGGAGGGGCGAAGGGCGGCTCGGAGCGCCGAGGGACACGGCCGTGCGTGAGCGGGGCCACAGCTATGGAGAGGAGTGGGCGCCGTGCGGGGCGGCGACCGCGAGGAATGACAGGGCGGGGGGCGGCCCGGCGGGGCCGGTTTTGCCGGGCAGCAGAGGCGCGGTCGCAGCGCGACCCGGGCGGGGGGCACCGGGCGGGCACGGTCGGAATCGAGCCGCCCGCGTGTCGCCCTCAAGGAGGCGGCTCGGAAAGGAAGGCGCAGTTGGGCGCTCTCGGGACGGCGGTAAGTGACGTTTTTATTAGAACCTGCCAGGACCTTGCAGAGGGTGGTTTACACTTCCGCCACACTCAAGATGGCGGACGCACTAGGCCCCTTTGAGAGGTGTCCCTGCCGATGCCTGCCGCCGGTCGCGGAGCAGTCGCCCGCCTCCGGCGCCGCTGACCCCACCAGCCGTGTCCTCGCACCGGGAAGCACCGCGGAAAATCGCGCGGAAAGCGCGGGGCCGGCGTCGGAGTCCGGGCCGGATTCAGGCAGCCGAATAGACGCCCCTGTAAGGGGCGGGGGGGCCCCTTAAGGGTACCACACTAAAGATGGCGGCTCGACCGGAAGTGGCTTCTGCCAGCACCAAAGATGGCGGTGAAGGGCGGAAGTTTCGTCACCGCCACACTAAAGATGGCGGCCGTGTACGCTGTTTTCTGACCTTCTCAATATGGCGGCAGGGAAGGCCCCCCCAAGGTGCGTCTATTCGGCTGCCTGAACGCGACGCCGACGCCGACCCCAGCCCAGCGCTTGCACGCAGATTTCTGAGGCGTTTCCCGCTATGCGGACACCGACTGTGGGGTCAGCGGCGCCTGGGGCAGGCGGGAGCATTCAGGCAGTCGAATAGACGGAGCGGGGTCCTTCCGGCCGCCATCTTGAGAAGGTCGAATAGCCACGTTGGTGCGGTCCCGGTGACTTCCGCCCTTCTTCGCCAGGAGCGGCAATGGCGGGGAGCCCGGGGAGCAGCGCTGCCGGGCCGGGGGCACCGGGCCGGGTGCTCCGGGCTCGGAGGTGAGCGGGGAACGGGGACAGCCCCGAGCGGACGGTGGGGGCCGCGGGGGATCGGTATTCCGGCCCAGGGATGGGTGTCCAGGCACAGGGATGGGTTCCTGGACTATCTAATAATATTATATAATGATCGTACAAGGAGATCTATATAAAAAAATCCTCCATGGTCATCCTTCTCCCAGCCCCTCTGTGTTTTCAGGATCTTGGGGGAAGAGTTTGGGTCTGGACAAGGCTCTCGGGCACAGGGTGGGATTCTTGGGGTGCAGGGCCAGGATTTGGACTCGATGCTCCCTGCGGGTCCCTTGCAGCCCAGGAAATGCTGCGATCCTGTGCCTCTGAGGGTGAAATAAAGGGCACCGGTGGGGTTTGTGCCCGCTGTGTTCACGGCCCCGCCGGCTCAGGGCGGGTTCAAGGCGCAGCTGCCCCCCCGAGCCAGCGGGACCGGCCGGGGCTGCTCGCTCCCGGTGCTGCCGCCTTGTGGGGAGAGCCCGGCACTGCAGCCCGCACAGGCGCTGGACCACGGGATCGGCGTGGAACAGCAGCGCAGGGAGTGCTGAGGCAGCGCAGGGAATGCTGCGGTCCCAGGGAATGCTGCGGTCCCAGGGAAGGCTGAGGCGTCCCCTGCCCGAGGCACTCGGCAGCAAATCCCTGATGTTGAGCAGCAAAAGGAAAGTTCTGGGTTAATGGGAGGAGGTTTCTGGAATGGAGCTGGGACAGGTGCTGATCCACGCATGGAATCACGGGCTGGTTTGGCTTGGAAGGGACCACCAAGATCATTTCCACTCTGTTTGTTGTCTGGTTCCACAGCAAAGAACATCCAGAACTGCCACCTCACCCTCACGGACAGCAGGAATGTCTTCCACAGCTCTTGTTTTGGAATGGGAATGGCTGTTGGGAGCTCTGGCAGGACCAGGTAAGAAGAGAAATGGGATCGTTCTGGCTGCTGCTGGAGGTGGTTTTCTGCTTTCAGGCTGTTCTTCTCATTGATCCTTTCACAGCAGTGTTCTAGGGCACATTTGAGGGTAATTCCAGGAATTTCAAACCAGATAAAAACTGGTGGGGCAGAAATGTGCACCTGATCCATTTCTGGTAATTCCAAGCTTCTCCCACAACACCGTTCCAGGGGAAAGCTGATGAAAGGATAAAGATGCAGAGGAACAAGTGCTGTAAACCCCCCATGCGCTCTTGACAGAGCAAACCTTGCAGTACTCCCAGCAGATCTCTTGGAGAAAGTGTGGGATCGCAAGGTTTTCCGGGAAAGCAAAACAGGGGCGGAGATGAGGGACTAGGCTTCCAGTTCTTCCTTTAGCTGAAAGCCTGGGGGAATTGAGAAGGGCCACAAGAACTGTTTGTGTAGGAAAATGGGAGTTTGGGGGCTGAATCTGAGTTTCCCTCTGGGGCGTTTTTGAGGGAAAAGCTGAGGTGCTGTTTAAGGGAGAGAATGCACATTTTTGGGGTGGAAAAGGTTTAATCAATATTGTAGAGGAAGTAAAACGTTGGGGGTAAAAGTGGATGCAATCTGGAGGGGACAGAAGGAATATTTTGGAGGCAAAATGGGGAACTGAGTAGTGGACAGATGGGGAACATTTTGGGGGCAACACTTGACAAACTCTCTGGGGTGGAGAACGAAGACATTGAGGGAAAAATGAGGTGATGAGCAGTGGGCACGTAGGGAAGGTGGTGGGGGTAAATGTTGAGAAAAGCCCCGTGGTATTCAAGAAATCCTTGGAAGCAGGACTGAGGAATTCAGTGGTGGAAAGATAGGGGAATTTTGCGGGGGTGAAACTTGAAAAGATCTAAGAGTTGAGAGTGAGTGTTTTTAGGTAAAAAGGATGTCTTGTTGAAGTTGGGCGTCTGGATTGTGGCATTTATGGATCACAGGGTGTTTTTGCAGAAAGTAGGAGATAAAGAAGACTCCCAAAGCCTCGGTAGCTGTGTTAAGAAATCCCTCGCAGGGAAGAAAGGTGCCAAACAACCTCCTAGAAGTAGGGACTAATTAGCATGGGAAGGGAAAAACCCACCCCCAGTGGGAGAGAGCCCGCCGGGTAAGGGAAGAGAAGGATGCCCTTAAGAAGGAGCAGGGAAGGTGAATTTCTCGGTTTGCTGAAATGTATCAAAAAGTTTGGAATCTGGGTCTGTGTGGAGGCCGGGATTTTCTCGGCCATATGCAGAGCCCAGCACTAGGAATAGAGTAATTCCAGGCTTTCCAACGGCAAAAATGCAGTACCAGAGAGTTCTGTTATCCCGAGCACTTGGGGGATAGTTGGCAAAAATTTCCGGGGGCCCAGGCTGGACCGAGCTTTTAACGCTCCCCGGATTCACGGGATCGGGGATTCCAGCGTGCCCTGCACGGTTTTTTTCAGGGAAGTCCCAAATCCGTGTGAGCACAAAGCAGAATCCCCTGGGAGCTGTGAAGGCAGCGGGATATTTCTTGGGAATTTTGAAGGATTGGGTGAGTCCTCAGTGTTAGGTTGGAATGAACGCAAATTGTCCGGGAGTTGCTGGTTTAGGGATGGCCGGGTCTGGGTTTGGATTTGTGGGCACCGAGTGTTCCTTGTGTCAGTTTTAGGTCTGGATTGGTGGGAATTGTCAGAGAAAAGAGAAGGCAATTGAAATGTGGAGCTCCATTCTTGGAGAAATGATCAGGATGGGAGAGGAAAGGCTGTGGAGCTGCTGGGAGCTCCTGTAGAACGAAAGGATCGGAGGTCTGGAGGCAAAAGCTGTGGAACAAAGCCTGAAAAGGGTGCGGGGTGGGGCGGGAGGGGGAGGGGGAGGAGGGCACCGTGGGGGGGTGAAAGAGGGAAAGAATCCCTGCTCCGGGAATCCAGCAGGGACCAGGAGAGGATCATTTTCCATCCACTGCTCTCAGTGTAATCCTACTGAGGACGGTCAAAGGGAAGTGATTCATTTGTTCTTAGGTTTGGAATGAAAGGTGCTCTTCCAGAGGGGAATATTCACCTGTTAAAATTCAGTTGGATACAGGAAAAGAGGGAGGAAGCAAGCAGCTGGGGAATGAACGGGTGGATTTTCTGGTGGATACAGGGAAAGACACGGGAAGGGGCTCTTAAGTAAAATACACCTCACGGGCAGCACCAGGAGAAGCCTCAACTGCCCTTTTTTTCCAAGCTCTGACATTCCAGAGGAGTAAGCAGTGGTCAGCCCATCATTTTCTGTATTCCTTGGATGCCCAGTGCTTTGTTGGGAAGAGATAATATTTGGAAATGAACAAATCCGGGGATGTAATTTCCTGATAGTAAAGCCCCAGAGACCCTGGTTTTGATATCCTTCCAGCACCCAAACGCAACAGAGGGAATCCTGGCGGAGCTGGAAATCGCTGTCGCTCTGTCGGTGGAATTCCTGGGAAATGGAAAGCAGCAGAAGCAGCAAGAACAGAGTTGGAAGCAGGCTCCAGCCGGGTAAGGCAGACACCAAATCCTTTGGAACTGGGCAGGGGTGGGAAGAATTAATTCTTACCTTTGTAGCCCATGGATTCCTGAGCAGGATCCCGGCAGGGAAGACTGCAGGGATCAGACTGGGGACTGATCCCAGCTGGGGGCAGCGAGCCTTGGAATTGGCTGAAGGGAAGAAAGAGGGATCCTTTGAGCACAAGGATCAGCTGTCAAATGCGGAGATGGCATCAGACAATTCCTGGGGAGGGTTTAGTTCCTGGGCCAAATCGATCTCCTGCCTTGTGAAGGAGCTCAGAGACCTGGGAAGAGCCCAAGCAACGCAGGGAATGCAGTGGCAGATAAAACTGCCGGGGAACGGTGGGGAAAAGCATCCGAACAGGGGGCCTCGTTTTGTACAGGAACGGTACAAAAAATTGTCCGAAAGAATAGGAATGGAATGGGATTTTACGTATTCCTCGGAGGCCACAATCCAGTGGGAAGGCTGAGAGAAGGAAGCAAAGCCTAAAAAGGCAAATGAGCCAAATCTGCCCAAAGCCTCCAATGGCCACATTCCCTGGCATTGCTGAGGACTTCAGCCGAGCTCCAGGCAAAAGGTGAGCCCCTATGGAATCCTTTCTGGGAGACCATATCCAGCTGGGACCCTTCCTGGAGAAGGCCATGGGATATGGGTTATGCCAGGTCCAGAGAATATGTCATTTCCTTGGAAAAACACTTGGATCACTGCATCACTTTCTTGTTTTAGGCTCATCAGTCACCCGGGCTATCCAAGTCCATCCTCCCCAGCGGGGAGAGCGGGAGCACGTCCGGCCATGGAGAATTTCTGGGAGAGCCCGAGAGAAGAAAGAAGGCTCCAGCTTCACAGATCTGTGTCATAACCCATCCTGTCGGCCGCTCCTGTTTGATCCCGGTGCATTTGTCCTCTTGGATTCAACCTGAGCAGTGCTAATTGCTGGCAATGAAGCAGCCTTTGGTACTTCTTTGCCACAAAACCTCTCCATCCTGCCCTTCAATCCTGTTGCAAACACGGGGAAAACCCAAAACTCCGTTTTTTCCCCTCTCCCCTTCACTTTGCCTCCTCTTTTCTTGCAGGCTTTGGGCTATCCAGGCTTGCATGTGGATTAGACACCCTGTAGGCTCAGCTCCAGGTGGGATTGCAGCGGTGTTGGAAGCACCAGGGATTCTCCCAAGGTTTGGTGTGAGGAGCTGCATCTTGGGAGGGGCTGGGATTTTGTGCACTTCTGGGGGTTTTTTTTCCTGTTTGCCTTTTGGGCTGCCTCAGAGAAAAGGCTGAAAACCGAAGAAGCTGAGGGGGGGTTCCCAAATTCCTTTCCAGCCCTTCAGAGGAGGCACAAAGCCACGTGCAGCTGAGGAGAGGGATGTGAGGAGAACGGCAATAATGGAGCCTTGGGACTCTGCACTTCATTCTTTTCACGTGTTTGGAGGTGCAGGAAATGCCAAACCCCACAGGAATTCTGCGTCTGTAACATCGGGTGCAACCTCTTGAAAGCCAAGTGCTCAGAGTGGGGTTTTCCCAAGGGTAAATCCCGATGTGACATGGCAAAGCTTCAGTGAGGATTTCCAGGCTTGACTGCACAGCTTTTGGGAAAGCTCAGTAACCAAACAAGAGCAGATTTCTGTCGGATTTGGATCAAACGTGGCGTTTAAATCTGGGACAGCTCCGCTCCCCGGGTGGGAAAGTGCTTGGAGTAGCTGAGAGCTGAGCCGTTTTTGAGAATTCCAAGCGTTGTGTCCTTACGCTCCTTAATACAGCGTTTAAATAATTGATCCTGAAAGGAGCCAGTATCAGAGGGATTTGTTAGAGGGGCAGGGATGTTTTTTCACGTGGCAGTGTGTCGGGATAGTCAAGACTCCTTACGTCAGAATTAATTGGTCTTCCTTCTTTTCCCTTTTGTTCTTTCTAGATTGTGGCTGAGTGGGGAGAATATTTGGGATAAAGAAACGAAATGCCCGAGGGAAGCTTCGTGTTCCCGTGGGGATGCTTTAGGCACGTGCAGCTTCTGAGCTGCACCGAAAGTTGAGGCTCCCCCAGAAGCCTTCCGAAGCTGGAAGGGCCGGGGAAGAGAATTCCAGGAGAGGTGTGGGAAGCGCTTTCTGCCAGGTCTGGACAGCACCGAGGTGGGAATGACTTCAAAGTGTTCCTTGTCCCTGTCCTGTTCCCAGCCCAGGACAAAGTTGGTGTTCCCTGAACGGCTGCGGTTCCCTGGATGTGGCAGGAGGAGGTCTCTGCCGGGGAGTGGGAGAAGTGTCCCTGCCCGGTGCCGTGTCCTTGGCGGGCAGAGAGCGCCGATCGTGGCAAGGGGGGTTTGTGAGTATGGAATCAATCCTAGCTCCTTTTTAAGGGGGTGTTTTAATGAGTCATCAGCAGGGACCACTTTTAGCCAGCTTTAGTTAAGTTCCTTTTGCACAGGTTTCATGTGGCTTTGATGGTGAAATCACCAAACCCTGAAGTTTGCCAAATTACCCCTGAAAAGCTTTAATGAACCAATCCTGAGGGAACTGGGGATTGCATATCTGGGATCTTATGGCCCTTTGAGGCCATGTTGGGTTTAGCCCCTGATTTTGGTGCCGAGGGAAACTCCAAGTTAAGAATAATCCAAATATGAAGCACTTCTCACAAAACTCAGCTTTGCAAAGCTTTATTTGGGCTAAAAAAGAAAAGATGGGAATGCCCTTGGCAGAAAAGCAGCTGTGAGGCACAGCAGGCTTCAAATGCCTGTCAGCAGGCGCTCCAGGAGAAACGGCTGCTGGCTCCGGGCATCCTGGGCTTTCCAGGCAGGTTTTGTACTGGATTGCAAGGCAGTTCTCCTGCCTCTGGGGGGTGGCACCTGCATCCCACTGGAAAGGGAAAATGTGGAGAGAGTGGCAAGCGGGAAGACGGTTGCTGATGTGTGTCCTTGGATTGCAGTTCCTCCCGGTGGGTCTGTGCTGCTGGAAGTTTGAAGGAGATCAGCCTTGGAGTACGTGTGGGTTCACCTGTGGGGCCTGGAGCGACGCTGGACATGAAATTCCAGGGATGTTCCCCTTGCTGGAGTGAGAAGCAGTGGAAGCACTTTGCTGTCTGCTTCTTCATCGCCCTCACCTCGGTCCCCTGGGGCTCCAGGTAATCCCCTCTCACCTTTGCTTTTCCAGGGGTCTCTAAATGAGGGCTTGAGCTTTGGTGCAGCTCCCTTTACAGGGAAGATCTGTTCCAGGAAAGGTCTCCTGGTCTGGACCGATGGCGTTGCAGGAAGAGCAGGAAACCCCAGAGCTCCTGTGGCTCCCTCATCTGATTTGCCTGCAGGCAGCAAGGATCATTCCCAAGTGTCATCCCCTGGCTCCGTGACTCGGGGAGGTTGTGTTCCCCCAAAGGCCAGGGGCCGCTTTGTGTTGCAGCTCACGGAAGTCCAGCTCGGTGGTGCTGGGTTTGGTTTTTGCGTGCAATGAAGGCACTAAAAAATTCCCCTCCTTCACTGGCACAGCCCTGGAGTGGGAGCAGATTCCCCTTATCCCGGAGTTATCCCGCTCCTGCCCTGGATCCCTGCGGTGCCGTGTGTTCTCCAAGCTCACAGCACTGCTGGCTCTAAACAAGAAAAACAATCCCTGTTCCATCTCTTCTCTGTCCTTGATGTTCCCAGGCCCTGCATCTCCCTGGCTATTCCCTGTGGGAGTCTTCATCTCCATCCCACCTTATCCCGATCAAATAAGGGTCTGAGACGTGTTTAGCAGCAAATGTATTCTTGTAAAGAAAGCCAAGAGCAAGGAGCGTCCAGATGCAGAGAAGTCTTTAGAAAAGCACTCCGGACGTGCAAATGAGGGATGTGTCTTCCTGCATCTCCTGTTGTTTTTTCTCTGTCAGGTTTTGGAAGGGTTTTCTCTCAGTGATTTCCTGCAGTCCAGGTGCGTCCCTTCTTTTGTCCAAATCCAGTGCCAGAGGATCGAATAACTGACGAGTCGGGTCTGGGAAGAAAACGGTTCTCCTAAAATGAGGGAAACAATGCTAGAAGAGAAATGAGCATCCTTTTAATGCCTGGAATAAAAATGCTGGAAAAGGGCAATTTTATTTGATATGGTGTCTTTCTCTTTTTTTTTTCCATGGCTAAAACTGCACGGTGAGCAATCAGAGCAGAAATAGGAAATGCAGGAGTCTTGGATTCCACAGTGGGATTAACTTCCCTTTTCTGCTCTCTTTCAGGACAGGAAAAAACCACCGAACTCGCCCCATCTTTGGGACCAAGAGCTTTGGTGTTGGAGTAGGCAAAGCCAGCTAGGGCCCCCCTTGTCCTGCCCGTGGTGTGGGTCAGGGACAGGCTCCTCTTCTCCTCTGTGCTGGGATGAACTGGCTAGGGAATGCTCTTTCTGACAGGCCGGTCCTAGCCCCGGCTACTAGAAATGGGCAGAGGTGAAGAGGCAAGTGCCAGAGTTCCTTGGGGATGATGGAATTGTGGTGTTTGGCTGTGCCCAGAGGGGCAGGTTGGGCATTTCTGTGTGTGTGAGGACCGGTTTGGGTGCTGGGGAGCCCGGGGAGCCGAGCTCTCAGTGCATTCCCAGCTCTCCCAGGGGTGGGAGCTGGTGCAGGGCTGGGTGACAGCCTCTGGTCGGGCTCGGGGCAGGCCCTGGCCCCGGCACAGACACGCTGGGGCGGTTTGGGGCCGCTTGGGGAGCCGTGGGAGGCAAATGAGGGATGGTGCTGGGCGGAGCAATCGGCCTGCGCTCGTGTCAGTGCAGCCGTGCAGGGCACTGGGATCTGGGTAAAACACCGGCTCTCCTGGTGTTCAGGGAGGCAAGGTCTGTGTTTATCCATACATATTTAACCCTATATTTATCCATATGTTTATCCGTGGATTATCCATCTATGTTTATCCATATACATTTATCCATATATTTATCCACGTATTTCCCCCTGTATTTATCCCTATATTTCCCCATGTATTTCCCCATGTATTTTATGAACACTCAAGTGCCATATCCATGTATTTTATGAGCACTTCCAGGGTTGGTGACTCCACCACTGCCCTGGGCAGCTGTTCCAGCGCTGGACAACCCTTCCCATGCTGGGCCAGGAGATGGATTCTGGAAATCCAGACTCCGAGGAGCAGGGGATTAAGGCAGCATTGGATTCCTTTATTCTCCCAGAAGGATAAAGGAGATTTATCCCCAGACGAACCAGAGGTGATCACACTGAGGTCATCAGTGGGATTTCTTCCTTACTCCCACAAATACCCACTGGGGTGACAGAGTTCCCTACAAGGGCGGTGTTGGAAGGAGCTGCTGGAATGTTTTGCTGTTCATTGGGATCCACAGGATGTTTGGTGTCTCTCAGAGCTGTTCCAGGCTCTCCACAGACCCAAACACACTTCTCCTCAGAGTAGAGAGGTTTCCCAGAGTGCTGGTTTTTAATTTCAGATGCTGGGATAACGACACGGCTTCAGGAGGCAGGAGACTCGTTGTGCTGTGCCTCAGTCCAGGCAGGGACAACCCCCAGCTAATAAAAACCTCTTTAAAGCACAAAAAGTCCCATTAAACTGATATTATAAAGGCTGCAAATTGAAGCAGGCCTCAATCAGAAAGCAACAGAATTTAATTCCCCCCCCTTGCCCATGTGCATGATGATCTCCTTCCTAATTGCCCATCCACGCTTTTCCCACAGAAGGGCTGTCCCGAGGTTGGAGATGGTTCCAGCTTTATGGAGCTTTGATCTTTATCTGGTTTTACTTTTTACAGAGCACAGAACCCGAGAGTGGCAACTGCTTTCCTCTTGTTCCTCCTGTGGCAGTGAACTGCTCTTCCCAAGGACGGCTGCAGGAATTCTCAGGCAGCAGAACGTATGGAATGCCAGGCACGCTACAGAATTCCAGTGGGAGCGGCAGGAACTTCTGTTCTTTACTGGCAGGGCTGTGCCATGAAGGGGAGCTCAGAGATATTGGTCAGCTCAGGGAATGAGCCTGGCTCATGGTAAGGAAATTCGCTGTGCAGTTACTTTGGGCCCTTTCTCCTCCTTCTCCTTCTCCTTCTCCTTCTCCTTCTCCTCCTTCTCCTTCTCCTTCTCCTTCTCCTTCTCCTTCTCCTTCTCCTTCTCCTTCTCCTTCTCCTTCTCCTTCTCCTCCTTCTCCTTCTCCTTCTCCTCCTTCTCCTTCTCCTTCTCCTCCTTCTCCTTCTCCTTCTCCTTCTCCTTCTCCTCCTTCTCCTTCTCCTTCTCCTCCTTCTCCTTCTCCTCCTTCTCCTTCTTTTTCTCCCTCTCTTCCCAACACCGGTTCCAGACCTCAGTATAATCCATGTTCCCACAGCCTGACCTTGCAGTTTTCCCAGCTTAGCAGCCCCAGCAACACTTGCAGCCTCTCTGTCTGGACTTTGTCTTGCTGAAATCTCCCTTTGTTGATCCTTTGCTGCCTCACCTTTTATCCAGCAATAACGTGCAGTGGGTGGAAGTGTCTCAGAATTCCCTCGCTGTTCCACTGGAAACATTCCCGAGTGGAAGCAGCTGCACTGCCCATCAGCACTTCCCTGCTTTTAGGGGTGGTTGAGGCATGAAGGATGCAACAAATGGAGTTGGCTCCAAGGGGATGAAATGCTCCCCGTGAGGCTGCTCAGAGAGCTGGAGCTGAGGAATCCGGGTGGGAATCACTGCAGGAAAAAGGACGGAAAAGAGAGCGGAGGAACAGGGATGCAATTCCAACCTCTCCAAGGACTGGCATGGGCACATTCACCATCACCATTTAATCTAGACACGATTTCTTCTTTGCCTCTGGCTGCCAGGAGCAGGATGAGCAGTTTAATGAGTTTAAATAGTGAATAGTTTAATTAGCTGGAAGAGACTGGATCAATAGCTGCTTAAACAAACAACTGGCTCCCTGTTTCCAAGCTTGGATGTAGTTTTGGAAGGTTCCTGGCAATTTGGCAGGGATTAGTGATGCTGAGAATGTGCTTTTTTGTGGGTTTGGGGCTTTTACTCCTGTTCACGTGGCTGCTTTTTCTTGTTGCGTGGAAAACAGGAGGGAAAGAGCAACCACGGGAGGAATTCCACTCTTACTGCTTCAAGGGATGGATCAGGAAGGGAAGAGGCTGCAGGGAATTTGGAGTGCAAACAGATCTCGCCGATATTTTCGGCTCAGTCAGTCCATCGGTGCTTGGTGGCTGTTTAGGCCACGTGCAAGGTGAAGGATGGTGCACATCGCAGAGCTGCTGGTGGCTCCTTCCCCTGCCCGGCTGTCAGTCACCCTGCAGGGTGCTGGAGCAGCGTGCCAGAGGCCACGGATCCTATGGATGCCATGGATCCCATAGATCTCAGGGGCGTGATCAGGAGCCTGAGCCTGCTGGCCACTCCCTGCTCTCTCTTATCCTGACTTTTCAGCTCTGCAGCGAATCCAGCTCGAGCTTTTCAACCCTTAGAAACCCAGGGAACTTTCATGTCTGCTCTCAGATCTGGGATTTAAATCCAGCCCTTATCAAAGCACCCCGTGACCAGGCAGGCCCTGAATCCCAGCAGGGATCTGATAAAGAGGGACCTGACATCCTAAAGAAACCCTTTGAAATCCTGCTGGGATTGATTTGTATCCATAATGGAGCCCAGAGCTCTCTGCCAGGGAGAGATGAAGCTGCTCCTTTGCTTTATCATGCTCAGGCCCTTCCCAGCTTCGAGGGAAATTCACTCCCTCTTCAAGCCCCAAAATCATGGAAAAGTTCCTTTGTATCCTTCTCTCCACAGCCCCTACGTGGATTAATCAACTTTTTATTTGATATGGTGACATTCTCCTTTTTTTTCCCATGGATAAAACTGCACGGTGAGCAATCAGAGCAGAAATATGAAATGCAGGAGTCTTGGATTCTACAGTGGGATTAACTTCCCTTTTCTGCTCTCTTTCAGGACAGGAGAAACCACTGAACTCGCCCCATCTTTGGGACCAAGAGCTTTGGTGTTGGAGTAGGCAAAGCCAGCTAGGGCCCCCCTTGTCCTGCCCATGGTGTGGGTCAGGGACAGGCTCCTCTTCTCCTCTGGGCTGGGATGAACTGGCTAGGGAATGCTCTTTCTGACAGGCCGGTCCTAGCCCCGGCTACTGGAAATGGGCAGAGGTGAAGAGGCAAGTGCCAGAGTTCCTTGGGGATGATGGAATTGTGGTGTTTGGCTGTGCCCAGAGGGGCAGGTTGGGCATTTCTGTGTGTATGAGGACCGGTTTGGGTGCTGGGGAGCCCGGGGAGCCGAGCTCTCAGTGCATTCCCAGCTCTCCCAGGGGTGGGAGCTGGTGCAGGGCTGGGTGACAGCCTCTGGTCGGGCTCGGGGCAGGCCCTGGCCCCGGCACAGGCACGCTGGGGCGGTTTGGGGCCGCTTGGGGAGCCGTGGGAGGCAAATGAGGGATGGTGCTGGGCGGAGGGATCGGCCTGCGCTCGTGTCAGCGCAGCCGTGCAGGGCACTGGGATCTGGGTAAAACACCGGCTCTCCTGGTGTTCAGGGAGGCAAGGTCTGTATTTATCCATACATATTTATCCCTATATTTATCCATATGTTTATCCGTGGATTATCCATCTATGTTTATCCATATACATTTATCCATATATTTATCCACGTATTTCCCCCTGTATTTATCCCTATATTTCCCCATGTATTTCCCCATGTATTTTATGAACACTCAAGTGCCATATCCATGTATTTTATGAGCACTTCCAGGGTTGGTGACTCCACCACTGCCCTGGGCAGCTGTTCCAGCGCTGGACAACCCTTCCCATGCTGGGCCAGGAGATGGATTCTGGAAATCCAGACTCCGAGGAGCAGGGGATTAAGGCAGCATTGGATTCCTTTATTCTCCCAGAAGGATAAAGGAGATTTATCCCCAGACGAACCAGAGGTGATCACACTGAGGTCATCAGTGGGATTTCTTCCTTACTCCCACAAATACCCACTGGGGTGACAGAGTTCCCTACAAGGGCGGTGTTGGAAGGAGCTGCTGGAATGTTTTGCTGTTCATTGGGATCCACAGGATGTTTGGTGTCTCTCAGAGCTGTTCCAGGCTCTCCACAGACCCAAACACACTTCTCCTCAGAGTAGAGAGGTTTCCCAGAGTGCTGGTTTTTAATTTCAGATGCTGGGATAATGACACGGCTTCAGGAGGCAGGAGACTCGTTGTGCTGTGCCTCAGTCCAGGCAGGGACAACCCCCAGCTAATAAAAACCTCTTTAAAGCACAAAAAGTCCCATTAAACTGATATTATAAAGGCTGCAAATTGAAGCAGGCCTCAATCAGAAAGCAACAGAATTTAATTCCCCCCCCTTGCCCATGTGCATGATGATCTCCTTCCTAATTGCCCATCCACGCTTTTCCCACAGAAGGGCTGTCCCGAGGTTGGAGATGGTTCCAGCTTTATGGAGCTTTGATCTTTATCTGGTTTTACTTTTTACAGAGCACAGAACCTGAGAGTGGCAACTGCTTTCCTCTTGTTCCTCCTGTGGCAGTGAACTGCTCTTCCCAAGGACGGCTGCAGGAATTCTCAGGCAGCAGAACGTATGGAATGCCAGGCACGCTACAGAATTCCAGTGGGAGCGGCAGGAACTTCTGTTCTTTACTGGCAGGGCTGTGCCATGAAGGGGAGCTCAGAGATATTGGTCAGCTCAGGGAATGAGCCTGGCTCATGGTAAGGAAATTCGCTGTGCAGTTACTTTGGGCCCTTTCTCCTCCTTCTCCTTCTCCTTCTCCTTCTCCTTCTCCTCCTTCTCCTTCTCCTTCTCCTTCTCCTTCTCCTTCTCCTTCTCCTTCTCCTTCTCCTTCTCCTTCTCCTTCTCCTCCTTCTCCTTCTCCTTCTCCTCCTTCTCCTTCTCCTTCTCCTCCTTCTCCTTCTCCTTCTCCTTCTCCTTCTCCTCCTTCTCCTTCTCCTTCTCCTCCTTCTCCTTCTCCTCCTTCTCCTTCTTTTTCTCCCTCTCTTCCCAACACCGGTTCCAGACCTCAGTATAATCCATGTTCCCACAGCCTGACCTTGCAGTTTTCCCAGCTTAGCAGCCCCAGCAACACTTGCAGCCTCTCTGTCTGGACTTTGTCTTGCTGAAATCTCCCTTTGTTGATCCTTTGCTGCCTCACCTTTTATCCAGCAATAACGTGCAGTGGGTGGAAGTGTCTCAGAATTCCCTCGCTGTTCCACTGGAAACATTCCCGAGTGGAAGCAGCTGCACTGCCCATCAGCACTTCCCTGCTTTTAGGGGTGGTTGAGGCATGAAGGATGCAACAAATGGAGTTGGCTCCAAGGGGATGAAATGCTCCCCGTGAGGCTGCTCAGAGAGCTGGAGCTGAGGAATCCGGGTGGGAATCACTGCAGGAAAAAGGACGGAAAAGAGAGCGGAGGAACAGGGATGCAATTCCAACCTCTCCAAGGACTGGCATGGGCACATTCACCATCACCATTTAATCTAGACACGATTTCTTCTTTGCCTCTGGCTGCCAGGAGCAGGATGAGCAGTTTAATGAGTTTAAATAGTGAATAGTTTAATTAGCTGGAAGAGACTGGATCAATAGCTGCTTAAACAAACAACTGGCTCCCTGTTTCCAAGCTTGGATGTAGTTTTGGAAGGTTCCTGGCAATTTGGCAGGGATTAGTGATGCTGAGAATGTGCTTTTTTGTGGGTTTGGGGCTTTTACGCCTGTTCACGTGGCTGCTTTTTCTTGTTGCGTGGAAAACAGGAGGGAAAGAGCAACCACGGGAGGAATTCCACTCTTGCTGCTTCAAGGGATGGATCAGGAAGGGAAGAGGCTGCAGGGAATTTGGAGTGCAAACAGATCTCGCCGATATTTTCGGCTCAGTCAGTCCATCGGTGCTTGGTGGCTGTTTAGGCCACGTGCAAGGTGAAGGATGGTGCACATCGCAGAGCTGCTGGTGGCTCCTTCCCCTGCCCGGCTGTCAGTCACCCTGCAGGGTGCTGGAGCAGCGTGCCAGAGGCCACGGATCCTATGGATCCCATGGATCCCATAGATCTCAGGGGCGTGATCAGGAGCCTGAGCCTGCTGGCCACTCCCTGCTCTCTCTTATCCTGACTTTTCAGCTCTGCAGCGAATCCAGCTCGAGCTTTTCAACCCTTAGAAACCCAGGGAACTTTCATGTCTGCTCTCAGATCTGGGATTTAAATCCAGCCCTTATCAAAGCACCCCGTGACCAGGCAGGCCCTGAATCCCAGCAGGGATCTGATAAAGAGGGACCTGACATCCTAAAGAAACCCTTTGAAATCCTGCTGGGATTGATTTGTATCCATAATGGAGCCCAGAGCTCTCTGCCAGGGAGAGATGAAGCTGCTCCTTTGCTTTATCATGCTCAGGCCCTTCCCAGCTTCGAGGGAAATTCACTCCCTCTTCAAGCCCCAAAATCATGGAAAAGTTCCTTTGTATCCTTCTCTCCACAGCCCCTACGTGGATTAATCAACTTTTTATTTGATATGGTGACATTCTCCTTTTTTTTCCCATGGATAAAACTGCACGGTGAGCAATCAGAGCAGAAATATGAAATGCAGGAGTCTTGGATTCTACAGTGGGATTAACTTCCCTTTTCTGCTCTCTTTCAGGACAGGAGAAACCACTGAACTCGCCCCATCTTTGGGACCAAGAGCTTTGGTGTTGGAGTAGGCAAAGCCAGCTAGGGCCCCCCTTGTCCTGCCCATGGTGTGGGTCAGGGACAGGCTCCTCTTCTCCTCTGGGCTGGGATGAACTGGCTAGGGAATGCTCTTTCTGACAGGCCGGTCCTAGCCCCGGCTACTGGAAATGGGCAGAGGTGAAGAGGCAAGTGCCAGAGTTCCTTGGGGATGATGGAATTGTGGTGTTTGGCTGTGCCCAGAGGGGCAGGTTGGGCATTTCTGTGTGTGTGAGGACCGGTTTGGGTGCTGGGGAGCCCGGGGAGCCGAGCTCTCAGTGCATTCCCAGCTCTCCCAGGGGTGGGAGCTGGTGCAGGGCTGGGTGACAGCCTCTGGTCGGGCTCGGGGCAGGCCCTGGCCCCGGCACAGACACGCTGGGGCGGTTTGGGGCCGCTTGGGGAGCCGTGGGAGGCAAATGAGGGATGGTGCTGGGCGGAGGGATCGGCCTGCGCTCGTGTCAGCGCAGCCGTGCAGGGCACTGGGATCTGGGTAAAACACCGGCTCTCCTGGTGTTCAGGGAGGCAAGGTCTGTATTTATCCATACATATTTATCCCTATATTTATCCATATGTTTATCCGTGGATTATCCATCTGTGTTTATCCATATACATTTATCCATATATTTATCCACGTATTTCCCCCTGTATTTATCCCTATATTTCCCCATGTATTTCCCCATGTATTTTATGAACACTCAAGTGCCATATCCATGTATTTTATGAGCACTTCCAGGGTTGGTGACTCCACCACTGCCCTGGGCAGCTGTTCCAGCGCTGGACAACCCTTCCCATGCTGGGCCAGGAGATGGATTCTGGAAATCCAGACTCCGAGGAGCAGGAGTTTAAGGCAGCATTGGATTCCTTTATTCTCCCAGAAGGATAAAGGAGATTTATCCCCAGACGAACCAGAGGTGATCACACTGAGGTCATCAGTGGGATTTCTTCCTTACTCCCACAAATACCCACTGGGGTGACAGAGTTCCCTACAAGGGCGGTGTTGGAAGGAGCTGCTGGAATGTTTTGCTGTTCATTGGGATCCACAGGATGTTTGGTGTCTCTCAGAGCTGTTCCAGGCTCTCCACAGACCCAAACACACTTCTCCTCAGAGTAGAGAGGTTTCCCAGAGTGCTGGTTTTTAATTTCAGATGCTGGGATAACGACACGGCTTCAGGAGGCAGGAGACTCGTTGTGCTGTGCCTCAGTCCAGGCAGGGACAACCCCCAGCTAATAAAAACCTCTTTAAAGCACAAAAAGTCCCATTAAACTGATATTATAAAGGCTGCAAATTGAAGCAGGCCTCAATCAGAAAGCAGCAGAATTTAATTCCCCCCCCTTGCCCATGTGCATGATGATCTCCTTCCTAATTGCCCATCCACGCTTTTCCCACAGAAGGGCTGTCCCGAGGTTGGAGATGGTTCCAGCTTTATGGAGCTTTGATCTTTATCTGGTTTTACTTTTTACAGAGCACAGAACCTGAGAGTGGCAACTGCTTTCCTCTTGTTCCTCCTGTGGCAGTGAACTGCTCTTCCCAAGGACGGCTGCAGGAATTCTCAGGCAGCAGAACGTATGGAATGCCAGGCACGCTACAGAATTCCAGTGGGAGCAGCAGGAACTTCTGTTCTTTACTGGCAGGGCTGTGCCATGAAGGGGAGCTCAGAGATATTGGTCAGCTCAGGGAATGAGCCTGGCTCATGGTAAGGAAATTCGCTGTGCAGTTACTTTGGGCCCTTTCTCCTCCTTCTCCTTCTCCTTCTCCTTCTCCTTCTCCTTCTCCTTCTCCTTCTCCTTCTCCTTCTCCTTCTCCTTCTCCTTCTCCTTCTCCTTCTCCTTCTCCTTCTCCTTCTCCTTCTCCTCCTTCTCCTTCTCCTTCTCCTCCTTCTCCTTCTCCTTCTCCTTCTCCTCCTTCTCCTTCTCCTTCTCCTCCTTCTCCTTCTCCTCCTTCTCCTTCTCCTTCTCCCTCTCTTCCCAACACCGGTTCCAGACCTCAGTATAATCCATGTTCCCACAGCCTGACCTTGCAGTTTTCCCAGCTTAGCAGCCCCAGCAACACTTGCAGCCTCTCTGTCTGGACTTTGTCTTGCTGAAATCTCCCTTTGTTGCTGCCTCACCTTTTATCCAGCAATAACGTGCAGTGGGTGGAAGCGTCTCAGAATTCCCTCGCTGTTCCACTGGAAACATTCCCGAGTGGAAGCAGCTGCACTGCCCATCAGCACTTCCCTGCTTTTAGGGGTGGTTGAGGCATGAAGGATGCAACAAATGGAGTTGGCTCCAAGGGGATGAAATGCTCCCCGTGAGGCTGCTCAGAGAGCTGGAGCTGAGGAATCCGGGTGGGAATCACTGCAGGAAAAAGGACGGAAAAGAGAGCGGAGGAACAGGGATGCAATTCCAACCTCTCCAAGGACTGGCATGGGCACATTCACCATCACCATTTAATCTAGACACGATTTCTTCTTTGCCTCTGGCTGCCAGGAGCAGGATGAGCAGTTTAATGAGTTTAAATAGTGAATAGTTTAATTAGCTGGAAGAGACTGGATCAATAGCTGCTTAAACAAACAACTGGCTCCCTGTTTCCAAGCTTGGATGTAGTTTTGGAAGGTTCCTGGCAATTTGGCAGGGATTAGTGATGCTGAGAATGTGCTTTTTTGTGGGTTTGGGGCTTTTACTCCTGTTCACGTGGCTGCTTTTTCTTGTTGCGTGGAAAACAGGAGGGAAAGAGCAACCACGGGAGGAATTCCACTCTTACTGCTTCAAGGGATGGATCAGGAAGGGAAGAGGCTGCAGGGAATTTGGAGTGCAAACAGATCTCGCCGATATTTTCGGCTCAGTCAGTCCATCGGTGCTTGGTGGCTGTTTAGGCCACGTGCAAGGTGAAGGATGGTGCACATCGCAGAGCTGCTGGTGGCTCCTTCCCCTGCCCGGCTGTCAGTCACCCTGCAGGGTGCTGGAGCAGCGTGCCAGAGGCCACGGATCCTATGGATCCCATGGATCCCATAGATCTCAGGGGCGTGATCAGGAGCCTGAGCCTGCTGGCCACTCCCTGCTCTCTCTTATCCTGACTTTTCAGCTCTGCAGCGAATCCAGCTCGAGCTTTTCAACCCTTAGAAACCCAGGGAACTTTCATGTCTGCTCTCAGATCTGGGATTTAAATCCAGCCCTTATCAAAGCACCCCGTGACCAGGCAGGCCCTGAATCCCAGCAGGGATCTGATAAAGAGGGACCTGACATCCTAAAGAAACCCTTTGAAATCCTGCTGGGATTGATTTGTATCCATAATGGAGCCCAGAGCTCTCTGCCAGGGAGAGATGAAGCTGCTCCTTTGCTTTATCATGCTCAGGCCCTTCCCAGCTTCGAGGGAAATTCACTCCCTCTTCAAGCCCCAAAATCATGGAAAAGTTCCTTTGTATCCTTCTCTCCACAGCCCCTACGTGGATTAATCAACTTTTTATTTGATATGGTGACATTCTCCTTTTTTTTCCCATGGATAAAACTGCACGGTGAGCAATCAGAGCAGAAATATGAAATGCAGGAGTCTTGGATTCTACAGTGGGATTAACTTCCCTTTTCTGCTCTCTTTCAGGACAGGAGAAACCACTGAACTCGCCCCATCTTTGGGACCAAGAGCTTTGGTGTTGGAGTAGGCAAAGCCAGCTAGGGCCCCCCTTGTCCTGCCCATGGTGTGGGTCAGGGACAGGCTCCTCTTCTCCTCTGGGCTGGGATGAACTGGCTAGGGAATGCTCTTTCTGACAGGCCGGTCCTAGCCCCGGCTACTGGAAATGGGCAGAGGTGAAGAGGCAAGTGCCAGAGTTCCTTGGGGATGATGGAATTGTGGTGTTTGGCTGTGCCCAGAGGGGCAGGTTGGGCATTTCTGTGTGTGTGAGGACCGGTTTGGGTGCTGGGGAGCCCGGGGAGCCGAGCTCTCAGTGCATTCCCAGCTCTCCCAGGGGTGGGAGCTGGTGCAGGGCTGGGTGACAGCCTCTGGTCGGGCTCGGGGCAGGCCCTGGCCCCGGCACAGACACGCTGGGGCGGTTTGGGGCCGCTTGGGGAGCCGTGGGAGGCAAATGAGGGATGGTGCTGGGCGGAGGGATCGGCCTGCGCTCGTGTCAGCGCAGCCGTGCAGGGCACTGGGATCTGGGTAAAACACCGGCTCTCCTGGTGTTCAGGGAGGCAAGGTCTGTATTTATCCATACATATTTATCCCTATATTTATCCATATGTTTATCCGTGGATTATCCATCTGTGTTTATCCATATACATTTATCCATATATTTATCCACGTATTTCCCCCTGTATTTATCCCTATATTTCCCCATGTATTTCCCCATGTATTTTATGAACACTCAAGTGCCATATCCATGTATTTTATGAGCACTTCCAGGGTTGGTGACTCCACCACTGCCCTGGGCAGCTGTTCCAGCGCTGGACAACCCTTCCCATGCTGGGCCAGGAGATGGATTCTGGAAATCCAGACTCCGAGGAGCAGGAGTTTAAGGCAGCATTGGATTC
Organism: Corvus hawaiiensis; assembly: GCF_020740725.1. Taxonomy (NCBI): domain Eukaryota; kingdom Metazoa; phylum Chordata; class Aves; order Passeriformes; family Corvidae; genus Corvus; species Corvus hawaiiensis. Next base: position 65,917,121 of record NC_063218.1, read on the forward strand.
CTTTATTCTCCCAGAAGGATAAAGGAGATTTATCCCCAGACGAACCAGAGGTGATCACACTGAGGTCATCAGTGGGATTTCTTCCTTACTCCCACAAATACCCACTGGGGTGACAGAGTTCCCTACAAGGGCGGTGTTGGAAGGAGCTGCTGGAATGTTTTGCTGTTCATTGGGATCCACAGGATGTTTGGTGTCTCTCAGAGCTGTTCCAGGCTCTCCACAGACCCAAACACACTTCTCCTCAGAGTAGAGAGGTTTCCCAGAGTGCTGGTTTTTAATTTCAGATGCTGGGATAACGACACGGCTTCAGGAGGCAGGAGACTCGTTGTGCTGTGCCTCAGTCCAGGCAGGGACAACCCCCAGCTAATAAAAACCTCTTTAAAGCACAAAAAGTCCCATTAAACTGATATTATAAAGGCTGCAAATTGAAGCAGGCCTCAATCAGAAAGCAGCAGAATTTAATTCCCCCCCCTTGCCCATGTGCATGATGATCTCCTTCCTAATTGCCCATCCACGCTTTTCCCACAGAAGGGCTGTCCCGAGGTTGGAGATGGTTCCAGCTTTATGGAGCTTTGATCTTTATCTGGTTTTACTTTTTACAGAGCACAGAACCTGAGAGTGGCAACTGCTTTCCTCTTGTTCCTCCTGTGGCAGTGAACTGCTCTTCCCAAGGACGGCTGCAGGAATTCTCAGGCAGCAGAATGTATGGAATGCCAGGCACGCTACAGAATTCCAGTGGGAGCAGCAGGAACTTCTGTTCTTTACTGGCAGGGCTGTGCCATGAAGGGGAGCTCAGAGATATTGGTCAGCTCAGGGAATGAGCCTGGCTCATGGTAAGGAAATTCGCTGTGCAGTTACTTTGGGCCCTTTCTCCTCCTTCTCCTTCTCCTTCTCCTTCTCCTTCTCCTTCTCCTTCTCCTTCTCCTTCTCCTTCTCCTTCTCCTTCTCCTTCTCCTTCTCCTTCTCCTCCTTCTCCTTCTCCTTCTCCTCCTTCTCCTTCTCCTCCTTCTCCTTCTCCCTCTCTTCCCAACACCGGTTCCAGACCTCAGTATAATCCATGTTCCCACAGCCTGACCTTGCAGTTTTCCCAGCTTAGCAGCCCCAGCAACACTTGCAGCCTCTCTGTCTGGACTTTGTCTTGCTGAAATCTCCCTTTGTTGATCCTTTGCTGCCTCACCTTTTATCCAGCAATAACGTGCAGTGGGTGGAAGCGTCTCAGAATTCCCTCGCTGTTCCACTGGAAACATTCCCGAGTGGAAGCAGCTGCACTGCCCATCAGCACTTCCCTGCTTTTAGGGGTGGTTGAGGCATGAAGGATGCAACAAATGGAGTTGGCTCCAAGGGGATGAAATGCTCCCCGTGAGGCTGCTCAGAGAGCTGGAGCTGAGGAATCCGGGTGGGAATCACTGCAGGAAAAAGGACGGAAAAGAGAGCGGAGGAACAGGGATGCAATTCCAACCTCTCCAAGGACTGGCATGGGCACATTCACCATCACCATTTAATCTAGACACGATTTCTTCTTTGCCTCTGGCTGCCAGGAGCAGGATGAGCAGTTTAATGAGTTTAAATAGTGAATAGTTTAATTAGCTGGAAGAGACTGGATCAATAGCTGCTTAAACAAACAACTGGCTCCCTGTTTCCAAGCTTGGATGTAGTTTTGGAAGGTTCCTGGCAATTTGGCAGGGATTAGTGATGCTGAGAATGTGCTTTTTTGTGGGTTTGGGGCTTTTACTCCTGTTCACGTGGCTGCTTTTTCTTGTTGCGTGGAAAACAGGAGGGAAAGAGCAACCACGGGAGGAATTCCACTCTTACTGCTTCAAGGGATGGATCAGGAAGGGAAGAGGCTGCAGGGAATTTGGAGTGCAAACAGATCTCGCCGATATTTTCGGCTCAGTCAGTCCATCGGTGCTTGGTGGCTGTTTAGGCCACGTGCAAGGTGAAGGATGGTGCACATCGCAGAGCTGCTGGTGGCTCCTTCCCCTGCCCGGCTGTCAGTCACCCTGCAGGGTGCTGGAGCAGCGTGCCAGAGGCCACGGATCCTATGGATCCCATGGATCCCATAGATCTCAGGGGCGTGATCAGGAGCCTGAGCCTGCTGGCCACTCCCTGCTCTCTCTTATCCTGACTTTTCAGCTCTGCAGCGAATCCAGCTCGAGCTTTTCAACCCTTAGAAACCCAGGGAACTTTCATGTCTGCTCTCAGATCTGGGATTTAAATCCAGCCCTTATCAAAGCACCCCGTGACCAGGCAGGCCCTGAATCCCAGCAGGGATCTGATAAAGAGGGACCTGACATCCTAAAGAAACCCTTTGAAATCCTGCTGGGATTGATTTGTATCCATAATGGAGCCCAGAGCTCTCTGCCAGGGAGAGATGAAGCTGCTCCTTTGCTTTATCATGCTCAGGCCCTTCCCAGCTTCGAGGGAAATTCACTCCCTCTTCAAGCCCCAAAATCATGGAAAAGTTCCTTTGTATCCTTCTCTCCACAGCCCCTACGTGGATTAATCAACTTTTTATTTGATATGGTGACATTCTCCTTTTTTTTCCCATGGATAAAACTGCACGGTGAGCAATCAGAGCAGAAATATGAAATGCAGGAGTCTTGGATTCTACAGTGGGATTAACTTCCCTTTTCTGCTCTCTTTCAGGACAGGAGAAACCACTGAACTCGCCTCATCTTTGGGACCAAGAGCTTTGGTGTTGGAGTAGGCAAAGCCAGCTAGGGCCCCCCTTGTCCTGCCCATGGTGTGGGTCAGGGACAGGCTCCTCTTCTCCTCTGGGCTGGGATGAACTGGCTAGGGAATGCTCTTTCTGACAGGCCGGTCCTAGCCCCGGCTACTGGAAATGGGCAGAGGTGAAGAGGCAAGTGCCAGAGTTCCTTGGGGATGATGGAATTGTGGTGTTTGGCTGTGCCCAGAGGGGCAGGTTGGGCATTTCTGTGTGTGTGAGGACCGGTTTGGGTGCTGGGGAGCCCGGGGAGCCGAGCTCTCAGTGCATTCCCAGCTCTCCCAGGGGTGGGAGCTGGTGCAGGGCTGGGTGACAGCCTCTGGTCGGGCTCGGGGCAGGCCCTGGCCCCGGCACAGACACGCTGGGGCGGTTTGGGGCCGCTTGGGGAGCCGTGGGAGGCAAATGAGGGATGGTGCTGGGCGGAGGGATCGGCCTGCGCTCGTGTCAGCGCAGCCGTGCAGGGCACTGGGATCTGGGTAAAACACCGGCTCTCCTGGTGTTCAGGGAGGCAAGGTCTGTATTTATCCATACATATTTATCCCTATATTTATCCATATGTTTATCCGTGGATTATCCATCTATGTTTATCCATATACATTTATCCATATATTTATCCACGTATTTCCCCCTGTATTTATCCCTATATTTCCCCATGTATTTCCCCATGTATTTTATGAACACTCAAGTGCCATATCCATGTATTTTATGAGCACTTCCAGGGTTGGTGACTCCACCACTGCCCTGGGCAGCTGTTCCAGCGCTGGACAACCCTTCCCATGCTGGGCCAGGAGATGGATTCTGGAAATCCAGACTCCGAGGAGCAGGAGTTTAAGGCAGCATTGGATTCCTTTATTCTCCCAGAAGGATAAAGGAGATTTATCCCCAGACGAACCAGAGGTGATCACACTGAGGTCATCAGTGGGATTTCTTCCTTACTCCCACAAATACCCACTGGGGTGACAGAGTTCCCTACAAGGGCGGTGTTGGAAGGAGCTGCTGGAATGTTTTGCTGTTCATTGGGATCCACAGGATGTTTGGTGTCTCTCAGAGCTGTTCCAGGCTCTCCACAGACCCAAACACACTTCTCCTCAGAGTAGAGAGGTTTCCCAGAGTGCTGGTTTTTAATTTCAGATGCTGGGATAACGACACGGCTTCAGGAGGCAGGAGACTCGTTGTGCTGTGCCTCAGTCCAGGCAGGGACAACCCCCAGCTAATAAAAACCTCTTTAAAGCACAAAAAGTCCCATTAAACTGATATTATAAAGGCTGCAAATTGAAGCAGGCCTCAATCAGAAAGCAGCAGAATTTAATTCCCCCCCCTTGCCCATGTGCATGATGATCTCCTTCCTAATTGCCCATCCACGCTTTTCCCACAGAAGGGCTGTCCCGAGGTTGGAGATGGTTCCAGCTTTATGGAGCTTTGATCTTTATCTGGTTTTACTTTTTACAGAGCACAGAACCTGAGAGTGGCAACTGCTTTCCTCTTGTTCCTCCTGTGGCAGTGAACTGCTCTTCCCAAGGACGGCTGCAGGAATTCTCAGGCAGCAGAACGTATGGAATGCCAGGCACGCTACAGAATTCCAGTGGGAGCAGCAGGAACTTCTGTTCTTTACTGGCAGGGCTGTGCCATGAAGGGGAGCTCAGAGATATTGGTCAGCTCAGGGAATGAGCCTGGCTCATGGTAAGGAAATTCGCTGTGCAGTTACTTTGGGCCCTTTCTCCTCCTTCTCCTTCTCCTTCTCCTTCTCCTTCTCCTTCTCCTTCTCCTTCTCCTTCTCCTTCTCCTTCTCCTTCTCCTTCTCCTTCTCCTTCTCCTTCTCCTTCTCCTTCTCCTCCTTCTCCTTCTCCTTCTCCTCCTTCTCCTTCTCCTTCTCCTTCTCCTCCTTCTCCTTCTCCTTCTCCTCCTTCTCCTTCTCCTCCTTCTCCTTCTCCTTCTCCCTCTCTTCCCAACACCGGTTCCAGACCTCAGTATAATCCATGTTCCCACAGCCTGACCTTGCAGTTTTCCCAGCTTAGCAGCCCCAGCAACACTTGCAGCCTCTCTGTCTGGACTTTGTCTTGCTGAAATCTCCCTTTGTTGCTGCCTCACCTTTTATCCAGCAATAACGTGCAGTGGGTGGAAGCTTCTCAGAATTCCCTCGCTGTTCCACTGGAAACATTCCCGAGTGGAAGCAGCTGCACTGCCCATCAGCACTTCCCTGCTTTTAGGGGTGGTTGAGGCATGAAGGATGCAACAAATGGAGTTGGCTCCAAGGGGATGAAATGCTCCCCGTGAGGCTGCTCAGAGAGCTGGAGCTGAGGAATCCGGGTGGGAATCACTGCAGGAAAAAGGACGGAAAAGAGAGCGGAGGAACAGGGATGCAATTCCAACCTCTCCAAGGACTGGCATGGGCACATTCACCATCACCATTTAATCTAGACACGATTTCTTCTTTGCCTCTGGCTGCCAGGAGCAGGATGAGCAGTTTAATGAGTTTAAATAGTGAATAGTTTAATTAGCTGGAAGAGACTGGATCAATAGCTGCTTAAACAAACAACTGGCTCCCTGTTTCCAAGCTTGGATGTAGTTTTGGAAGGTTCCTGGCAATTTGGCAGGGATTAGTGATGCTGAGAATGTGTGCTTTTTTGTGGGTTTGGGGCTTTTACTCCTGTTCACGTGGCTGCTTTTTCTTGTTGCGTGGAAAACAGGAGGGAAAGAGCAACCACGGGAGGAATTCCACTCTTGCTGCTTCAAGGGATGGATCAGGAAGGGAAGAGGCTGCAGGGAATTTGGAGTGCAAACTGAGATCTCGCCGATATTTTCGGCTCAGTCAGTCCATCGGTGCTTGGTGGCTGTTTAGGCCACGTGCAAGGTGAAGGATGGTGCACATCGCAGAGCTGCTGGTGGCTCCTTCCCCTGCCCGGCTGTCAGTCACCCTGCAGGGTGCTGGAGCAGTGTGCCAGAGGCCACGGATCCTATGGATGCCATGGATCCCAGGGGCGTGATCAGGAGCCTGAGCCTGCTGGCCACTCCTTGCTCTCTCTTATCCTGACTTTTCAGCTCTGCAGCGAATCCAGCTCGAGCTTTTCAACCCTTAGAAACCCAGGGAACTTTCATGTCTGCTCTCAGATCTGGGATTTAAATCCAGCCCTTATCAAAGCACCCCGTGACCAGGCAGGCCCTGAATCCCAGCAGGGATCTGATAAAGAGGGACCTGACATCCTAAAGAAACCCTTTGAAATCCTGCTGGGATTGATTTGTATCCATAATGGAGCCCAGAGCTCTCTGCCAGGGAGAGATGAAGCTGCTCCTTTGCTTTATCATGCTCAGGCCCTTCCCAGCTTCGAGGGAAATTCACTCCCTCTTCAAGCCCCAAAATCATGGAAAAGTTCCTTTGTATCCTTCTCTCCACAGCCCCTACGTGGATTAATCAACTTTTTATTTGATATGGTGACATTCTCCTTTTTTTTCCCATGGATAAAACTGCACGGTGAGCAATCAGAGCAGAAATATGAAATGCAGGAGTCTTGGATTCCACAGTGGGATTAACTTCCCTTTTCTGCTCTCTTTCAGGACAGGAAAAACCACTGAACTCGCCCCATCTTTGGGACCAAGAGCTTTGGTGTTGGAGTAGGCAAAGCCAGCTAGGGCCCCCCTTGTCCTGCCCATGGTGTGGGTCAGGGACAGGCTCCTCTTCTCCTCTGGGCTGGGATGAACTGGCTAGGGAATGCTCTTTCTGACAGGCCGGTCCTAGTCCCGGCTACTGGAAATGGGCAGAGGTGAAGAGGCAAGTGCCAGAGTTCCTTGGGGATGATGGAATTGTGGTGTTTGGCTGTGCCCAGAGGGGCAGGTTGGGCATTTCTGTGTGTGTGAGGACCGGTTTGGGTGCTGGGGAGCCCGGGGAGCCGAGCTCTCAGTGCATTCCCAGCTCTCCCAGGGGTGGGAGCTGGTGCAGGGCTGGGTGACAGCCTCTGGTCGGGCTCGGGGCAGGCCCTGGCCCCGGCACAGACACGCTGGGGCGGTTTGGGGCCGCTTGGGGAGCCGTGGGAGGAAAATGAGGGATGGTGCTGGGCGGAGCGATCGGCCTGCGCTCGTGTCAGTGCAGCCGTGCAGGGCACTGGGATCTGGATAAAACACCGGCTCTCCTGGTGTTCAGGGAGGCAAGGTCTGTATTTATCCATACATATTTATCCCTATATTTATCCATATGTTTATCCGTGGATTATCCATCTATGTTTATCCATATACATTTATCCATATATTTATCCACGTATTTCCCCCTGTATTTATCCCTATATTTCCCCATGTATTTCCCCATGTATTTTATGAACACTCAAGTGCCATATCCATGTATTTTATGAGCACTTCCAGGGTTGGTGACTCCACCACTGCCCTGGGCAGCTGTTCCAGCGCTGGACAACCCTTCCCATGCTGGGCCAGGAGATGGATTCTGGAAATCCAGACTCCGAGGAGCAGGGGATTAAGGCAGCATTGGATTCCTTTATTCTCCCAGAAGGATAAAGGAGATTTATCCCCAGACGAACCAGAGGTGATCACACTGAGGTCATCAGTGGGATTTCTTCTTTACTCCCACAAATACCCACTGGGGTGACAGAGTTCCCTACAAGGGCGGTGTTGGAAGGAGCTGCTGGAATGTTTTGCTGTTCATTGGGATCCACAGGATGTTTGGTGTCTCTCAGAGCTGTTCCAGGCTCTCCACAGACCCAAACACACTTCTCCTCAGAGTAGAGAGGTTTCCCAGAGTGCTGGTTTTTAATTTCAGATGCTGGGATAACGACACGGCTTCAGGAGGCAGGAGACTCCTTGTGCTGTGCCTCAGTCCAGGCAGGGACAACCCCCAGCTAATAAAAACCTCTTTAAAGCACAAAAAGTCCCATTAAACTGATATTATAAAGGCTGCAAATTGAAGCAGGCCTCAATCAGAAAGCAGCAGAATTTAATTCCCCCCCCTTGCCCATGTGCATGATGATCTCCTTCCTAATTGCCCATCCACGCTTTTCCCACAGAAGGGCTGTCCCGAGGTTGGAGATGGTTCCAGCTTTATGGAGCTTTGATCTTTATCTGGTTTTACTTTTTACAGAGCACAGAACCTGAGAGTGGCAACTGCTTTCCTCTTGTTCCTCCTGTGGCAGTGAACTGCTCTTCCCAAGGACGGCTGCAGGAATTCTCAGGCAGCAGAACGTATGGAATGCCAGGCACGCTACAGAATTCCAGTGGGAGCAGCAGGAACTTCTGTTCTTTACTGGCAGGGCTGTGCCATGAAGGGGAGCTCAGAGATATTGGTCAGCTCAGGGAATGAGCCTGGCTCATGGTAAGGAAATTCGCTGTGCAGTTACTTTGGGCCCTTTCTCCTCCTTCTCCTTCTCCTTCTCCTTCTCCTTCTCCTTCTCCTTCTCCTTCTCCTTCTCCTTCTCCTTCTCCTTCTCCTTCTCCTTCTCCTCCTTCTCCTTCTCCTCCTTCTCCTTCTCCTTCTCCCTCTCTTCCCAACACCGGTTCCAGACCTCAGTATAATCCATGTTCCCACAGCCTGACCTTGCAGTTTTCCCAGCTTAGCAGCCCCAGCAACACTTGCAGCCTCTCTGTCTGGACTTTGTCTTGCTGAAATCTCCCTTTGTTGCTGCCTCACCTTTTATCCAGCAATAACGTGCAGTGGGTGGAAGCTTCTCAGAATTCCCTCGCTGTTCCACTGGAAACATTCCCGAGTGGAAGCAGCTGCACTGCCCATCAGCACTTCCCTGCTTTTAGGGGTGGTTGAGGCATGAAGGATGCAACAAATGGAGTTGGCTCCAAGGGGATGAAATGCTCCCCGTGAGGCTGCTCAGAGAGCTGGAGCTGAGGAATCCGGGTGGGAATCACTGCAGGAAAAAGGACGGAAAAGAGAGCGGAGGAACAGGGATGCAATTCCAACCTCTCCAAGGACTGGCATGGGCACATTCACCATCACCATTTAATCTAGACACGATTTCTTCTTTGCCTCTGGCTGCCAGGAGCAGGATGAGCAGTTTAATGAGTTTAAATAGTGAATAGTTTAATTAGCTGGAAGAGACTGGATCAATAGCTGCTTAAACAAACAACTGGCTCCCTGTTTCCAAGCTTGGATGTAGTTTTGGAAGGTTCCTGGCAATTTGGCAGGGATTAGTGATGCTGAGAATGTGTGCTTTTTTGTGGGTTTGGGGCTTTTACTCCTGTTCACGTGGCTGCTTTTTCTTGTTGCGTGGAAAACAGGAGGGAAAGAGCAACCACGGGAGGAATTCCACTCTTGCTGCTTCAAGGGATGGATCAGGAAGGGAAGAGGCTGCAGGGAATTTGGAGTGCAAACTGAGATCTCGCCGATATTTTCGGCTCAGTCAGTCCATCGGTGCTTGGTGGCTGTTTAGGCCACGTGCAAGGTGAAGGATGGTGCACATCGCAGAGCTGCTGGTGGCTCCTTCCCCTGCCCGGCTGTCAGTCACCCTGCAGGGTGCTGGAGCAGTGTGCCAGAGGCCACGGATCCTATGGATGCCATGGATCCCAGGGGCGTGATCAGGAGCCTGAGCCTGCTGGCCACTCCTTGCTCTCTCTTATCCTGACTTTTCAGCTCTGCAGCGAATCCAGCTCGAGCTTTTCAACCCTTAGAAACCCAGGGAACTTTCATGTCTGCTCTCAGATCTGGGATTTAAATCCAGCCCTTATCAAAGCACCCCGTGACCAGGCAGGCCCTGAATCCCAGCAGGGATCTGATAAAGAGGGACCTGACATCCTAAAGAAACCCTTTGAAATCCTGCTGGGATTGATTTGTATCCATAATGGAGCCCAGAGCTCTCTGCCAGGGAGAGATGAAGCTGCTCCTTTGCTTTATCATGCTCAGGCCCTTCCCAGCTTCGAGGGAAATTCACTCCCTCTTCAAGCCCCAAAATCATGGAAAAGTTCCTTTGTATCCTTCTCTCCACAGCCCCTACGTGGATTAATCAACTTTTTATTTGATATGGTGACATTCTCCTTTTTTTTCCCATGGATAAAACTGCACGGTGAGCAATCAGAGCAGAAATATGAAATGCAGGAGTCTTGGATTCCACAGTGGGATTAACTTCCCTTTTCTGCTCTCTTTCAGGACAGGAAAAACCACTGAACTCGCCCCATCTTTGGGACCAAGAGCTTTGGTGTTGGAGTAGGCAAAGCCAGCTAGGGCCCCCCTTGTCCTGCCCATGGTGTGGGTCAGGGACAGGCTCCTCTTCTCCTCTGGGCTGGGATGAACTGGCTAGGGAATGCTCTTTCTGACAGGCCGGTCCTAGTCCCGGCTACTGGAAATGGGCAGAGGTGAAGAGGCAAGTGCCAGAGTTCCTTGGGGATGATGGAATTGTGGTGTTTGGCTGTGCCCAGAGGGGCAGGTTGGGCATTTCTGTGTGTGTGAGGACCGGTTTGGGTGCTGGGGAGCCCGGGGAGCCGAGCTCTCAGTGCATTCCCAGCTCTCCCAGGGGTGGGAGCTGGTGCAGGGCTGGGTGACAGCCTCTGGTCGGGCTCGGGGCAGGCCCTGGCCCCGGCACAGACACGCTGGGGCGGTTTGGGGCCGCTTGGGGAGCCGTGGGAGGCAAATGAGGGATGGTGCTGGGCGGAGCAATCGGCCTGCGCTCGTGTCAGTGCAGCCGTGCAGGGCACTGGGATCTGGGTAAAACACCGGCTCTCCTGGTGTTCAGGGAGGCAAGGTCTGTATTTATCCATACATATTTATCCCTATATTTATCCATATGTTTATCCGTGGATTATCCATCTATGTTTATCCATATACATTTATCCATATATTTATCCACGTATTTCCCCCTGTATTTATCCCTATATTTCCCCATGTATTTCCCCATGTATTTTATGAACACTCAAGTGCCATATCCATGTATTTTATGAGCACTTCCAGGGTTGGTGACTCCACCACTGCCCTGGGCAGCTGTTCCAGCGCTGGACAACCCTTCCCATGCTGGGCCAGGAGATGGATTCTGGAAATCCAGACTCCGAGGAGCAGGGGATTAAGGCAGCATTGGATTCCTTTATTCTCCCAGAAGGATAAAGGAGATTTATCCCCAGACGAACCAGAGGTGATCACACTGAGGTCATCAGTGGGATTTCTTCTTTACTCCCACAAATACCCACTGGGGTGACAGAGTTCCCTACAAGGGCGGTGTTGGAAGGAGCTGCTGGAATGTTTTGCTGTTCATTGGGATCCACAGGATGTTTGGTGTCTCTCAGAGCTGTTCCAGGCTCTCCACAGACCCAAACACACTTCTCCTCAGAGTAGAGAGGTTTCCCAGAGTGCTGGTTTTTAATTTCAGATGCTGGGATAACGACACGGCTTCAGGAGGCAGGAGACTCCTTGTGCTGTGCCTCAGTCCAGGCAGGGACAACCCCCAGCTAATAAAAACCTCTTTAAAGCACAAAAAGTCCCATTAAACTGATATTATAAAGGCTGCAAATTGAAGCAGGCCTCAATCAGAAAGCAGCAGAATTTAATTCCCCCCCCTTGCCCATGTGCATGATGATCTCCTTCCTAATTGCCCATCCACGCTTTTCCCACAGAAGGGCTGTCCCGAGGTTGGAGATGGTTCCAGCTTTATGGAGCTTTGATCTTTATCTGGTTTTACTTTTTACAGAGCACAGAACCTGAGAGTGGCAACTGCTTTCCTCTTGTTCCTCCTGTGGCAGTGAACTGCTCTTCCCAAGGACGGCTGCAGGAATTCTCAGGCAGCAGAATGTATGGAATGCCAGGCACGCTACAGAATTCCAGTGGGAGCAGCAGGAACTTCTGTTCTTTACTGGCAGGGCTGTGCCATGAAGGGGAGCTCAGAGATATTGGTCAGCTCAGGGAATGAGCCTGGCTCATGGTAAGGAAATTCGCTGTGCAGTTACTTTGGGCCCTTTCTCCTCCTTCTCCTTCTCCTTCTCCTTCTCCTTCTCCTTCTCCTTCTCCTTCTCCTTCTCCTTCTCCTTCTCCTTCTCCTTCTCCTTCTCCTTCTCCTTCTCCTTCTCCTTCTCCTTCTCCTTCTCCTCCTTCTCCTTCTCCTTCTCCTCCTTCTCCTTCTCCTCCTTCTCCTTCTCCTTCTCCCTCTCTTCCCAACACCGGTTCCAGACCTCAGTATAATCCATGTTCCCACAGCCTGACCTTGCAGTTTTCCCAGCTTAGCAGCCCCAGCAACACTTGCAGCCTCTCTGTCTGGACTTTGTCTTGCTGAAATCTCCCTTTGTTGCTGCCTCACCTTTTATCCAGCAATAACGTGCAGTGGGTGGAAGCTTCTCAGAATTCCCTCGCTGTTCCACTGGAAACATTCCCGAGTGGAAGCAGCTGCACTGCCCATCAGCACTTCCCTGCTTTTAGGGGTGGTTGAGGCATGAAGGATGCAACAAATGGAGTTGGCTCCAAGGGGATGAAATGCTCCCCGTGAGGCTGCTCAGAGAGCTGGAGCTGAGGAATCCGGGTGGGAATCACTGCAGGAAAAAGGACGGAAAAGAGAGCGGAGGAACAGGGATGCAATTCCAACCTCTCCAAGGACTGGCATGGGCACATTCACCATCACCATTTAATCTAGACACGATTTCTTCTTTGCCTCTGGCTGCCAGGAGCAGGATGAGCAGTTTAATGAGTTTAAATAGTGAATAGTTTAATTAGCTGGAAGAGACTGGATCAATAGCTGCTTAAACAAACAACTGGCTCCCTGTTTCCAAGCTTGGATGTAGTTTTGGAAGGTTCCTGGCAATTTGGCAGGGATTAGTGATGCTGAGAATGTGTGCTTTTTTGTGGGTTTGGGGCTTTTACTCCTGTTCACGTGGCTGCTTTTTCTTGTTGCGTGGAAAACAGGAGGGAAAGAGCAACCACGGGAGGAATTCCACTCTTGCTGCTTCAAGGGATGGATCAGGAAGGGAAGAGGCTGCAGGGAATTTGGAGTGCAAACTGAGATCTCGCCGATATTTTCGGCTCAGTCAGTCCATCGGTGCTTGGTGGCTGTTTAGGCCACGTGCAAGGTGAAGGATGGTGCACATCGCAGAGCTGCTGGTGGCTCCTTCCCCTGCCCGGCTGTCAGTCACCCTGCAGGGTGCTGGAGCAGTGTGCCAGAGGCCACGGATCCTATGGATGCCATGGATCCCAGGGGCGTGATCAGGAGCCTGAGCCTGCTGGCCACTCCTTGCTCTCTCTTATCCTGACTTTTCAGCTCTGCAGCGAATCCAGCTCGAGCTTTTCAACCCTTAGAAACCCAGGGAACTTTCATGTCTGCTCTCAGATCTGGGATTTAAATCCAGCCCTTATCAAAGCACCCCGTGACCAGGCAGGCCCTGAATCCCAGCAGGGATCTGATAAAGAGGGACCTGACATCCTAAAGAAACCCTTTGAAATCCTGCTGGGATTGATTTGTATCCATAATGGAGCCCAGAGCTCTCTGCCAGGGAGAGATGAAGCTGCTCCTTTGCTTTATCATGCTCAGGCCCTTCCCAGCTTCGAGGGAAATTCACTCCCTCTTCAAGCCCCAAAATCATGGAAAAGTTCCTTTGTATCCTTCTCTCCACAGCCCCTACGTGGATTAATCAACTTTTTATTTGATATGGTGACATTCTCCTTTTTTTTCCCATGGATAAAACTGCACGGTGAGCAATCAGAGCAGAAATATGAAATGCAGGAGTCTTGGATTCCACAGTGGGATTAACTTCCCTTTTCTGCTCTCTTTCAGGACAGGAAAAACCACTGAACTCGCCCCATCTTTGGGACCAAGAGCTTTGGTGTTGGAGTAGGCAAAGCCAGCTAGGGCCCCCCTTGTCCTGCCCATGGTGTGGGTCAGGGACAGGCTCCTCTTCTCCTCTGGGCTGGGATGAACTGCCTAGGGAATGCTCTTTCTGACAGGCCGGTCCTAGTCCCGGCTACTGGAAATGGGCAGAGGTGAAGAGGCAAGTGCCAGAGTTCCTTGGGGATGATGGAATTGTGGTGTTTGGCTGTGCCCAGAGGGGCAGGTTGGGCATTTCTGTGTGTGTGAGGACCGGTTTGGGTGCTGGGGAGCCCGGGGAGCCGAGCTCTCAGTGCATTCCCAGCTCTCCCAGGGGTGGGAGCTGGTGCAGGGCTGGGTGACAGCCTCTGGTCGGGCTCGGGGCAGGCCCTGGCCCCGGCACAGACACGCTGGGGCGGTTTGGGGCCGCTTGGGGAGCCGTGGGAGGAAAATGAGGGATGGTGCTGGGCGGAGCAATCGGCCTGCGCTCGTGTCAGTGCAGCCGTGCAGGGCACTGGGATCTGGGTAAAACACCGGCTCTCCTGGTGTTCAGGGAGGCAAGGTCTGTATTTATCCATACATATTTATCCCTATATTTATCCATATGTTTATCCGTGGATTATCCATCTATGTTTATCCATATACATTTATCCATATATTTATCCACGTATTTCCCCCTGTATTTATCCCTATATTTCCCCATGTATTTCCCCATGTATTTTATGAACACTCAAGTGCCATATCCATGTATTTTATGAGCACTTCCAGGGTTGGTGACTCCACCACTGCCCTGGGCAGCTGTTCCAGCGCTGGACAACCCTTCCCATGCTGGGCCAGGAGATGGATTCTGGAAATCCAGACTCCGAGGAGCAGGGGATTAAGGCAGCATTGGATTCCTTTATTCTCCCAGAAGGATAAAGGAGATTTATCCCCAGACGAACCAGAGGTGATCACACTGAGGTCATCAGTGGGATTTCTTCTTTACTCCCACAAATACCCACTGGGGTGACAGAGTTCCCTACAAGGGCGGTGTTGGAAGGAGCTGCTGGAATGTTTTGCTGTTCATTGGGATCCACAGGATGTTTGGTGTCTCTCAGAGCTGTTCCAGGCTCTCCACAGACCCAAACACACTTCTCCTCAGAGTAGAGAGGTTTCCCAGAGTGCTGGTTTTTAATTTCAGATGCTGGGATAACGACACGGCTTCAGGAGGCAGGAGACTCCTTGTGCTGTGCCTCAGTCCAGGCAGGGACAACCCCCAGCTAATAAAAACCTCTTTAAAGCACAAAAAGTCCCATTAAACTGATATTATAAAGGCTGCAAATTGAAGCAGGCCTCAATCAGAAAGCAGCAGAATTTAATTCCCCCCCCTTGCCCATGTGCATGATGATCTCCTTCCTAATTGCCCATCCACGCTTTTCCCACAGAAGGGCTGTCCCGAGGTTGGAGATGGTTCCAGCTTTATGGAGCTTTGATCTTTATCTGGTTTTACTTTTTACAGAGCACAGAACCTGAGAGTGGCAACTGCTTTCCTCTTGTTCCTCCTGTGGCAGTGAACTGCTCTTCCCAAGGACGGCTGCAGGAATTCTCAGGCAGCAGAACGTATGGAATGCCAGGCACGCTACAGAATTCCAGTGGGAGCAGCAGGAACTTCTGTTCTTTACTGGCAGGGCTGTGCCATGAAGGGGAGCTCAGAGATATTGGTCAGCTCAGGGAATGAGCCTGGCTCATGGTAAGGAAATTCGCTGTGCAGTTACTTTGGGCCCTTTCTCCTCCTTCTCCTTCTCCTTCTCCTTCTCCTTCTCCTTCTCCTTCTCCTTCTCCTTCTCCTTCTCCTTCTCCTTCTCCTTCTCCTTCTCCTCCTTCTCCTTCTCCTCCTTCTCCTTCTCCTTCTCCCTCTCTTCCCAACACCGGTTCCAGACCTCAGTATAATCCATGTTCCCACAGCCTGACCTTGCAGTTTTCCCAGCTTAGCAGCCCCAGCAACACTTGCAGCCTCTCTGTCTGGACTTTGTCTTGCTGAAATCTCCCTTTGTTGCTGCCTCACCTTTTATCCAGCAATAACGTGCAGTGGGTGGAAGCTTCTCAGAATTCCCTCGCTGTTCCACTGGAAACATTCCCGAGTGGAAGCAGCTGCACTGCCCATCAGCACTTCCCTGCTTTTAGGGGTGGTTGAGGCATGAAGGATGCAACAAATGGAGTTGGCTCCAAGGGGATGAAATGCTCCCCCTGAGGTTGCTCAGAGAGCTGGAGCTGAGGAATCCGGGTGGGAATCACTGCAGGAAAAAGGAAGGAAAAGAGAGCGGAGGAACAGGGATGCAATTGCAACCTCTCCAAGGACTGGCATGGGCACATTCACCATCACCATTTAATCTAGACACGATTTCTTCTTTGTCTCTGGCTGCCAGGAGCAGGATGAGCAGTTTAATGAGTTTAAATAGTGAATAGTTTAATTAGCTGGAAGAGACTGGATCAATAGCTGCTTAAACAAACAACTGGCTCCCTGTTTCCAAGCTTGGATGTAGTTTTGGAAGGTTCCTGGCAATTTGGCAGGGATTAGTGATGCTGAGAATGTGTGCTTTTTTGTGGGTTTGGGGCTTTTACTCCTGTTCACGTGGCTGCTTTTTCTTGTTGCGTGGAAAACAGGAGGGAAAGAGCAACCACGGGAGGAATTCCACTCTTGCTGCTTCAAGGGATGGATCAGGAAGGGAAGAGGCTGCAGGGAATTTGGAGTGCAAACTGAGATCTCGCCGATATTTTCGGCTCAGTCAGTCCATCGGTGCTTGGTGGCTGTTTAGGCCACGTGCAAGGTGAAGGATGGTGCACATCGCAGAGCTGCTGGTGGCTCCTTCCCCTGCCCGGCTGTCAGTCACCCTGCAGGGTGCTGGAGCAGTGTGCCAGAGGCCACGGATCCTATGGATGCCATGGATCCCAGGGGCGTGATCAGGAGCCTGAGCCTGCTGGCCACTCCTTGCTCTCTCTTATCCTGACTTTTCAGCTCTGCAGCGAATCCAGCTCGAGCTTTTCAACCCTTAGAAACCCAGGGAACTTTCATGTCTGCTCTCAGATCTGGGATTTAAATCCAGCCCTTATCAAAGCACCCCGTGACCAGGCAGGCCCTGAATCCCAGCAGGGATCTGATAAAGAGGGACCTGACATCCTAAAGAAACCCTTTGAAATCCTGCTGGGATTGATTTGTATCCATAATGGAGCCCAGAGCTCTCTGCCAGGGAGAGATGAAGCTGCTCCTTTGCTTTATCATGCTCAGGCCCTTCCCAGCTTCGAGGGAAATTCACTCCCTCTTCAAGCCCCAAAATCATGGAAAAGTTCCTTTGTATCCTTCTCTCCACAGCCCCTACGTGGATTAATCAACTTTTTATTTGATATGGTGACATTCTCCTTTTTTTTCCCATGGATAAAACTGCACGGTGAGCAATCAGAGCAGAAATATGAAATGCAGGAGTCTTGGATTCCACAGTGGGATTAACTTCCCTTTTCTGCTCTCTTTCAGGACAGGAAAAACCACTGAACTCGCCCCATCTTTGGGACCAAGAGCTTTGGTGTTGGAGTAGGCAAAGCCAGCTAGGGCCCCCCTTGTCCTGCCCATGGTGTGGGTCAGGGACAGGCTCCTCTTCTCCTCTGGGCTGGGATGAACTGCCTAGGGAATGCTCTTTCTGACAGGCCGGTCCTAGCCCCGGCTACTGGAAATGGGCAGAGGTGAAGAGGCGCAAGTGCCAGAGTTCCTTGGGGATGATGGAATTGTGGTGTTTGGCTGTGCCCAGAGGGGCAGGTTGGGCATTTCTGTGTGTGTGAGGACCGGTTTGGGTGCTGGGGAGCCCGGGGAGCCGAGCTCTCAGTGCATTCCCAGCTCTCCCAGGGGTGGGAGCTGGTGCAGGGCTGGGTGACAGCCTCTGGTCGGGCTCGGGGCAGGCCCTGGCCCCGGCACAGACACGCTGGGGCGGTTTGGGGCCGCTTGGGGAGCCGTGGGAGGCAAATGAGGGATGGTGCTGGGCGGAGGGATCGGCCTGCGCTCGTGTCAGCGCAGCCGTGCAGGGCACTGGGATCTGGGTAAAACACCGGCTCTCCTGGTGTTCAGGGAGGCAAGGTCTGTATTTATCCATACATATTTATCCCTATATTTATCCATATGTTTATCCGTGGATTATCCATCTATGTTTATCCATATACATTTATCCATATATTTATCCACGTATTTCCCCCTGTATTTATCCCTATATTTCCCCATGTATTTCCCCATGTATTTTATGAACACTCAAGTGCCATATCCATGTATTTTATGAGCACTTCCAGGGTTGGTGACTCCACCACTGCCCTGGGCAGCTGTTCCAGCGCTGGACAACCCTTCCCATGCTGGGCCAGGAGATGGATTCTGGAAATCCAGACTCCGAGGAGCAGGGGATTAAGGCAGCATTGGATTCCTTTATTCTCCCAGAAGGATAAAGGAGATTTATCCCCAGACGAACCAGAGGTGATCACACTGAGGTCATCAGTGGGATTTCTTCCTTACTCCCACAAATACCCACTGGGGTGACAGAGTTCCCTACAAGGGCGGTGTTGGAAGGAGCTGCTGGAATGTTTTGCTGTTCATTGGGATCCACAGGATGTTTGGTGTCTCTCAGAGCTGTTCCAGGCTCTCCACAGACCCAAACACACTTCTCCTCAGAGTAGAGAGGTTTCCCAGAGTGCTGGTTTTTAATTTCAGATGCTGGGATAACGACACGGCTTCAGGAGGCAGGAGACTCATTGTGCTGTGCCTCAGTCCAGGCAGGGACAACCCCCAGCTAATAAAAACCTCTTTAAAGCACAAAAAGTCCCATTAAACTGATATTATAAAGGCTGCAAATTGAAGCAGGCCTCAATCAGAAAGCAACAGAATTTAATTCCCCCCCCTTGCCTATGTGCATGATGATCTCCTTCCTAATTGCCCATCCACGCTTTTCCCACAGAAGGGCTGTCCCGAGGTTGGAGATGGTTCCAGCTTTATGGAGCTTTGATCTTTATCTGGTTTTACTTTTTACAGAGCACAGAACCTGAGAGTGGCAACTGCTTTCCTCTTGTTCCTCCTGTGGCAGTGAACTGCTCTTCCCAAGGACGGCTGCAGGAATTCTCAGGCAGCAGAACGTATGGAATGCCAGGCACGCTACAGAATTCCAGTGGGAGCAGCAGGAACTTCTGTTCTTTACTGGCAGGGCTGTGCCATGAAGGGGAGCTCAGAGATATTGGTCAGCTCAGGGAATGAGCCTGGCTCATGGTAAGGAAATTCGCTGTGCAGTTACTTTGGGCCCTTTCTCCTCCTTCTCCTTCTCCTTCTCCTTCTCCTTCTCCTCCTTCTCCTTCTCCTTCTCCTCCTTCTCCTTCTCCTCCTTCTCCTTCTCCTTCTCCCTCTCTTCCCAACACCGGTTCCAGACCTCAGTATAATCCATGTTCCCACAGCCTGACCTTGCAGTTTTCCCAGCTTAGCAGCCCCAGCAACACTTGCAGCCTCTCTGTCTGGACTTTGTCTTGCTGAAATCTCCCTTTGTTGCTGCCTCACCTTTTATCCAGCAATAACGTGCAGTGGGTGGAAGCTTCTCAGAATTCCCTCGCTGTTCCACTGGAAACATTCCCGAGTGGAAGCAGCTGCACTGCCCATCAGCACTTCCCTGCTTTTAGGGGTGGTTGAGGCATGAAGGATGCAACAAATGGAGTTGGCTCCAAGGGGATGAAATGCTCCCCCTGAGGTTGCTCAGAGAGCTGGAGCTGAGGAATCCGGGTGGGAATCACTGCAGGAAAAAGGAAGGAAAAGAGAGCGGAGGAACAGGGATGCAATTGCAACCTCTCCAAGGACTGGCATGGGCACATTCACCATCACCATTTAATCTAGACACGATTTCTTCTTTGCCTCTGGCTGCCAGGAGCAGGATGAGCAGTTTAATGAGTTTAAATAGTGAATAGTTTAATTAGCTGGAAGAGACTGGATCAATAGCTGCTTAAACAAGCAACTGGCTCCCTGTTTCCAAGCTTGGATGTAGTTTTGGAAGGTTCCTGGCAATTTGGCAGGGATTAGTGATGCTGAGAATGTGTGCTTTTTTGTGGGTTTGGGGCTTTTACTCCTGTTCACGTGGCTGCTTTTTCTTGTTGCGTGGAAAACAGGAGGGAAAGAGCAACCACGGGAGGAATTCCACTCTTGCTGCTTCAAGGGATGGATCAGGAAGGGAAGAGGCTGCAGGGAATTTGGAGTGCAAACTGAGATCTCGCCGATATTTTCGGCTCAGTCAGTCCATCGGTGCTTGGTGGCTGTTTAGGCCACGTGCAAGGTGAAGGATGGTGCACATCGCAGAGCTGCTGGTGGCTCCTTCCCCTGCCCGGCTGTCAGTCACCCTGCAGGGTGCTGGAGCAGTGTGCCAGAGGCCACGGATCCTATGGATGCCATGGATCCCAGGGGCGTGATCAGGAGCCTGAGCCTGCTGGCCACTCCTTGCTCTCTCTTATCCTGACTTTTCAGCTCTGCAGCGAATCCAGCTCGAGCTTTTCAACCCTTAGAAACCCAGGGAACTTTCATGTCTGCTCTCAGATCTGGGATTTAAATCCAGCCCTTATCAAAGCACCCCGTGACCAGGCAGGCCCTGAATCCCAGCAGGGATCTGATAAAGAGGGACCTGACATCCTAAAGAAACCCTTTGAAATCCTGCTGGGATTGATTTGTATCCATAATGGAGCCCAGAGCTCTCTGCCAGGGAGAGATGAAGCTGCTCCTTTGCTTTATCATGCTCAGGCCCTTCCCAGCTTCGAGGGAAATTCACTCCCTCTTCAAGCCCCAAAATCATGGAAAAGTTCCTTTGTATCCTTCTCTCCACAGCCCCTACGTGGATTAATCAACTTTTTATTTGATATGGTGACATTCTCCTTTTTTTTCCCATGGATAAAACTGCACGGTGAGCAATCAGAGCAGAAATATGAAATGCAGGAGTCTTGGATTCCACAGTGGGATTAACTTCCCTTTTCTGCTCTCTTTCAGGACAGGAAAAACCACTGAACTCGCCCCATCTTTGGGACCAAGAGCTTTGGTGTTGGAGTAGGCAAAGCCAGCTAGGGCCCCCCTTGTCCTGCCCATGGTGTGGGTCAGGGACAGGCTCCTCTTCTCCTCTGGGCTGGGATGAACTGGCTAGGGAATGCTCTTTCTGACAGGCCGGTCCTAGCCCCGGCTACTGGAAATGGGCAGAGGTGAAGAGGCAAGTGCCAGAGTTCCTTGGGGATGATGGAATTGTGGTGTTTGGCTGTGCCCAGAGGGGCAGGTTGGGCATTTCTGTGTGTGTGAGGACCGGTTTGGGTGCTGGGGAGCCCGGGGAGCCGAGCTCTCAGTGCATTCCCAGCTCTCCCAGGGGTGGGAGCTGGTGCAGGGCTGGGTGACAGCCTCTGGTCGGGCTCGGGGCAGGCCCTGGCCCCGGCACAGACACGCTGGGGTGGTTTGGGGCCGCTTGGGGAGCCGTGGGAGGAAAATGAGGGATGGTGCTGGGCGGAGGGATCGGCCTGCGCTCGTGTCAGCGCAGCCGTGCAGGGCACTGGGATCTGGGTAAAACACCGGCTCTCCTGGTGTTCAGGGAGGCAAGGTCTGTATTTATCCATACATATTTATCCCTATATTTATCCATATGTTTATCCGTGGATTATCCATCTATGTTTATCCATATACATTTATCCATATATTTATCCACGTATTTCCCCCTGTATTTATCCCTATATTTCCCCATGTATTTCCCCATGTATTTTATGAACACTCAAGTGCCATATCCATGTATTTTATGAGCACTTCCAGGGTTGGTGACTCCACCACTGCCCTGGGCAGCTGTTCCAGCGCTGGACAACCCTTCCCATGCTGGGCCAGGAGATGGATTCTGGAAATCCAGACTCCGAGGAGCAGGGGATTAAGGCAGCATTGGATTCCTTTATTCTCCCAGAAGGATAAAGGAGATTTATCCCCAGACGAACCAGAGGTGATCACACTGAGGTCATCAGTGGGATTTCTTCCTTACTCCCACAAATACCCACTGGGGTGACAGAGTTCCCTACAAGGGCGGTGTTGGAAGGAGCTGCTGGAATGTTTTGCTGTTCATTGGGATCCACAGGATGTTTGGTGTCTCTCAGAGCTGTTCCAGGCTCTCCACAGACCCAAACACACTTCTCCTCAGAGTAGAGAGGTTTCCCAGAGTGCTGGTTTTTAATTTCAGATGCTGGGATAACGACACGGCTTCAGGAGGCAGGAGACTCGTTGTGCTGTGCCTCAGTCCAGGCAGGGACAACCCCCAGCTAATAAAAACCTCTTTAAAGCACAAAAAGTCCCATTAAACTGATATTATAAAGGCTGCAAATTGAAGCAGGCCTCAATCAGAAAGCAGCAGAATTTAATTCCCCCCCTTGCCCATGTGCATGATGATCTCCTTCCTAATTGCCCATCCACGCTTTTCCCACAGAAGGGCTGTCCCGAGGTTGGAGATGGTTCCAGCTTTATGGAGCTTTGATCTTTATCTGGTTTTACTTTTTACAGAGCACAGAACCTGAGAGTGGCAACTGCTTTCCTCTTGTTCCTCCTGTGGCAGTGAACTGCTCTTCCCAAGGACGGCTGCAGGAATTCTCAGGCAGCAGAACGTATGGAATGCCAGGCACGCTACAGAATTCCAGTGGGAGCAGCAGGAACTTCTGTTCTTTACTGGCAGGGCTGTGCCATGAAGGGGAGCTCAGAGATATTGGTCAGCTCAGGGAATGAGCCTGGCTCATGGTAAGGAAATTCGCAGTGCAGTTACTTTGGGCCCTTTCTCCTCCTTCTCCTTCTCCTTCTCCTTCTCCTTCTCCTTCTCCTTCTCCTTCTCCTTCTCCTTCTCCTTCTCCTTCTCCTTCTCCTTCTCCTTCTCCTTCTCCTTCTCCTTCTCCTTCTCCTTCTCCTTCTCCTCCTTCTCCTTCTCCTTCTCCTCCTTCTCCTTCTCCTCCTTCTCCTTCTCCTTCTCCCTCTCTTCCCAACACCGGTTCCAGACCTCAGTATAATCCATGTTCCCACAGCCTGACCTTGCAGTTTTCCCAGCTTAGCAGCCCCAGCAACACTTGCAGCCTCTCTGTCTGGACTTTGTCTTGCTGAAATCTCCCTTTGTTGCTGCCTCACCTTTTATCCAGCAATAACGTGCAGTGGGTGGAAGCTTCTCAGAATTCCCTCGCTGTTCCACTGGAAACATTCCCGAGTGGAAGCAGCTGCACTGCCCATCAGCACTTCCCTGCTTTTAGGGGTGGTTGAGGCATGAAGGATGCAACAAATGGAGTTGGCTCCAAGGGGATGAAATGCTCCCCGTGAGGCTGCTCAGAGAGCTGGAGCTGAGGAATCCGGGTGGGAATCACTGCAGGAAAAAGGACGGAAAAGAGAGCGGAGGAACAGGGATGCAATTCCAACCTCTCCAAGGACTGGCATGGGCACATTCACCATCACCATTTAATCTAGACACGATTTCTTCTTTGCCTCTGGCTGCCAGGAGCAGGATGAGCAGTTTAATGAGTTTAAATAGTGAATAGTTTAATTAGCTGGAAGAGACTGGATCAATAGCTGCTTAAACAAACAACTGGCTCCCTGTTTCCAAGCTTGGATGTAGTTTTGGAAGGTTCCTGGCAATTTGGCAGGGATTAGTGATGCTGAGAATGTGTGCTTTTTTGTGGGTTTGGGGCTTTTACTCCTGTTCACGTGGCTGCTTTTTCTTGTTGCGTGGAAAACAGGAGGGAAAGAGCAACCACGGGAGGAATTCCACTCTTGCTGCTTCAAGGGATGGATCAGGAAGGGAAGAGGCTGCAGGGAATTTGGAGTGCAAACTGAGATCTCGCCGATATTTTCGGCTCAGTCAGTCCATCGGTGCTTGGTGGCTGTTTAGGCCACGTGCAAGGTGAAGGATGGTGCACATCGCAGAGCTGCTGGTGGCTCCTTCCCCTGCCCGGCTGTCAGTCACCCTGCAGGGTGCTGGAGCAGTGTGCCAGAGGCCACGGATCCTATGGATGCCATGGATCCCAGGGGCGTGATCAGGAGCCTGAGCCTGCTGGCCACTCCTTGCTCTCTCTTATCCTGACTTTTCAGCTCTGCAGCGAATCCAGCTCGAGCTTTTCAACCCTTAGAAACCCAGGGAACTTTCATGTCTGCTCTCAGATCTGGGATTTAAATCCAGCCCTTATCAAAGCACCCCGTGACCAGGCAGGCCCTGAATCCCAGCAGGGATCTGATAAAGAGGGACCTGACATCCTAAAGAAACCCTTTGAAATCCTGCTGGGATTGATTTGTATCCATAATGGAGCCCAGAGCTCTCTGCCAGGGAGAGATGAAGCTGCTCCTTTGCTTTATCATGCTCAGGCCCTTCCCAGCTTCGAGGGAAATTCACTCCCTCTTCAAGCCCCAAAATCATGGAAAAGTTCCTTTGTATCCTTCTCTCCACAGCCCCTACGTGGATTAATCAACTTTTTATTTGATATGGTGACATTCTCCTTTTTTTTCCCATGGATAAAACTGCACGGTGAGCAATCAGAGCAGAAATATGAAATGCAGGAGTCTTGGATTCCACAGTGGGATTAACTTCCCTTTTCTGCTCTCTTTCAGGACAGGAAAAACCACTGAACTCGCCCCATCTTTGGGACCAAGAGCTTTGGTGTTGGAGTAGGCAAAGCCAGCTAGGGCCCCCCTTGTCCTGCCCATGGTGTGGGTCAGGGACAGGCTCCTCTTCTCCTCTGGGCTGGGATGAACTGGCTAGGGAATGCTCTTTCTGACAGGCCGGTCCTAGTCCCGGCTACTGGAAATGGGCAGAGGTGAAGAGGCAAGTGCCAGAGTTCCTTGGGGATGATGGAATTGTGGTGTTTGGCTGTGCCCAGAGGGGCAGGTTGGGCATTTCTGTGTGTGTGAGGACCGGTTTGGGTGCTGGGGAGCCCGGGGAGCCGAGCTCTCAGTGCATTCCCAGCTCTCCCAGGGGTGGGAGCTGGTGCAGGGCTGGGTGACAGCCTCTGGTCGGGCTCGGGGCAGGCCCTGGCCCCGGCACAGACACGCTGGGGCGGTTTGGGGCCGCTTGGGGAGCCGTGGGAGGAAAATGAGGGATGGTGCTGGGCGGAGCAATCGGCCTGCGCTCGTGTCAGTGCAGCCGTGCAGGGCACTGGGATCTGGGTAAAACACCGGCTCTCCTGGTGTTCAGGGAGGCAAGGTCTGTATTTATCCATACATATTTATCCCTATATTTATCCATATGTTTATCCGTGGATTATCCATCTATGTTTATCCATATACATTTATCCATATATTTATCCACGTATTTCCCCCTGTATTTATCCCTATATTTCCCCATGTATTTCCCCATGTATTTTATGAACACTCAAGTGCCATATCCATGTATTTTATGAGCACTTCCAGGGTTGGTGACTCCACCACTGCCCTGGGCAGCTGTTCCAGCGCTGGACAACCCTTCCCATGCTGGGCCAGGAGATGGATTCTGGAAATCCAGACTCCGAGGAGCAGGGGATTAAGGCAGCATTGGATTCCTTTATTCTCCCAGAAGGATAAAGGAGATTTATCCCCAGACGAACCAGAGGTGATCACACTGAGGTCATCAGTGGGATTTCTTCTTTACTCCCACAAATACCCACTGGGGTGACAGAGTTCCCTACAAGGGCGGTGTTGGAAGGAGCTGCTGGAATGTTTTGCTGTTCATTGGGATCCACAGGATGTTTGGTGTCTCTCAGAGCTGTTCCAGGCTCTCCACAGACCCAAACACACTTCTCCTCAGAGTAGAGAGGTTTCCCAGAGTGCTGGTTTTTAATTTCAGATGCTGGGATAACGACACGGCTTCAGGAGGCAGGAGACTCCTTGTGCTGTGCCTCAGTCCAGGCAGGGACAACCCCCAGCTAATAAAAACCTCTTTAAAGCACAAAAAGTCCCATTAAACTGATATTATAAAGGCTGCAAATTGAAGCAGGCCTCAATCAGAAAGCAGCAGAATTTAATTCCCCCCCCTTGCCCATGTGCATGATGATCTCCTTCCTAATTGCCCATCCACGCTTTTCCCACAGAAGGGCTGTCCCGAGGTTGGAGATGGTTCCAGCTTTATGGAGCTTTGATCTTTATCTGGTTTTACTTTTTACAGAGCACAGAACCTGAGAGTGGCAACTGCTTTCCTCTTGTTCCTCCTGTGGCAGTGAACTGCTCTTCCCAAGGACGGCTGCAGGAATTCTCAGGCAGCAGAACGTATGGAATGCCAGGCACGCTACAGAATTCCAGTGGGAGCAGCAGGAACTTCTGTTCTTTACTGGCAGGGCTGTGCCATGAAGGGGAGCTCAGAGATATTGGTCAGCTCAGGGAATGAGCCTGGCTCATGGTAAGGAAATTCGCTGTGCAGTTACTTTGGGCCCTTTCTCCTCCTTCTCCTTCTCCTTCTCCTTCTCCTTCTCCTTCTCCTTCTCCTTCTCCTTCTCCTTCTCCTTCTCCTTCTCCTTCTCCTTCTCCTTCTCCTTCTCCTTCTCCTTCTCCTTCTCCTCCTTCTCCTTCTCCTCCTTCTCCTTCTCCTTCTCCCTCTCTTCCCAACACCGGTTCCAGACCTCAGTATAATCCATGTTCCCACAGCCTGACCTTGCAGTTTTCCCAGCTTAGCAGCCCCAGCAACACTTGCAGCCTCTCTGTCTGGACTTTGTCTTGCTGAAATCTCCCTTTGTTGCTGCCTCACCTTTTATCCAGCAATAACGTGCAGTGGGTGGAAGCTTCTCAGAATTCCCTCGCTGTTCCACTGGAAACATTCCCGAGTGGAAGCAGCTGCACTGCCCATCAGCACTTCCCTGCTTTTAGGGGTGGTTGAGGCATGAAGGATGCAACAAATGGAGTTGGCTCCAAGGGGATGAAATGCTCCCCGTGAGGCTGCTCAGAGAGCTGGAGCTGAGGAATCCGGGTGGGAATCACTGCAGGAAAAAGGACGGAAAAGAGAGCGGAGGAACAGGGATGCAATTCCAACCTCTCCAAGGACTGGCATGGGCACATTCACCATCACCATTTAATCTAGACACGATTTCTTCTTTGCCTCTGGCTGCCAGGAGCAGGATGAGCAGTTTAATGAGTTTAAATAGTGAATAGTTTAATTAGCTGGAAGAGACTGGATCAATAGCTGCTTAAACAAACAACTGGCTCCCTGTTTCCAAGCTTGGATGTAGTTTTGGAAGGTTCCTGGCAATTTGGCAGGGATTAGTGATGCTGAGAATGTGTGCTTTTTTGTGGGTTTGGGGCTTTTACTCCTGTTCACGTGGCTGCTTTTTCTTGTTGCGTGGAAAACAGGAGGGAAAGAGCAACCACGGGAGGAATTCCACTCTTGCTGCTTCAAGGGATGGATCAGGAAGGGAAGAGGCTGCAGGGAATTTGGAGTGCAAACTGAGATCTCGCCGATATTTTCGGCTCAGTCAGTCCATCGGTGCTTGGTGGCTGTTTAGGCCACGTGCAAGGTGAAGGATGGTGCACATCGCAGAGCTGCTGGTGGCTCCTTCCCCTGCCCGGCTGTCAGTCACCCTGCAGGGTGCTGGAGCAGCGTGCCAGAGGCCACGGATCCTATGGATGCCATGGATCCCAGGGGCGTGATCAGGAGCCTGA
This sequence comes from Corvus hawaiiensis, assembly GCF_020740725.1. Lineage (NCBI taxonomy): Eukaryota > Metazoa > Chordata > Aves > Passeriformes > Corvidae > Corvus > Corvus hawaiiensis. The sequence goes on from NC_063218.1 coordinate 65,944,188, forward strand.
GCCTGCTGGCCACTCCTTGCTCTCTCTTATCCCGACTTTTCAGCTCTGCAGCGAATCCAGCTCGAGCTTTTCAACCCTTAGAAACCCAGGGAACTTTCATGTCTGCTCTCAGATCTGGGATTTAAATCCAGCCCTTATCAAAGCACCCCGTGACCAGGCAGGCCCTGAATCCCAGCAGGGATCTGATAAAGAGGGACCTGACATCCTAAAGAAACCCTTTGAAATCCTGCTGGGATTGATTTGTATCCATAATGGAGCCCAGAGCTCTCTGCCAGGGAGAGATGAAGCTGCTCCTTTGCTTTATCATGCTCAGGCCCTTCCCAGCTTCGAGGGAAATTCACTCCCTCTTCAAGCCCCAAAATCATGGAAAAGTTCCTTTGTATCCTTCTCTCCACAGCCCCTACGTGGATTAATCAACTTTTTATTTGATATGGTGACATTCTCCTTTTTTTTCCCATGGATAAAACTGCACGGTGAGCAATCAGAGCAGAAATATGAAATGCAGGAGTCTTGGATTCCACAGTGGGATTAACTTCCCTTTTCTGCTCTCTTTCAGGACAGGAGAAACCACTGAACTCGCCCCATCTTTGGGACCAAGAGCTTTGGTGTTGGAGTAGGCAAAGCCAGCTAGGGCCCCCCTTGTCCTGCCCATGGTGTGGGTCAGGGACAGGCTCCTCTTCTCCTCTGGGCTGGGATGAACTGGCTAGGGAATGCTCTTTCTGACAGGCCGGTCCTAGCCCCGGCTACTGGAAATGGGCAGAGGTGAAGAGGCAAGTGCCAGAGTTCCTTGGGGATGATGGAATTGTGGTGTTTGGCTGTGCCCAGAGGGGCAGGTTGGGCATTTCTGTGTGTGTGAGGACCGGTTTGGGTGCTGGGGAGCCCGGGGAGCCGAGCTCTCAGTGCATTCCCAGCTCTCCCAGGGGTGGGAGCTGGTGCAGGGCTGGGTGACAGCCTCTGGTCGGGCTCGGGGCAGGCCCTGGCCCCGGCACAGACACGCTGGGGCGGTTTGGGGCCGCTTGGGGAGCCGTGGGAGGCAAATGAGGGATGGTGCTGGGCGGAGCAATCGGCCTGCGCTCGTGTCAGTGCAGCCGTGCAGGGCACTGGGATCTGGGTAAAACACCGGCTCTCCTGGTGTTCAGGGAGGCAAGGTCTGTATTTATCCATACATATTTATCCCTATATTTATCCATATGTTTATCCGTGGATTATCCATCTATGTTTATCCATATACATTTATCCATATATTTATCCACGTATTTCCCCCTGTATTTATCCCTATATTTCCCCATGTATTTCCCCATGTATTTTATGAACACTCAAGTGCCATATCCATGTATTTTATGAGCACTTCCAGGGTTGGTGACTCCACCACTGCCCTGGGCAGCTGTTCCAGCGCTGGACAACCCTTCCCATGCTGGGCCAGGAGATGGATTCTGGAAATCCAGACTCCGAGGAGCAGGGGATTAAGGCAGCATTGGATTCCTTTATTCTCCCAGAAGGATAAAGGAGATTTATCCCCAGACGAACCAGAGGTGATCACACTGAGGTCATCAGTGGGATTTCTTCTTTACTCCCACAAATACCCACTGGGGTGACAGAGTTCCCTACAAGGGCGGTGTTGGAAGGAGCTGCTGGAATGTTTTGCTGTTCATTGGGATCCACAGGATGTTTGGTGTCTCTCAGAGCTGTTCCAGGCTCTCCACAGACCCAAACACACTTCTCCTCAGAGTAGAGAGGTTTCCCAGAGTGCTGGTTTTTAATTTCAGATGCTGGGATAACGACACGGCTTCAGGAGGCAGGAGACTCCTTGTGCTGTGCCTCAGTCCAGGCAGGGACAACCCCCAGCTAATAAAAACCTCTTTAAAGCACAAAAAGTCCCATTAAACTGATATTATAAAGGCTGCAAATTGAAGCAGGCCTCAATCAGAAAGCAGCAGAATTTAATTCCCCCCCCTTGCCCATGTGCATGATGATCTCCTTCCTAATTGCCCATCCACGCTTTTCCCACAGAAGGGCTGTCCCGAGGTTGGAGATGGTTCCAGCTTTATGGAGCTTTGATCTTTATCTGGTTTTACTTTTTACAGAGCACAGAACCTGAGAGTGGCAACTGCTTTCCTCTTGTTCCTCCTGTGGCAGTGAACTGCTCTTCCCAAGGACGGCTGCAGGAATTCTCAGGCAGCAGAACGTATGGAATGCCAGGCACGCTACAGAATTCCAGTGGGAGCAGCAGGAACTTCTGTTCTTTACTGGCAGGGCTGTGCCATGAAGGGGAGCTCAGAGATATTGGTCAGCTCAGGGAATGAGCCTGGCTCATGGTAAGGAAATTCGCAGTGCAGTTACTTTGGGCCCTTTCTCCTCCTTCTCCTTCTCCTTCTCCTTCTCCTTCTCCTTCTCCTTCTCCTTCTCCTTCTCCTTCTCCTTCTCCTTCTCCTTCTCCTTCTCCTTCTCCTTCTCCTTCTCCTCCTTCTCCTTCTCCTCCTTCTCCTTCTCCTTCTCCCTCTCTTCCCAACACCGGTTCCAGACCTCAGTATAATCCATGTTCCCACAGCCTGACCTTGCAGTTTTCCCAGCTTAGCAGCCCCAGCAACACTTGCAGCCTCTCTGTCTGGACTTTGTCTTGCTGAAATCTCCCTTTGTTGCTGCCTCACCTTTTATCCAGCAATAACGTGCAGTGGGTGGAAGCTTCTCAGAATTCCCTCGCTGTTCCACTGGAAACATTCCCGAGTGGAAGCAGCTGCACTGCCCATCAGCACTTCCCTGCTTTTAGGGGTGGTTGAGGCATGAAGGATGCAACAAATGGAGTTGGCTCCAAGGGGATGAAATGCTCCCCGTGAGGCTGCTCAGAGAGCTGGAGCTGAGGAATCCGGGTGGGAATCACTGCAGGAAAAAGGACGGAAAAGAGAGCGGAGGAACAGGGATGCAATTGCAACCTCTCCAAGGACTGGCATGGGCACATTCACCATCACCATTTAATCTAGACACGATTTCTTCTTTGCCTCTGGCTGCCAGGAGCAGGATGAGCAGTTTAATGAGTTTAAATAGTGAATAGTTTAATTAGCTGGAAGAGACTGGATCAATAGCTGCTTAAACAAACAACTGGCTCCCTGTTTCCAAGCTTGGATGTAGTTTTGGAAGGTTCCTGGCAATTTGGCAGGGATTAGTGATGCTGAGAATGTGTGCTTTTTTGTGGGTTTGGGGCTTTTACTCCTGTTCACGTGGCTGCTTTTTCTTGTTGCGTGGAAAACAGGAGGGAAAGAGCAACCACGGGAGGAATTCCACTCTTGCTGCTTCAAGGGATGGATCAGGAAGGGAAGAGGCTGCAGGGAATTTGGAGTGCAAACTGAGATCTCGCCGATATTTTCGGCTCAGTCAGTCCATCGGTGCTTGGTGGCTGTTTAGGCCACGTGCAAGGTGAAGGATGGTGCACATCGCAGAGCTGCTGGTGGCTCCTTCCCCTGCCCGGCTGTCAGTCACCCTGCAGGGTGCTGGAGCAGTGTGCCAGAGGCCACGGATCCTATGGATGCCATGGATCCCAGGGGCGTGATCAGGAGCCTGAGCCTGCTGGCCACTCCTTGCTCTCTCTTATCCTGACTTTTCAGCTCTGCAGCGAATCCAGCTCGAGCTTTTCAACCCTTAGAAACCCAGGGAACTTTCATGTCTGCTCTCAGATCTGGGATTTAAATCCAGCCCTTATCAAAGCACCCCGTGACCAGGCAGGCCCTGAATCCCAGCAGGGATCTGATAAAGAGGGACCTGACATCCTAAAGAAACCCTTTGAAATCCTGCTGGGATTGATTTGTATCCATAATGGAGCCCAGAGCTCTCTGCCAGGGAGAGATGAAGCTGCTCCTTTGCTTTATCATGCTCAGGCCCTTCCCAGCTTCGAGGGAAATTCACTCCCTCTTCAAGCCCCAAAATCATGGAAAAGTTCCTTTGTATCCTTCTCTCCACAGCCCCTACGTGGATTAATCAACTTTTTATTTGATATGGTGACATTCTCCTTTTTTTTCCCATGGATAAAACTGCACGGTGAGCAATCAGAGCAGAAATATGAAATGCAGGAGTCTTGGATTCCACAGTGGGATTAACTTCCCTTTTCTGCTCTCTTTCAGGACAGGAAAAACCACTGAACTCGCCCCATCTTTGGGACCAAGAGCTTTGGTGTTGGAGTAGGCAAAGCCAGCTAGGGCCCCCCTTGTCCTGCCCATGGTGTGGGTCAGGGACAGGCTCCTCTTCTCCTCTGGGCTGGGATGAACTGGCTAGGGAATGCTCTTTCTGACAGGCCGGTCCTAGCCCCGGCTACTGGAAATGGGCAGAGGTGAAGAGGCAAGTGCCAGAGTTCCTTGGGGATGATGGAATTGTGGTGTTTGGCTGTGCCCAGAGGGGCAGGTTGGGCATTTCTGTGTGTGTGAGGACCGGTTTGGGTGCTGGGGAGCCCGGGGAGCCGAGCTCTCAGTGCATTCCCAGCTCTCCCAGGGGTGGGAGCTGGTGCAGGGCTGGGTGACAGCCTCTGGTCGGGCTCGGGGCAGGCCCTGGCCCCGGCACAGACACGCTGGGGCGGTTTGGGGCCGCTTGGGGAGCCGTGGGAGGCAAATGAGGGATGGTGCTGGGCGGAGCAATCGGCCTGCGCTCGTGTCAGTGCAGCCGTGCAGGGCACTGGGATCTGGGTAAAACACCGGCTCTCCTGGTGTTCAGGGAGGCAAGGTCTGTATTTATCCATACATATTTATCCCTATATTTATCCATATGTTTATCCGTGGATTATCCATCTATGTTTATCCATATACATTTATCCATATATTTATCCACGTATTTCCCCCTGTATTTATCCCTATATTTCCCCATGTATTTCCCCATGTATTTTATGAACACTCAAGTGCCATATCCATGTATTTTATGAGCACTTCCAGGGTTGGTGACTCCACCACTGCCCTGGGCAGCTGTTCCAGCGCTGGACAACCCTTCCCATGCTGGGCCAGGAGATGGATTCTGGAAATCCAGACTCCGAGGAGCAGGGGATTAAGGCAGCATTGGATTCCTTTATTCTCCCAGAAGGATAAAGGAGATTTATCCCCAGACGAACCAGAGGTGATCACACTGAGGTCATCAGTGGGATTTCTTCTTTACTCCCACAAATACCCACTGGGGTGACAGAGTTCCCTACAAGGGCGGTGTTGGAAGGAGCTGCTGGAATGTTTTGCTGTTCATTGGGATCCACAGGATGTTTGGTGTCTCTCAGAGCTGTTCCAGGCTCTCCACAGACCCAAACACACTTCTCCTCAGAGTAGAGAGGTTTCCCAGAGTGCTGGTTTTTAATTTCAGATGCTGGGATAACGACACGGCTTCAGGAGGCAGGAGACTCCTTGTGCTGTGCCTCAGTCCAGGCAGGGACAACCCCCAGCTAATAAAAACCTCTTTAAAGCACAAAAAGTCCCATTAAACTGATATTATAAAGGCTGCAAATTGAAGCAGGCCTCAATCAGAAAGCAGCAGAATTTAATTCCCCCCCCTTGCCCATGTGCATGATGATCTCCTTCCTAATTGCCCATCCACGCTTTTCCCACAGAAGGGCTGTCCCGAGGTTGGAGATGGTTCCAGCTTTATGGAGCTTTGATCTTTATCTGGTTTTACTTTTTACAGAGCACAGAACCTGAGAGTGGCAACTGCTTTCCTCTTGTTCCTCCTGTGGCAGTGAACTGCTCTTCCCAAGGACGGCTGCAGGAATTCTCAGGCAGCAGAACGTATGGAATGCCAGGCACGCTACAGAATTCCAGTGGGAGCAGCAGGAACTTCTGTTCTTTACTGGCAGGGCTGTGCCATGAAGGGGAGCTCAGAGATATTGGTCAGCTCAGGGAATGAGCCTGGCTCATGGTAAGGAAATTCGCTGTGCAGTTACTTTGGGCCCTTTCTCCTCCTTCTCCTTCTCCTTCTCCTTCTCCTTCTCCTTCTCCTTCTCCTTCTCCTTCTCCTTCTCCTTCTCCTTCTCCTTCTCCTTCTCCTTCTCCTTCTCCTTCTCCTCCTTCTCCTTCTCCTCCTTCTCCTTCTCCTTCTCCCTCTCTTCCCAACACCGGTTCCAGACCTCAGTATAATCCATGTTCCCACAGCCTGACCTTGCAGTTTTCCCAGCTTAGCAGCCCCAGCAACACTTGCAGCCTCTCTGTCTGGACTTTGTCTTGCTGAAATCTCCCTTTGTTGCTGCCTCACCTTTTATCCAGCAATAACGTGCAGTGGGTGGAAGCTTCTCAGAATTCCCTCGCTGTTCCACTGGAAACATTCCCGAGTGGAAGCAGCTGCACTGCCCATCAGCACTTCCCTGCTTTTAGGGGTGGTTGAGGCATGAAGGATGCAACAAATGGAGTTGGCTCCAAGGGGATGAAATGCTCCCCGTGAGGCTGCTCAGAGAGCTGGAGCTGAGGAATCCGGGTGGGAATCACTGCAGGAAAAAGGACGGAAAAGAGAGCGGAGGAACAGGGATGCAATTCCAACCTCTCCAAGGACTGGCATGGGCACATTCACCATCACCATTTAATCTAGACACGATTTCTTCTTTGCCTCTGGCTGCCAGGAGCAGGATGAGCAGTTTAATGAGTTTAAATAGTGAATAGTTTAATTAGCTGGAAGAGACTGGATCAATAGCTGCTTAAACAAACAACTGGCTCCCTGTTTCCAAGCTTGGATGTAGTTTTGGAAGGTTCCTGGCAATTTGGCAGGGATTAGTGATGCTGAGAATGTGTGCTTTTTTGTGGGTTTGGGGCTTTTACTCCTGTTCACGTGGCTGCTTTTTCTTGTTGCGTGGAAAACAGGAGGGAAAGAGCAACCACGGGAGGAATTCCACTCTTGCTGCTTCAAGGGATGGATCAGGAAGGGAAGAGGCTGCAGGGAATTTGGAGTGCAAACTGAGATCTCGCCGATATTTTCGGCTCAGTCAGTCCATCGGTGCTTGGTGGCTGTTTAGGCCACGTGCAAGGTGAAGGATGGTGCACATCGCAGAGCTGCTGGTGGCTCCTTCCCCTGCCCGGCTGTCAGTCACCCTGCAGGGTGCTGGAGCAGTGTGCCAGAGGCCACGGATCCTATGGATGCCATGGATCCCAGGGGCGTGATCAGGAGCCTGAGCCTGCTGGCCACTCCTTGCTCTCTCTTATCCTGACTTTTCAGCTCTGCAGCGAATCCAGCTCGAGCTTTTCAACCCTTAGAAACCCAGGGAACTTTCATGTCTGCTCTCAGATCTGGGATTTAAATCCAGCCCTTATCAAAGCACCCCGTGACCAGGCAGGCCCTGAATCCCAGCAGGGATCTGATAAAGAGGGACCTGACATCCTAAAGAAACCCTTTGAAATCCTGCTGGGATTGATTTGTATCCATAATGGAGCCCAGAGCTCTCTGCCAGGGAGAGATGAAGCTGCTCCTTTGCTTTATCATGCTCAGGCCCTTCCCAGCTTCGAGGGAAATTCACTCCCTCTTCAAGCCCCAAAATCATGGAAAAGTTCCTTTGTATCCTTCTCTCCACAGCCCCTACGTGGATTAATCAACTTTTTATTTGATATGGTGACATTCTCCTTTTTTTTCCCATGGATAAAACTGCACGGTGAGCAATCAGAGCAGAAATATGAAATGCAGGAGTCTTGGATTCCACAGTGGGATTAACTTCCCTTTTCTGCTCTCTTTCAGGACAGGAAAAACCACTGAACTCGCCCCATCTTTGGGACCAAGAGCTTTGGTGTTGGAGTAGGCAAAGCCAGCTAGGGCCCCCCTTGTCCTGCCCATGGTGTGGGTCAGGGACAGGCTCCTCTTCTCCTCTGGGCTGGGATGAACTGGCTAGGGAATGCTCTTTCTGACAGGCCGGTCCTAGCCCCGGCTACTGGAAATGGGCAGAGGTGAAGAGGCAAGTGCCAGAGTTCCTTGGGGATGATGGAATTGTGGTGTTTGGCTGTGCCCAGAGGGGCAGGTTGGGCATTTCTGTGTGTGTGAGGACCGGTTTGGGTGCTGGGGAGCCCGGGGAGCCGAGCTCTCAGTGCATTCCCAGCTCTCCCAGGGGTGGGAGCTGGTGCAGGGCTGGGTGACAGCCTCTGGTCGGGCTCGGGGCAGGCCCTGGCCCCGGCACAGACACGCTGGGGCGGTTTGGGGCCGCTTGGGGAGCCGTGGGAGGAAAATGAGGGATGGTGCTGGGCGGAGCAATCGGCCTGCGCTCGTGTCAGTGCAGCCGTGCAGGGCACTGGGATCTGGGTAAAACACCGGCTCTCCTGGTGTTCAGGGAGGCAAGGTCTGTATTTATCCATACATATTTATCCCTATATTTATCCATATGTTTATCCGTGGATTATCCATCTATGTTTATCCATATACATTTATCCATATATTTATCCACGTATTTCCCCCTGTATTTATCCCTATATTTCCCCATGTATTTCCCCATGTATTTTATGAACACTCAAGTGCCATATCCATGTATTTTATGAGCACTTCCAGGGTTGGTGACTCCACCACTGCCCTGGGCAGCTGTTCCAGCGCTGGACAACCCTTCCCATGCTGGGCCAGGAGATGGATTCTGGAAATCCAGACTCCGAGGAGCAGGGGATTAAGGCAGCATTGGATTCCTTTATTCTCCCAGAAGGATAAAGGAGATTTATCCCCAGACGAACCAGAGGTGATCACACTGAGGTCATCAGTGGGATTTCTTCTTTACTCCCACAAATACCCACTGGGGTGACAGAGTTCCCTACAAGGGCGGTGTTGGAAGGAGCTGCTGGAATGTTTTGCTGTTCATTGGGATCCACAGGATGTTTGGTGTCTCTCAGAGCTGTTCTAGGCTCTCCACAGACCCAAACACACTTCTCCTCAGAGTAGAGAGGTTTCCCAGAGTGCTGGTTTTTAATTTCAGATGCTGGGATAACGACACGGCTTCAGGAGGCAGGAGACTCCTTGTGCTGTGCCTCAGTCCAGGCAGGGACAACCCCCAGCTAATAAAAACCTCTTTAAAGCACAAAAAGTCCCATTAAACTGATATTATAAAGGCTGCAAATTGAAGCAGGCCTCAATCAGAAAGCAGCAGAATTTAATTCCCCCCCCTTGCCCATGTGCATGATGATCTCCTTCCTAATTGCCCATCCACGCTTTTCCCACAGAAGGGCTGTCCCGAGGTTGGAGATGGTTCCAGCTTTATGGAGCTTTGATCTTTATCTGGTTTTACTTTTTACAGAGCACAGAACCTGAGAGTGGCAACTGCTTTCCTCTTGTTCCTCCTGTGGCAGTGAACTGCTCTTCCCAAGGACGGCTGCAGGAATTCTCAGGCAGCAGAACGTATGGAATGCCAGGCACGCTACAGAATTCCAGTGGGAGCAGCAGGAACTTCTGTTCTTTACTGGCAGGGCTGTGCCATGAAGGGGAGCTCAGAGATATTGGTCAGCTCAGGGAATGAGCCTGGCTCATGGTAAGGAAATTCGCTGTGCAGTTACTTTGGGCCCTTTCTCCTCCTTCTCCTTCTCCTTCTCCTTCTCCTTCTCCTTCTCCTTCTCCTTCTCCTTCTCCTTCTCCTTCTCCTTCTCCTTCTCCTTCTCCTTCTCCTTCTCCTTCTCCTTCTCCTTCTCCTCCTTCTCCTTCTCCTCCTTCTCCTTCTCCTTCTCCCTCTCTTCCCAACACCGGTTCCAGACCTCAGTATAATCCATGTTCCCACAGCCTGACCTTGCAGTTTTCCCAGCTTAGCAGCCCCAGCAACACTTGCAGCCTCTCTGTCTGGACTTTGTCTTGCTGAAATCTCCCTTTGTTGCTGCCTCACCTTTTATCCAGCAATAACGTGCAGTGGGTGGAAGCTTCTCAGAATTCCCTCGCTGTTCCACTGGAAACATTCCCGAGTGGAAGCAGCTGCACTGCCCATCAGCACTTCCCTGCTTTTAGGGGTGGTTGAGGCATGAAGGATGCAACAAATGGAGTTGGCTCCAAGGGGATGAAATGCTCCCCCTGAGGTTGCTCAGAGAGCTGGAGCTGAGGAATCCGGGTGGGAATCACTGCAGGAAAAAGGAAGGAAAAGAGAGCGGAGGAACAGGGATGCAATTGCAACCTCTCCAAGGACTGGCATGGGCACATTCACCATCACCATTTAATCTAGACACGATTTCTTCTTTGTCTCTGGCTGCCAGGAGCAGGATGAGCAGTTTAATGAGTTTAAATAGTGAATAGTTTAATTAGCTGGAAGAGACTGGATCAATAGCTGCTTAAACAAACAACTGGCTCCCTGTTTCCAAGCTTGGATGTAGTTTTGGAAGGTTCCTGGCAATTTGGCAGGGATTAGTGATGCTGAGAATGTGTGCTTTTTTGTGGGTTTGGGGCTTTTACTCCTGTTCACGTGGCTGCTTTTTCTTGTTGCGTGGAAAACAGGAGGGAAAGAGCAACCACGGGAGGAATTCCACTCTTGCTGCTTCAAGGGATGGATCAGGAAGGGAAGAGGCTGCAGGGAATTTGGAGTGCAAACTGAGATCTCGCCGATATTTTCGGCTCAGTCAGTCCATCGGTGCTTGGTGGCTGTTTAGGCCACGTGCAAGGTGAAGGATGGTGCACATCGCAGAGCTGCTGGTGGCTCCTTCCCCTGCCCGGCTGTCAGTCACCCTGCAGGGTGCTGGAGCAGTGTGCCAGAGGCCACGGATCCTATGGATGCCATGGATCCCAGGGGCGTGATCAGGAGCCTGAGCCTGCTGGCCACTCCTTGCTCTCTCTTATCCTGACTTTTCAGCTCTGCAGCGAATCCAGCTCGAGCTTTTCAACCCTTAGAAACCCAGGGAACTTTCATGTCTGCTCTCAGATCTGGGATTTAAATCCAGCCCTTATCAAAGCACCCCGTGACCAGGCAGGCCCTGAATCCCAGCAGGGATCTGATAAAGAGGGACCTGACATCCTAAAGAAACCCTTTGAAATCCTGCTGGGATTGATTTGTATCCATAATGGAGCCCAGAGCTCTCTGCCAGGGAGAGATGAAGCTGCTCCTTTGCTTTATCATGCTCAGGCCCTTCCCAGCTTCGAGGGAAATTCACTCCCTCTTCAAGCCCCAAAATCATGGAAAAGTTCCTTTGTATCCTTCTCTCCACAGCCCCTACGTGGATTAATCAACTTTTTATTTGATATGGTGACATTCTCCTTTTTTTTCCCATGGATAAAACTGCACGGTGAGCAATCAGAGCAGAAATATGAAATGCAGGAGTCTTGGATTCCACAGTGGGATTAACTTCCCTTTTCTGCTCTCTTTCAGGACAGGAAAAACCACTGAACTCGCCCCATCTTTGGGACCAAGAGCTTTGGTGTTGGAGTAGGCAAAGCCAGCTAGGGCCCCCCTTGTCCTGCCCATGGTGTGGGTCAGGGACAGGCTCCTCTTCTCCTCTGGGCTGGGATGAACTGCCTAGGGAATGCTCTTTCTGACAGGCCGGTCCTAGCCCCGGCTACTGGAAATGGGCAGAGGTGAAGAGGCGCAAGTGCCAGAGTTCCTTGGGGATGATGGAATTGTGGTGTTTGGCTGTGCCCAGAGGGGCAGGTTGGGCATTTCTGTGTGTGTGAGGACCGGTTTGGGTGCTGGGGAGCCCGGGGAGCCGAGCTCTCAGTGCATTCCCAGCTCTCCCAGGGGTGGGAGCTGGTGCAGGGCTGGGTGACAGCCTCTGGTCGGGCTCGGGGCAGGCCCTGGCCCCGGCACAGACACGCTGGGGTGGTTTGGGGCCGCTTGGGGAGCCGTGGGAGGCAAATGAGGGATGGTGCTGGGCGGAGGGATCGGCCTGCGCTCGTGTCAGCGCAGCCGTGCAGGGCACTGGGATCTGGGTAAAACACCGGCTCTCCTGGTGTTCAGGGAGGCAAGGTCTGTATTTATCCATACATATTTATCCCTATATTTATCCATATGTTTATCCGTGGATTATCCATCTATGTTTATCCATATACATTTATCCATATATTTATCCACGTATTTCCCCCTGTATTTATCCCTATATTTCCCCATGTATTTCCCCATGTATTTTATGAACACTCAAGTGCCATATCCATGTATTTTATGAGCACTTCCAGGGTTGGTGACTCCACCACTGCCCTGGGCAGCTGTTCCAGCGCTGGACAACCCTTCCCATGCTGGGCCAGGAGATGGATTCTGGAAATCCAGACTCCGAGGAGCAGGGGATTAAGGCAGCATTGGATTCCTTTATTCTCCCAGAAGGATAAAGGAGATTTATCCCCAGACGAACCAGAGGTGATCACACTGAGGTCATCAGTGGGATTTCTTCCTTACTCCCACAAATACCCACTGGGGTGACAGAGTTCCCTACAAGGGCGGTGTTGGAAGGAGCTGCTGGAATGTTTTGCTGTTCATTGGGATCCACAGGATGTTTGGTGTCTCTCAGAGCTGTTCCAGGCTCTCCACAGACCCAAACACACTTCTCCTCAGAGTAGAGAGGTTTCCCAGAGTGCTGGTTTTTAATTTCAGATGCTGGGATAACGACACGGCTTCAGGAGGCAGGAGACTCGTTGTGCTGTGCCTCAGTCCAGGCAGGGACAACCCCCAGCTAATAAAAACCTCTTTAAAGCACAAAAAGTCCCATTAAACTGATATTATAAAGGCTGCAAATTGAAGCAGGCCTCAATCAGAAAGCAACAGAATTTAATTCCCCCCCCTTGCCTATGTGCATGATGATCTCCTTCCTAATTGCCCATCCACGCTTTTCCCACAGAAGGGCTGTCCCGAGGTTGGAGATGGTTCCAGCTTTATGGAGCTTTGATCTTTATCTGGTTTTACTTTTTACAGAGCACAGAACCTGAGAGTGGCAACTGCTTTCCTCTTGTTCCTCCTGTGGCAGTGAACTGCTCTTCCCAAGGACGGCTGCAGGAATTCTCAGGCAGCAGAACGTATGGAATGCCAGGCACGCTACAGAATTCCAGTGGGAGCAGCAGGAACTTCTGTTCTTTACTGGCAGGGCTGTGCCATGAAGGGGAGCTCAGAGATATTGGTCAGCTCAGGGAATGAGCCTGGCTCATGGTAAGGAAATTCGCTGTGCAGTTACTTTGGGCCCTTTCTCCTCCTTCTCCTTCTCCTTCTCCTTCTCCTTCTCCTCCTTCTCCTTCTCCTTCTCCTCCTTCTCCTTCTCCTCCTTCTCCTTCTCCTTCTCCCTCTCTTCCCAACACCGGTTCCAGACCTCAGTATAATCCATGTTCCCACAGCCTGACCTTGCAGTTTTCCCAGCTTAGCAGCCCCAGCAACACTTGCAGCCTCTCTGTCTGGACTTTGTCTTGCTGAAATCTCCCTTTGTTGCTGCCTCACCTTTTATCCAGCAATAACGTGCAGTGGGTGGAAGCTTCTCAGAATTCCCTCGCTGTTCCACTGGAAACATTCCCGAGTGGAAGCAGCTGCACTGCCCATCAGCACTTCCCTGCTTTTAGGGGTGGTTGAGGCATGAAGGATGCAACAAATGGAGTTGGCTCCAAGGGGATGAAATGCTCCCCCTGAGGTTGCTCAGAGAGCTGGAGCTGAGGAATCCGGGTGGGAATCACTGCAGGAAAAAGGAAGGAAAAGAGAGCGGAGGAACAGGGATGCAATTGCAACCTCTCCAAGGACTGGCATGGGCACATTCACCATCACCATTTAATCTAGACACGATTTCTTCTTTGCCTCTGGCTGCCAGGAGCAGGATGAGCAGTTTAATGAGTTTAAATAGTGAATAGTTTAATTAGCTGGAAGAGACTGGATCAATAGCTGCTTAAACAAGCAACTGGCTCCCTGTTTCCAAGCTTGGATGTAGTTTTGGAAGGTTCCTGGCAATTTGGCAGGGATTAGTGATGCTGAGAATGTGTGCTTTTTTGTGGGTTTGGGGCTTTTACTCCTGTTCACGTGGCTGCTTTTTCTTGTTGCGTGGAAAACAGGAGGGAAAGAGCAACCACGGGAGGAATTCCACTCTTGCTGCTTCAAGGGATGGATCAGGAAGGGAAGAGGCTGCAGGGAATTTGGAGTGCAAACTGAGATCTCGCCGATATTTTCGGCTCAGTCAGTCCATCGGTGCTTGGTGGCTGTTTAGGCCACGTGCAAGGTGAAGGATGGTGCACATCGCAGAGCTGCTGGTGGCTCCTTCCCCTGCCCGGCTGTCAGTCACCCTGCAGGGTGCTGGAGCAGTGTGCCAGAGGCCACGGATCCTATGGATGCCATGGATCCCAGGGGCGTGATCAGGAGCCTGAGCCTGCTGGCCACTCCTTGCTCTCTCTTATCCTGACTTTTCAGCTCTGCAGCGAATCCAGCTCGAGCTTTTCAACCCTTAGAAACCCAGGGAACTTTCATGTCTGCTCTCAGATCTGGGATTTAAATCCAGCCCTTATCAAAGCACCCCGTGACCAGGCAGGCCCTGAATCCCAGCAGGGATCTGATAAAGAGGGACCTGACATCCTAAAGAAACCCTTTGAAATCCTGCTGGGATTGATTTGTATCCATAATGGAGCCCAGAGCTCTCTGCCAGGGAGAGATGAAGCTGCTCCTTTGCTTTATCATGCTCAGGCCCTTCCCAGCTTCGAGGGAAATTCACTCCCTCTTCAAGCCCCAAAATCATGGAAAAGTTCCTTTGTATCCTTCTCTCCACAGCCCCTACGTGGATTAATCAACTTTTTATTTGATATGGTGACATTCTCCTTTTTTTTCCCATGGATAAAACTGCACGGTGAGCAATCAGAGCAGAAATATGAAATGCAGGAGTCTTGGATTCCACAGTGGGATTAACTTCCCTTTTCTGCTCTCTTTCAGGACAGGAAAAACCACTGAACTCGCCCCATCTTTGGGACCAAGAGCTTTGGTGTTGGAGTAGGCAAAGCCAGCTAGGGCCCCCCTTGTCCTGCCCATGGTGTGGGTCAGGGACAGGCTCCTCTTCTCCTCTGGGCTGGGATGAACTGGCTAGGGAATGCTCTTTCTGACAGGCCGGTCCTAGTCCCGGCTACTGGAAATGGGCAGAGGTGAAGAGGCAAGTGCCAGAGTTCCTTGGGGATGATGGAATTGTGGTGTTTGGCTGTGCCCAGAGGGGCAGGTTGGGCATTTCTGTGTGTGTGAGGACCGGTTTGGGTGCTGGGGAGCCCGGGGAGCCGAGCTCTCAGTGCATTCCCAGCTCTCCCAGGGGTGGGAGCTGGTGCAGGGCTGGGTGACAGCCTCTGGTCGGGCTCGGGGCAGGCCCTGGCCCCGGCACAGACACGCTGGGGCGGTTTGGGGCCGCTTGGGGAGCCGTGGGAGGAAAATGAGGGATGGTGCTGGGCGGAGCAATCGGCCTGCGCTCGTGTCAGTGCAGCCGTGCAGGGCACTGGGATCTGGGTAAAACACCGGCTCTCCTGGTGTTCAGGGAGGCAAGGTCTGTATTTATCCATACATATTTATCCCTATATTTATCCATATGTTTATCCGTGGATTATCCATCTATGTTTATCCATATACATTTATCCATATATTTATCCACGTATTTCCCCCTGTATTTATCCCTATATTTCCCCATGTATTTCCCCATGTATTTTATGAACACTCAAGTGCCATATCCATGTATTTTATGAGCACTTCCAGGGTTGGTGACTCCACCACTGCCCTGGGCAGCTGTTCCAGCGCTGGACAACCCTTCCCATGCTGGGCCAGGAGATGGATTCTGGAAATCCAGACTCCGAGGAGCAGGGGATTAAGGCAGCATTGGATTCCTTTATTCTCCCAGAAGGATAAAGGAGATTTATCCCCAGACGAACCAGAGGTGATCACACTGAGGTCATCAGTGGGATTTCTTCTTTACTCCCACAAATACCCACTGGGGTGACAGAGTTCCCTACAAGGGCGGTGTTGGAAGGAGCTGCTGGAATGTTTTGCTGTTCATTGGGATCCACAGGATGTTTGGTGTCTCTCAGAGCTGTTCCAGGCTCTCCACAGACCCAAACACACTTCTCCTCAGAGTAGAGAGGTTTCCCAGAGTGCTGGTTTTTAATTTCAGATGCTGGGATAACGACACGGCTTCAGGAGGCAGGAGACTCCTTGTGCTGTGCCTCAGTCCAGGCAGGGACAACCCCCAGCTAATAAAAACCTCTTTAAAGCACAAAAAGTCCCATTAAACTGATATTATAAAGGCTGCAAATTGAAGCAGGCCTCAATCAGAAAGCAGCAGAATTTAATTCCCCCCCCTTGCCCATGTGCATGATGATCTCCTTCCTAATTGCCCATCCACGCTTTTCCCACAGAAGGGCTGTCCCGAGGTTGGAGATGGTTCCAGCTTTATGGAGCTTTGATCTTTATCTGGTTTTACTTTTTACAGAGCACAGAACCTGAGAGTGGCAACTGCTTTCCTCTTGTTCCTCCTGTGGCAGTGAACTGCTCTTCCCAAGGACGGCTGCAGGAATTCTCAGGCAGCAGAACGTATGGAATGCCAGGCACGCTACAGAATTCCAGTGGGAGCAGCAGGAACTTCTGTTCTTTACTGGCAGGGCTGTGCCATGAAGGGGAGCTCAGAGATATTGGTCAGCTCAGGGAATGAGCCTGGCTCATGGTAAGGAAATTCGCTGTGCAGTTACTTTGGGCCCTTTCTCCTCCTTCTCCTTCTCCTTCTCCTTCTCCTTCTCCTTCTCCTTCTCCTTCTCCTTCTCCTTCTCCTTCTCCTTCTCCTTCTCCTTCTCCTTCTCCTTCTCCTTCTCCTTCTCCTTCTCCTTCTCCTTCTCCTTCTCCTTCTCCTTCTCCTCCTTCTCCTTCTCCTTCTCCTCCTTCTCCTTCTCCTCCTTCTCCTTCTCCTTCTCCCTCTCTTCCCAACACCGGTTCCAGACCTCAGTATAATCCATGTTCCCACAGCCTGACCTTGCAGTTTTCCCAGCTTAGCAGCCCCAGCAACACTTGCAGCCTCTCTGTCTGGACTTTGTCTTGCTGAAATCTCCCTTTGTTGCTGCCTCACCTTTTATCCAGCAATAACGTGCAGTGGGTGGAAGCTTCTCAGAATTCCCTCGCTGTTCCACTGGAAACATTCCCGAGTGGAAGCAGCTGCACTGCCCATCAGCACTTCCCTGCTTTTAGGGGTGGTTGAGGCATGAAGGATGCAACAAATGGAGTTGGCTCCAAGGGGATGAAATGCTCCCCCTGAGGTTGCTCAGAGAGCTGGAGCTGAGGAATCCGGGTGGGAATCACTGCAGGAAAAAGGAAGGAAAAGAGAGCGGAGGAACAGGGATGCAATTGCAACCTCTCCAAGGACTGGCATGGGCACATTCACCATCACCATTTAATCTAGACACGATTTCTTCTTTGTCTCTGGCTGCCAGGAGCAGGATGAGCAGTTTAATGAGTTTAAATAGTGAATAGTTTAATTAGCTGGAAGAGACTGGATCAATAGCTGCTTAAACAAACAACTGGCTCCCTGTTTCCAAGCTTGGATGTAGTTTTGGAAGGTTCCTGGCAATTTGGCAGGGATTAGTGATGCTGAGAATGTGTGCTTTTTTGTGGGTTTGGGGCTTTTACTCCTGTTCACGTGGCTGCTTTTTCTTGTTGCGTGGAAAACAGGAGGGAAAGAGCAACCACGGGAGGAATTCCACTCTTGCTGCTTCAAGGGATGGATCAGGAAGGGAAGAGGCTGCAGGGAATTTGGAGTGCAAACTGAGATCTCGCCGATATTTTCGGCTCAGTCAGTCCATCGGTGCTTGGTGGCTGTTTAGGCCACGTGCAAGGTGAAGGATGGTGCACATCGCAGAGCTGCTGGTGGCTCCTTCCCCTGCCCGGCTGTCAGTCACCCTGCAGGGTGCTGGAGCAGTGTGCCAGAGGCCACGGATCCTATGGATGCCATGGATCCCAGGGGCGTGATCAGGAGCCTGAGCCTGCTGGCCACTCCTTGCTCTCTCTTATCCTGACTTTTCAGCTCTGCAGCGAATCCAGCTCGAGCTTTTCAACCCTTAGAAACCCAGGGAACTTTCATGTCTGCTCTCAGATCTGGGATTTAAATCCAGCCCTTATCAAAGCACCCCGTGACCAGACAGGCCCTGAATCCCAGCAGGGATCTGATAAAGAGGGACCTGACATCCTAAAGAAACCCTTTGAAATCCTGCTGGGATTGATTTGTATCCATAATGGAGCCCAGAGCTCTCTGCCAGGGAGAGATGAAGCTGCTCCTTTGCTTTATCATGCTCAGGCCCTTCCCAGCTTCGAGGGAAATTCACTCCCTCTTCAAGCCCCAAAATCATGGAAAAGTTCCTTTGTATCCTTCTCTCCACAGCCCCTACGTGGATTAATCAACTTTTTATTTGATATGGTGACATTCTCCTTTTTTTTCCCATGGATAAAACTGCACGGTGAGCAATCAGAGCAGAAATATGAAATGCAGGAGTCTTGGATTCCACAGTGGGATTAACTTCCCTTTTCTGCTCTCTTTCAGGACAGGAAAAACCACTGAACTCGCCCCATCTTTGGGACCAAGAGCTTTGGTGTTGGAGTAGGCAAAGCCAGCTAGGGCCCCCCTTGTCCTGCCCATGGTGTGGGTCAGGGACAGGCTCCTCTTCTCCTCTGGGCTGGGATGAACTGGCTAGGGAATGCTCTTTCTGACAGGCCGGTCCTAGCCCCGGCTACTGGAAATGGGCAGAGGTGAAGAGGCGCAAGTGCCAGAGTTCCTTGGGGATGATGGAATTGTGGTGTTTGGCTGTGCCCAGAGGGGCAGGTTGGGCATTTCTGTGTGTGTGAGGACCGGTTTGGGTGCTGGGGAGCCCGGGGAGCCGAGCTCTCAGTGCATTCCCAGCTCTCCCAGGGGTGGGAGCTGGTGCAGGGCTGGGTGACAGCCTCTGGTCGGGCTCGGGGCAGGCCCTGGCCCCGGCACAGACACGCTGAGGCGGTTTGGGGCCGCTTGGGGAGCCGTGGGAGGCAAATGAGGGATGGTGCTGGGCGGAGGGATCGGCCTGCGCTCGTGTCAGCGCAGCCGTGCAGGGCACTGGGATCTGGGTAAAACACCGGCTCTCCTGGTGTTCAGGGAGGCAAGGTCTGTATTTATCCATACATATTTATCCCTATATTTATCCATATGTTTATCCGTGGATTATCCATCTATGTTTATCCATATACATTTATCCATATATTTATCCACGTATTTCCCCCTGTATTTATCCCTATATTTCCCCATGTATTTCCCCATGTATTTTATGAACACTCAAGTGCCATATCCATGTATTTTATGAGCACTTCCAGGGTTGGTGACTCCACCACTGCCCTGGGCAGCTGTTCCAGCGCTGGACAACCCTTCCCATGCTGGGCCAGGAGATGGATTCTGGAAATCCAGACTCCGAGGAGCAGGGGATTAAGGCAGCATTGGATTCCTTTATTCTCCCAGAAGGATAAAGGAGATTTATCCCCAGACGAACCAGAGGTGATCACACTGAGGTCATCAGTGGGATTTCTTCCTTACTCCCACAAATACCCACTGGGGTGACAGAGTTCCCTACAAGGGCGGTGTTGGAAGGAGCTGCTGGAATGTTTTGCTGTTCATTGGGATCCACAGGATGTTTGGTGTCTCTCAGAGCTGTTCCAGGCTCTCCACAGACCCAAACACACTTCTCCTCAGAGTAGAGAGGTTTCCCAGAGTGCTGGTTTTTAATTTCAGATGCTGGGATAACGACACGGCTTCAGGAGGCAGGAGACTCGTTGTGCTGTGCCTCAGTCCAGGCAGGGACAACCCCCAGCTAATAAAAACCTCTTTAAAGCACAAAAAGTCCCATTAAACTGATATTATAAAGGCTGCAAATTGAAGCAGGCCTCAATCAGAAAGCAACAGAATTTAATTCCCCCCCCTTGCCTATGTGCATGATGATCTCCTTCCTAATTGCCCATCCACGCTTTTCCCACAGAAGGGCTGTCTCGAGGTTGGAGATGGTTCCAGCTTTATGGAGCTTTGATCTTTATCTGGTTTTACTTTTTACAGAGCACAGAACCTGAGAGTGGCAACTGCTTTCCTCTTGTTCCTCCTGTGGCAGTGAACTGCTCTTCCCAAGGACGGCTGCAGGAATTCTCAGGCAGCAGAACGTATGGAATGCCAGGCACGCTACAGAATTCCAGTGGGAGCAGCAGGAACTTCTGTTCTTTACTGGCAGGGCTGTGCCATGAAGGGGAGCTCAGAGATATTGGTCAGCTCAGGGAATGAGCCTGGCTCATGGTAAGGAAATTCGCTGTGCAGTTACTTTGGGCCCTTTCTCCTCCTTCTCCTTCTCCTTCTCCTTCTCCTTCTCCTTCTCCTTCTCCTTCTCCTTCTCCTTCTCCTTCTCCTTCTCCTCCTTCTCCTTCTCCTCCTTCTCCTTCTCCTTCTCCCTCTCTTCCCAACACCGGTTCCAGACCTCAGTATAATCCATGTTCCCACAGCCTGACCTTGCAGTTTTCCCAGCTTAGCAGCCCCAGCAACACTTGCAGCCTCTCTGTCTGGACTTTGTCTTGCTGAAATCTCCCTTTGTTGCTGCCTCACCTTTTATCCAGCAATAACGTGCAGTGGGTGGAAGCTTCTCAGAATTCCCTCGCTGTTCCACTGGAAACATTCCCGAGTGGAAGCAGCTGCACTGCCCATCAGCACTTCCCTGCTTTTAGGGGTGGTTGAGGCATGAAGGATGCAACAAATGGAGTTGGCTCCAAGGGGATGAAATGCTCCCCCTGAGGTTGCTCAGAGAGCTGGAGCTGAGGAATCCGGGTGGGAATCACTGCAGGAAAAAGGAAGGAAAAGAGAGCGGAGGAACAGGGATGCAATTCCAGCCTCTCCAAGGACTGGCATGGGCACATTCACCATCACCATTTAATCTAGACACGATTTCTTCTTTGCCTCTGGCTGCCAGGAGCAGGATGAGCAGTTTAATGAGTTTAAATAGTGAATAGTTTAATTAGCTGGAAGAGACTGGATCAATAGCTGCTTAAACAAACAACTGGCTCCCTGTTTCCAAGCTTGGATGTAGTTTTGGAAGGTTCCTGGCAATTTGGCAGGGATTAGTGATGCTGAGAATGTGCTTTTTTGTGGGTTTGGGGCTTTTACTCCTGTTCACGTGGCTGCTTTTTCTTGTTGCGTGGAAAACAGGAGGGAAAGAGCAACCACGGGAGGAATTCCACTCTTGCTGCTTCAAGGGATGGATCAGGAAGGGAAGAGGCTGCGGGGAATTTGGAGTGCAAACTGAGATCTCGCCGATATTTTCGGCTCAGTCAGTCCATCGGTGCTTGGTGGCTGTTTAGGCCACGTGCAAGGTGAAGGATGGTGCACATCGCAGAGCTGCTGGTGGCTCCTTCCCCTGCCCGGCTGTCAGTCACCCTGCAGGGTGCTGGAGCAGTGTGCCAGAGGCCACGGATCCTATGGATGCCATGGATCCCAGGGGCGTGATCAGGAGCCTGAGCCTGCTGGCCACTCCTTGCTCTCTCTTATCCTGACTTTTCAGCTCTGCAGCGAATCCAGCTCGAGCTTTTCAACCCTTAGAAACCCAGGGAACTTTCATGTCTGCTCTCAGATCTGGGATTTAAATCCAGCCCTTATCAAAGCACCCCGTGACCAGGCAGGCCCTGAATCCCAGCAGGGATCTGATAAAGAGGGACCTGACATCCTAAAGAAACCCTTTGAAATCCTGCTGGGATTGATTTGTATCCATAATGGAGCCCAGAGCTCTCTGCCAGGGAGAGATGAAGCTGCTCCTTTGCTTTATCATGCTCAGGCCCTTCCCAGCTTCGAGGGAAATTCACTCCCTCTTCAAGCCCCAAAATCATGGAAAAGTTCCTTTGTATCCTTCTCTCCACAGCCCCTACGTGGATTAATCAACTTTTTATTTGATATGGTGACATTCTCCTTTTTTTTCCCATGGATAAAACTGCACGGTGAGCAATCAGAGCAGAAATATGAAATGCAGGAGTCTTGGATTCCACAGTGGGATTAACTTCCCTTTTCTGCTCTCTTTCAGGACAGGAAAAACCACTGAACTCGCTCCATCTTTGGGACCAAGAGCTTTGGTGTTGGAGTAGGCAAAGCCAGCTAGGGCCCCCCTTGTCCTGCCCATGGTGTGGGTCAGGGACAGGCTCCTCTTCTCCTCTGGGCTGGGATGAACTGGCTAGGGAATGCTCTTTCTGACAGGCCGGTCCTAGTCCCGGCTACTGGAAATGGGCAGAGGTGAAGAGGCAAGTGCCAGAGTTCCTTGGGGATGATGGAATTGTGGTGTTTGGCTGTGCCCAGAGGGGCAGGTTGGGCATTTCTGTGTGTGTGAGGACCGGTTTGGGTGCTGGGGAGCCCGGGGAGCCGAGCTCTCAGTGCATTCCCAGCTCTCCCAGGGGTGGGAGCTGGTGCAGGGCTGGGTGACAGCCTCTGGTCGGGCTCGGGGCAGGCCCTGGCCCCGGCACAGACACGCTGGGGCGGTTTGGGGCCGCTTGGGGAGCCGTGGGAGGAAAATGAGGGATGGTGCTGGGCGGAGCAATCGGCCTGCGCTCGTGTCAGTGCAGCCGTGCAGGGCACTGGGATCTGGATAAAACACCGGCTCTCCTGGTGTTCAGGGAGGCAAGGTCTGTATTTATCCATACATATTTATCCCTATATTTATCCATATGTTTATCCGTGGATTATCCATCTATGTTTATCCATATACATTTATCCATATATTTATCCACGTATTTCCCCCTGTATTTATCCCTATATTTCCCCATGTATTTCCCCATGTATTTTATGAACACTCAAGTGCCATATCCATGTATTTTATGAGCACTTCCAGGGTTGGTGACTCCACCACTGCCCTGGGCAGCTGTTCCAGCGCTGGACAACCCTTCCCATGCTGGGCCAGGAGATGGATTCTGGAAATCCAGACTCCGAGGAGCAGGGGATTAAGGCAGCATTGGATTCCTTTATTCTCCCAGAAGGATAAAGGAGATTTATCCCCAGACGAACCAGAGGTGATCACACTGAGGTCATCAGTGGGATTTCTTCTTTACTCCCACAAATACCCACTGGGGTGACAGAGTTCCCTACAAGGGCGGTGTTGGAAGGAGCTGCTGGAATGTTTTGCTGTTCATTGGGATCCACAGGATGTTTGGTGTCTCTCAGAGCTGTTCCAGGCTCTCCACAGACCCAAACACACTTCTCCTCAGAGTAGAGAGGTTTCCCAGAGTGCTGGTTTTTAATTTCAGATGCTGGGATAACGACACGGCTTCAGGAGGCAGGAGACTCCTTGTGCTGTGCCTCAGTCCAGGCAGGGACAACCCCCAGCTAATAAAAACCTCTTTAAAGCACAAAAAGTCCCATTAAACTGATATTATAAAGGCTGCAAATTGAAGCAGGCCTCAATCAGAAAGCAGCAGAATTTAATTCCCCCCCCTTGCCCATGTGCATGATGATCTCCTTCCTAATTGCCCATCCACGCTTTTCCCACAGAAGGGCTGTCCCGAGGTTGGAGATGGTTCCAGCTTTATGGAGCTTTGATCTTTATCTGGTTTTACTTTTTACAGAGCACAGAACCTGAGAGTGGCAACTGCTTTCCTCTTGTTCCTCCTGTGGCAGTGAACTGCTCTTCCCAAGGACGGCTGCAGGAATTCTCAGGCAGCAGAACGTATGGAATGCCAGGCACGCTACAGAATTCCAGTGGGAGCAGCAGGAACTTCTGTTCTTTACTGGCAGGGCTGTGCCATGAAGGGGAGCTCAGAGATATTGGTCAGCTCAGGGAATGAGCCTGGCTCATGGTAAGGAAATTCGCTGTGCAGTTACTTTGGGCCCTTTCTCCTCCTTCTCCTTCTCCTTCTCCTTCTCCTTCTCCTTCTCCTTCTCCTTCTCCTTCTCCTTCTCCTTCTCCTTCTCCTTCTCCTTCTCCTCCTTCTCCTTCTCCTCCTTCTCCTTCTCCTTCTCCCTCTCTTCCCAACACCGGTTCCAGACCTCAGTATAATCCATGTTCCCACAGCCTGACCTTGCAGTTTTCCCAGCTTAGCAGCCCCAGCAACACTTGCAGCCTCTCTGTCTGGACTTTGTCTTGCTGAAATCTCCCTTTGTTGCTGCCTCACCTTTTATCCAGCAATAACGTGCAGTGGGTGGAAGCTTCTCAGAATTCCCTCGCTGTTCCACTGGAAACATTCCCGAGTGGAAGCAGCTGCACTGCCCATCAGCACTTCCCTGCTTTTAGGGGTGGTTGAGGCATGAAGGATGCAACAAATGGAGTTGGCTCCAAGGGGATGAAATGCTCCCCGTGAGGCTGCTCAGAGAGCTGGAGCTGAGGAATCCGGGTGGGAATCACTGCAGGAAAAAGGACGGAAAAGAGAGCGGAGGAACAGGGATGCAATTCCAACCTCTCCAAGGACTGGCATGGGCACATTCACCATCACCATTTAATCTAGACACGATTTCTTCTTTGCCTCTGGCTGCCAGGAGCAGGATGAGCAGTTTAATGAGTTTAAATAGTGAATAGTTTAATTAGCTGGAAGAGACTGGATCAATAGCTGCTTAAACAAACAACTGGCTCCCTGTTTCCAAGCTTGGATGTAGTTTTGGAAGGTTCCTGGCAATTTGGCAGGGATTAGTGATGCTGAGAATGTGTGCTTTTTTGTGGGTTTGGGGCTTTTACTCCTGTTCACGTGGCTGCTTTTTCTTGTTGCGTGGAAAACAGGAGGGAAAGAGCAACCACGGGAGGAATTCCACTCTTGCTGCTTCAAGGGATGGATCAGGAAGGGAAGAGGCTGCAGGGAATTTGGAGTGCAAACTGAGATCTCGCCGATATTTTCGGCTCAGTCAGTCCATCGGTGCTTGGTGGCTGTTTAGGCCACGTGCAAGGTGAAGGATGGTGCACATCGCAGAGCTGCTGGTGGCTCCTTCCCCTGCCCGGCTGTCAGTCACCCTGCAGGGTGCTGGAGCAGTGTGCCAGAGGCCACGGATCCTATGGATGCCATGGATCCCAGGGGCGTGATCAGGAGCCTGAGCCTGCTGGCCACTCCTTGCTCTCTCTTATCCTGACTTTTCAGCTCTGCAGCGAATCCAGCTCGAGCTTTTCAACCCTTAGAAACCCAGGGAACTTTCATGTCTGCTCTCAGATCTGGGATTTAAATCCAGCCCTTATCAAAGCACCCCGTGACCAGGCAGGCCCTGAATCCCAGCAGGGATCTGATAAAGAGGGACCTGACATCCTAAAGAAACCCTTTGAAATCCTGCTGGGATTGATTTGTATCCATAATGGAGCCCAGAGCTCTCTGCCAGGGAGAGATGAAGCTGCTCCTTTGCTTTATCATGCTCAGGCCCTTCCCAGCTTCGAGGGAAATTCACTCCCTCTTCAAGCCCCAAAATCATGGAAAAGTTCCTTTGTATCCTTCTCTCCACAGCCCCTACGTGGATTAATCAACTTTTTATTTGATATGGTGACATTCTCCTTTTTTTTCCCATGGATAAAACTGCACGGTGAGCAATCAGAGCAGAAATATGAAATGCAGGAGTCTTGGATTCCACAGTGGGATTAACTTCCCTTTTCTGCTCTCTTTCAGGACAGGAAAAACCACTGAACTCGCCCCATCTTTGGGACCAAGAGCTTTGGTGTTGGAGTAGGCAAAGCCAGCTAGGGCCCCCCTTGTCCTGCCCATGGTGTGGGTCAGGGACAGGCTCCTCTTCTCCTCTGGGCTGGGATGAACTGGCTAGGGAATGCTCTTTCTGACAGGCCGGTCCTAGTCCCGGCTACTGGAAATGGGCAGAGGTGAAGAGGCAAGTGCCAGAGTTCCTTGGGGATGATGGAATTGTGGTGTTTGGCTGTGCCCAGAGGGGCAGGTTGGGCATTTCTGTGTGTGTGAGGACCGGTTTGGGTGCTGGGGAGCCCGGGGAGCCGAGCTCTCAGTGCATTCCCAGCTCTCCCAGGGGTGGGAGCTGGTGCAGGGCTGGGTGACAGCCTCTGGTCGGGCTCGGGGCAGGCCCTGGCCCCGGCACAGACACGCTGGGGCGGTTTGGGGCCGCTTGGGGAGCCGTGGGAGGCAAATGAGGGATGGTGCTGGGCGGAGCAATCGGCCTGCGCTCGTGTCAGTGCAGCCGTGCAGGGCACTGGGATCTGGGTAAAACACCGGCTCTCCTGGTGTTCAGGGAGGCAAGGTCTGTATTTATCCATACATATTTATCCCTATATTTATCCATATGTTTATCCGTGGATTATCCATCTATGTTTATCCATATACATTTATCCATATATTTATCCACGTATTTCCCCCTGTATTTATCCCTATATTTCCCCATGTATTTCCCCATGTATTTTATGAACACTCAAGTGCCATATCCATGTATTTTATGAGCACTTCCAGGGTTGGTGACTCCACCACTGCCCTGGGCAGCTGTTCCAGCGCTGGACAACCCTTCCCATGCTGGGCCAGGAGATGGATTCTGGAAATCCAGACTCCGAGGAGCAGGGGATTAAGGCAGCATTGGATTCCTTTATTCTCCCAGAAGGATAAAGGAGATTTATCCCCAGACGAACCAGAGGTGATCACACTGAGGTCATCAGTGGGATTTCTTCTTTACTCCCACAAATACCCACTGGGGTGACAGAGTTCCCTACAAGGGCGGTGTTGGAAGGAGCTGCTGGAATGTTTTGCTGTTCATTGGGATCCACAGGATGTTTGGTGTCTCTCAGAGCTGTTCCAGGCTCTCCACAGACCCAAACACACTTCTCCTCAGAGTAGAGAGGTTTCCCAGAGTGCTGGTTTTTAATTTCAGATGCTGGGATAACGACACGGCTTCAGGAGGCAGGAGACTCCTTGTGCTGTGCCTCAGTCCAGGCAGGGACAACCCCCAGCTAATAAAAACCTCTTTAAAGCACAAAAAGTCCCATTAAACTGATATTATAAAGGCTGCAAATTGAAGCAGGCCTCAATCAGAAAGCAGCAGAATTTAATTCCCCCCCCTTGCCCATGTGCATGATGATCTCCTTCCTAATTGCCCATCCACGCTTTTCCCACAGAAGGGCTGTCCCGAGGTTGGAGATGGTTCCAGCTTTATGGAGCTTTGATCTTTATCTGGTTTTACTTTTTACAGAGCACAGAACCTGAGAGTGGCAACTGCTTTCCTCTTGTTCCTCCTGTGGCAGTGAACTGCTCTTCCCAAGGACGGCTGCAGGAATTCTCAGGCAGCAGAACGTATGGAATGCCAGGCACGCTACAGAATTCCAGTGGGAGCAGCAGGAACTTCTGTTCTTTACTGGCAGGGCTGTGCCATGAAGGGGAGCTCAGAGATATTGGTCAGCTCAGGGAATGAGCCTGGCTCATGGTAAGGAAATTCGCTGTGCAGTTACTTTGGGCCCTTTCTCCTCCTTCTCCTTCTCCTTCTCCTTCTCCTTCTCCTTCTCCTTCTCCTTCTCCTTCTCCTTCTCCTTCTCCTTCTCCTTCTCCTTCTCCTTCTCCTTCTCCTTCTCCTCCTTCTCCTTCTCCTCCTTCTCCTTCTCCTTCTCCCTCTCTTCCCAACACCGGTTCCAGACCTCAGTATAATCCATGTTCCCACAGCCTGACCTTGCAGTTTTCCCAGCTTAGCAGCCCCAGCAACACTTGCAGCCTCTCTGTCTGGACTTTGTCTTGCTGAAATCTCCCTTTGTTGCTGCCTCACCTTTTATCCAGCAATAACGTGCAGTGGGTGGAAGCTTCTCAGAATTCCCTCGCTGTTCCACTGGAAACATTCCCGAGTGGAAGCAGCTGCACTGCCCATCAGCACTTCCCTGCTTTTAGGGGTGGTTGAGGCATGAAGGATGCAACAAATGGAGTTGGCTCCAAGGGGATGAAATGCTCCCCGTGAGGCTGCTCAGAGAGCTGGAGCTGAGGAATCCGGGTGGGAATCACTGCAGGAAAAAGGACGGAAAAGAGAGCGGAGGAACAGGGATGCAATTGCAACCTCTCCAAGGACTGGCATGGGCACATTCACCATCACCATTTAATCTAGACACGATTTCTTCTTTGCCTCTGGCTGCCAGGAGCAGGATGAGCAGTTTAATGAGTTTAAATAGTGAATAGTTTAATTAGCTGGAAGAGACTGGATCAATAGCTGCTTAAACAAACAACTGGCTCCCTGTTTCCAAGCTTGGATGTAGTTTTGGAAGGTTCCTGGCAATTTGGCAGGGATTAGTGATGCTGAGAATGTGTGCTTTTTTGTGGGTTTGGGGCTTTTACTCCTGTTCACGTGGCTGCTTTTTCTTGTTGCGTGGAAAACAGGAGGGAAAGAGCAACCACGGGAGGAATTCCACTCTTGCTGCTTCAAGGGATGGATCAGGAAGGGAAGAGGCTGCAGGGAATTTGGAGTGCAAACTGAGATCTCGCCGATATTTTCGGCTCAGTCAGTCCATCGGTGCTTGGTGGCTGTTTAGGCCACGTGCAAGGTGAAGGATGGTGCACATCGCAGAGCTGCTGGTGGCTCCTTCCCCTGCCCGGCTGTCAGTCACCCTGCAGGGTGCTGGAGCAGTGTGCCAGAGGCCACGGATCCTATGGATGCCATGGATCCCAGGGGCGTGATCAGGAGCCTGAGCCTGCTGGCCACTCCTTGCTCTCTCTTATCCTGACTTTTCAGCTCTGCAGCGAATCCAGCTCGAGCTTTTCAACCCTTAGAAACCCAGGGAACTTTCATGTCTGCTCTCAGATCTGGGATTTAAATCCAGCCCTTATCAAAGCACCCCGTGACCAGGCAGGCCCTGAATCCCAGCAGGGATCTGATAAAGAGGGACCTGACATCCTAAAGAAACCCTTTGAAATCCTGCTGGGATTGATTTGTATCCATAATGGAGCCCAGAGCTCTCTGCCAGGGAGAGATGAAGCTGCTCCTTTGCTTTATCATGCTCAGGCCCTTCCCAGCTTCGAGGGAAATTCACTCCCTCTTCAAGCCCCAAAATCATGGAAAAGTTCCTTTGTATCCTTCTCTCCACAGCCCCTACGTGGATTAATCAACTTTTTATTTGATATGGTGACATTCTCCTTTTTTTTCCCATGGATAAAACTGCACGGTGAGCAATCAGAGCAGAAATATGAAATGCAGGAGTCTTGGATTCCACAGTGGGATTAACTTCCCTTTTCTGCTCTCTTTCAGGACAGGAAAAACCACTGAACTCGCCCCATCTTTGGGACCAAGAGCTTTGGTGTTGGAGTAGGCAAAGCCAGCTAGGGCCCCCCTTGTCCTGCCCATGGTGTGGGTCAGGGACAGGCTCCTCTTCTCCTCTGGGCTGGGATGAACTGGCTAGGGAATGCTCTTTCTGACAGGCCGGTCCTAGTCCCGGCTACTGGAAATGGGCAGAGGTGAAGAGGCAAGTGCCAGAGTTCCTTGGGGATGATGGAATTGTGGTGTTTGGCTGTGCCCAGAGGGGCAGGTTGGGCATTTCTGTGTGTGTGAGGACCGGTTTGGGTGCTGGGGAGCCCGGGGAGCCGAGCTCTCAGTGCATTCCCAGCTCTCCCAGGGGTGGGAGCTGGTGCAGGGCTGGGTGACAGCCTCTGGTCGGGCTCGGGGCAGGCCCTGGCCCCGGCACAGACACGCTGGGGCGGTTTGGGGCCGCTTGGGGAGCCGTGGGAGGCAAATGAGGGATGGTGCTGGGCGGAGCAATCGGCCTGCGCTCGTGTCAGTGCAGCCGTGCAGGGCACTGGGATCTGGGTAAAACACCGGCTCTCCTGGTGTTCAGGGAGGCAAGGTCTGTATTTATCCATACATATTTATCCCTATATTTATCCATATGTTTATCCGTGGATTATCCATCTATGTTTATCCATATACATTTATCCATATATTTATCCACGTATTTCCCCCTGTATTTATCCCTATATTTCCCCATGTATTTCCCCATGTATTTTATGAACACTCAAGTGCCATATCCATGTATTTTATGAGCACTTCCAGGGTTGGTGACTCCACCACTGCCCTGGGCAGCTGTTCCAGCGCTGGACAACCCTTCCCATGCTGGGCCAGGAGATGGATTCTGGAAATCCAGACTCCGAGGAGCAGGGGATTAAGGCAGCATTGGATTCCTTTATTCTCCCAGAAGGATAAAGGAGATTTATCCCCAGACGAACCAGAGGTGATCACACTGAGGTCATCAGTGGGATTTCTTCTTTACTCCCACAAATACCCACTGGGGTGACAGAGTTCCCTACAAGGGCGGTGTTGGAAGGAGCTGCTGGAATGTTTTGCTGTTCATTGGGATCCACAGGATGTTTGGTGTCTCTCAGAGCTGTTCCAGGCTCTCCACAGACCCAAACACACTTCTCCTCAGAGTAGAGAGGTTTCCCAGAGTGCTGGTTTTTAATTTCAGATGCTGGGATAACGACACGGCTTCAGGAGGCAGGAGACTCCTTGTGCTGTGCCTCAGTCCAGGCAGGGACAACCCCCAGCTAATAAAAACCTCTTTAAAGCACAAAAAGTCCCATTAAACTGATATTATAAAGGCTGCAAATTGAAGCAGGCCTCAATCAGAAAGCAGCAGAATTTAATTCCCCCCCCTTGCCCATGTGCATGATGATCTCCTTCCTAATTGCCCATCCACGCTTTTCCCACAGAAGGGCTGTCCCGAGGTTGGAGATGGTTCCAGCTTTATGGAGCTTTGATCTTTATCTGGTTTTACTTTTTACAGAGCACAGAACCTGAGAGTGGCAACTGCTTTCCTCTTGTTCCTCCTGTGGCAGTGAACTGCTCTTCCCAAGGACGGCTGCAGGAATTCTCAGGCAGCAGAACGTATGGAATGCCAGGCACGCTACAGAATTCCAGTGGGAGCAGCAGGAACTTCTGTTCTTTACTGGCAGGGCTGTGCCATGAAGGGGAGCTCAGAGATATTGGTCAGCTCAGGGAATGAGCCTGGCTCATGGTAAGGAAATTCGCTGTGCAGTTACTTTGGGCCCTTTCTCCTCCTTCTCCTTCTCCTTCTCCTTCTCCTTCTCCTTCTCCTTCTCCTTCTCCTTCTCCTTCTCCTTCTCCTTCTCCTTCTCCTTCTCCTTCTCCTTCTCCTTCTCCTTCTCCTTCTCCTTCTCCTTCTCCTTCTCCTTCTCCTTCTCCTCCTTCTCCTTCTCCTCCTTCTCCTTCTCCTTCTCCCTCTCTTCCCAACACCGGTTCCAGACCTCAGTATAATCCATGTTCCCACAGCCTGACCTTGCAGTTTTCCCAGCTTAGCAGCCCCAGCAACACTTGCAGCCTCTCTGTCTGGACTTTGTCTTGCTGAAATCTCCCTTTGTTGCTGCCTCACCTTTTATCCAGCAATAACGTGCAGTGGGTGGAAGCTTCTCAGAATTCCCTCGCTGTTCCACTGGAAACATTCCCGAGTGGAAGCAGCTGCACTGCCCATCAGCACTTCCCTGCTTTTAGGGGTGGTTGAGGCATGAAGGATGCAACAAATGGAGTTGGCTCCAAGGGGATGAAATGCTCCCCCTGAGGTTGCTCAGAGAGCTGGAGCTGAGGAATCCGGGTGGGAATCACTGCAGGAAAAAGGAAGGAAAAGAGAGCGGAGGAACAGGGATGCAATTGCAACCTCTCCAAGGACTGGCATGGGCACATTCACCATCACCATTTAATCTAGACACGATTTCTTCTTTGTCTCTGGCTGCCAGGAGCAGGATGAGCAGTTTAATGAGTTTAAATAGTGAATAGTTTAATTAGCTGGAAGAGACTGGATCAATAGCTGCTTAAACAAACAACTGGCTCCCTGTTTCCAAGCTTGGATGTAGTTTTGGAAGGTTCCTGGCAATTTGGCAGGGATTAGTGATGCTGAGAATGTGTGCTTTTTTGTGGGTTTGGGGCTTTTACTCCTGTTCACGTGGCTGCTTTTTCTTGTTGCGTGGAAAACAGGAGGGAAAGAGCAACCACGGGAGGAATTCCACTCTTGCTGCTTCAAGGGATGGATCAGGAAGGGAAGAGGCTGCAGGGAATTTGGAGTGCAAACTGAGATCTCGCCGATATTTTCGGCTCAGTCAGTCCATCGGTGCTTGGTGGCTGTTTAGGCCACGTGCAAGGTGAAGGATGGTGCACATCGCAGAGCTGCTGGTGGCTCCTTCCCCTGCCCGGCTGTCAGTCACCCTGCAGGGTGCTGGAGCAGTGTGCCAGAGGCCACGGATCCTATGGATGCCATGGATCCCAGGGGCGTGATCAGGAGCCTGAGCCTGCTGGCCACTCCTTGCTCTCTCTTATCCTGACTTTTCAGCTCTGCAGCGAATCCAGCTCGAGCTTTTCAACCCTTAGAAACCCAGGGAACTTTCATGTCTGCTCTCAGATCTGGGATTTAAATCCAGCCCTTATCAAAGCACCCCGTGACCAGGCAGGCCCTGAATCCCAGCAGGGATCTGATAAAGAGGGACCTGACATCCTAAAGAAACCCTTTGAAATCCTGCTGGGATTGATTTGTATCCATAATGGAGCCCAGAGCTCTCTGCCAGGGAGAGATGAAGCTGCTCCTTTGCTTTATCATGCTCAGGCCCTTCCCAGCTTCGAGGGAAATTCACTCCCTCTTCAAGCCCCAAAATCATGGAAAAGTTCCTTTGTATCCTTCTCTCCACAGCCCCTACGTGGATTAATCAACTTTTTATTTGATATGGTGACATTCTCCTTTTTTTTCCCATGGATAAAACTGCACGGTGAGCAATCAGAGCAGAAATATGAAATGCAGGAGTCTTGGATTCCACAGTGGGATTAACTTCCCTTTTCTGCTCTCTTTCAGGACAGGAAAAACCACTGAACTCGCCCCATCTTTGGGACCAAGAGCTTTGGTGTTGGAGTAGGCAAAGCCAGCTAGGGCCCCCCTTGTCCTGCCCATGGTGTGGGTCAGGGACAGGCTCCTCTTCTCCTCTGGGCTGGGATGAACTGCCTAGGGAATGCTCTTTCTGACAGGCCGGTCCTAGCCCCGGCTACTGGAAATGGGCAGAGGTGAAGAGGCGCAAGTGCCAGAGTTCCTTGGGGATGATGGAATTGTGGTGTTTGGCTGTGCCCAGAGGGGCAGGTTGGGCATTTCTGTGTGTGTGAGGACCGGTTTGGGTGCTGGGGAGCCCGGGGAGCCGAGCTCTCAGTGCATTCCCAGCTCTCCCAGGGGTGGGAGCTGGTGCAGGGCTGGGTGACAGCCTCTGGTCGGGCTCGGGGCAGGCCCTGGCCCCGGCACAGACACGCTGGGGCGGTTTGGGGCCGCTTGGGGAGCCGTGGGAGGCAAATGAGGGATGGTGCTGGGCGGAGGGATCGGCCTGCGCTCGTGTCAGCGCAGCCGTGCAGGGCACTGGGATCTGGGTAAAACACCGGCTCTCCTGGTGTTCAGGGAGGCAAGGTCTGTATTTATCCATACATATTTATCCCTATATTTATCCATATGTTTATCCGTGGATTATCCATCTATGTTTATCCATATACATTTATCCATATATTTATCCACGTATTTCCCCCTGTATTTATCCCTATATTTCCCCATGTATTTCCCCATGTATTTTATGAACACTCAAGTGCCATATCCATGTATTTTATGAGCACTTCCAGGGTTGGTGACTCCACCACTGCCCTGGGCAGCTGTTCCAGCGCTGGACAACCCTTCCCATGCTGGGCCAGGAGATGGATTCTGGAAATCCAGACTCCGAGGAGCAGGGGATTAAGGCAGCATTGGATTCCTTTATTCTCCCAGAAGGATAAAGGAGATTTATCCCCAGACGAACCAGAGGTGATCACACTGAGGTCATCAGTGGGATTTCTTCCTTACTCCCACAAATACCCACTGGGGTGACAGAGTTCCCTACAAGGGCGGTGTTGGAAGGAGCTGCTGGAATGTTTTGCTGTTCATTGGGATCCACAGGATGTTTGGTGTCTCTCAGAGCTGTTCCAGGCTCTCCACAGACCCAAACACACTTCTCCTCAGAGTAGAGAGGTTTCCCAGAGTGCTGGTTTTTAATTTCAGATGCTGGGATAACGACACGGCTTCAGGAGGCAGGAGACTCCTTGTGCTGTGCCTCAGTCCAGGCAGGGACAACCCCCAGCTAATAAAAACCTCTTTAAAGCACAAAAAGTCCCATTAAACTGATATTATAAAGGCTGCAAATTGAAGCAGGCCTCAATCAGAAAGCAGCAGAATTTAATTCCCCCCCCTTGCCCATGTGCATGATGATCTCCTTCCTAATTGCCCATCCACGCTTTTCCCACAGAAGGGCTGTCCCGAGGTTGGAGATGGTTCCAGCTTTATGGAGCTTTGATCTTTATCTGGTTTTACTTTTTACAGAGCACAGAACCTGAGAGTGGCAACTGCTTTCCTCTTGTTCCTCCTGTGGCAGTGAACTGCTCTTCCCAAGGACGGCTGCAGGAATTCTCAGGCAGCAGAACGTATGGAATGCCAGGCACGCTACAGAATTCCAGTGGGAGCAGCAGGAACTTCTGTTCTTTACTGGCAGGGCTGTGCCATGAAGGGGAGCTCAGAGATATTGGTCAGCTCAGGGAATGAGCCTGGCTCATGGTAAGGAAATTCGCTGTGCAGTTACTTTGGGCCCTTTCTCCTCCTTCTCCTTCTCCTTCTCCTTCTCCTTCTCCTTCTCCTTCTCCTTCTCCTTCTCCTTCTCCTTCTCCTTCTCCTTCTCCTCCTTCTCCTTCTCCTCCTTCTCCTTCTCCTTCTCCCTCTCTTCCCAACACCGGTTCCAGACCTCAGTATAATCCATGTTCCCACAGCCTGACCTTGCAGTTTTCCCAGCTTAGCAGCCCCAGCAACACTTGCAGCCTCTCTGTCTGGACTTTGTCTTGCTGAAATCTCCCTTTGTTGCTGCCTCACCTTTTATCCAGCAATAACGTGCAGTGGGTGGAAGCTTCTCAGAATTCCCTCGCTGTTCCACTGGAAACATTCCCGAGTGGAAGCAGCTGCACTGCCCATCAGCACTTCCCTGCTTTTAGGGGTGGTTGAGGCATGAAGGATGCAACAAATGGAGTTGGCTCCAAGGGGATGAAATGCTCCCCGTGAGGCTGCTCAGAGAGCTGGAGCTGAGGAATCCGGGTGGGAATCACTGCAGGAAAAAGGACGGAAAAGAGAGCGGAGGAACAGGGATGCAATTCCAACCTCTCCAAGGACTGGCATGGGCACATTCACCATCACCATTTAATCTAGACACGATTTCTTCTTTGCCTCTGGCTGCCAGGAGCAGGATGAGCAGTTTAATGAGTTTAAATAGTGAATAGTTTAATTAGCTGGAAGAGACTGGATCAATAGCTGCTTAAACAAACAACTGGCTCCCTGTTTCCAAGCTTGGATGTAGTTTTGGAAGGTTCCTGGCAATTTGGCAGGGATTAGTGATGCTGAGAATGTGTGCTTTTTTGTGGGTTTGGGGCTTTTACTCCTGTTCACGTGGCTGCTTTTTCTTGTTGCGTGGAAAACAGGAGGGAAAGAGCAACCACGGGAGGAATTCCACTCTTGCTGCTTCAAGGGATGGATCAGGAAGGGAAGAGGCTGCAGGGAATTTGGAGTGCAAACTGAGATCTCGCCGATATTTTCGGCTCAGTCAGTCCATCGGTGCTTGGTGGCTGTTTAGGCCACGTGCAAGGTGAAGGATGGTGCACATCGCAGAGCTGCTGGTGGCTCCTTCCCCTGCCCGGCTGTCAGTCACCCTGCAGGGTGCTGGAGCAGTGTGCCAGAGGCCACGGATCCTATGGATGCCATGGATCCCAGGGGCGTGATCAGGAGCCTGAGCCTGCTGGCCACTCCTTGCTCTCTCTTATCCTGACTTTTCAGCTCTGCAGCGAATCCAGCTCGAGCTTTTCAACCCTTAGAAACCCAGGGAACTTTCATGTCTGCTCTCAGATCTGGGATTTAAATCCAGCCCTTATCAAAGCACCCCGTGACCAGGCAGGCCCTGAATCCCAGCAGGGATCTGATAAAGAGGGACCTGACATCCTAAAGAAACCCTTTGAAATCCTGCTGGGATTGATTTGTATCCATAATGGAGCCCAGAGCTCTCTGCCAGGGAGAGATGAAGCTGCTCCTTTGCTTTATCATGCTCAGGCCCTTCCCAGCTTCGAGGGAAATTCACTCCCTCTTCAAGCCCCAAAATCATGGAAAAGTTCCTTTGTATCCTTCTCTCCACAGCCCCTACGTGGATTAATCAACTTTTTATTTGATATGGTGACATTCTCCTTTTTTTTCCCATGGATAAAACTGCACGGTGAGCAATCAGAGCAGAAATATGAAATGCAGGAGTCTTGGATTCCACAGTGGGATTAACTTCCCTTTTCTGCTCTCTTTCAGGACAGGAAAAACCACTGAACTCGCCCCATCTTTGGGACCAAGAGCTTTGGTGTTGGAGTAGGCAAAGCCAGCTAGGGCCCCCCTTGTCCTGCCCATGGTGTGGGTCAGGGACAGGCTCCTCTTCTCCTCTGGGCTGGGATGAACTGCCTAGGGAATGCTCTTTCTGACAGGCCGGTCCTAGTCCCGGCTACTGGAAATGGGCAGAGGTGAAGAGGCAAGTGCCAGAGTTCCTTGGGGATGATGGAATTGTGGTGTTTGGCTGTGCCCAGAGGGGCAGGTTGGGCATTTCTGTGTGTGTGAGGACCGGTTTGGGTGCTGGGGAGCCCGGGGAGCCGAGCTCTCAGTGCATTCCCAGCTCTCCCAGGGGTGGGAGCTGGTGCAGGGCTGGGTGACAGCCTCTGGTCGGGCTCGGGGCAGGCCCTGGCCCCGGCACAGACACGCTGGGGCGGTTTGGGGCCGCTTGGGGAGCCGTGGGAGGCAAATGAGGGATGGTGCTGGGCGGAGCAATCGGCCTGCGCTCGTGTCAGTGCAGCCGTGCAGGGCACTGGGATCTGGGTAAAACACCGGCTCTCCTGGTGTTCAGGGAGGCAAGGTCTGTATTTATCCATACATATTTATCCCTATATTTATCCATATGTTTATCCGTGGATTATCCATCTATGTTTATCCATATACATTTATCCATATATTTATCCACGTATTTCCCCCTGTATTTATCCCTATATTTCCCCATGTATTTCCCCATGTATTTTATGAACACTCAAGTGCCATATCCATGTATTTTATGAGCACTTCCAGGGTTGGTGACTCCACCACTGCCCTGGGCAGCTGTTCCAGCGCTGGACAACCCTTCCCATGCTGGGCCAGGAGATGGATTCTGGAAATCCAGACTCCGAGGAGCAGGGGATTAAGGCAGCATTGGATTCCTTTATTCTCCCAGAAGGATAAAGGAGATTTATCCCCAGACGAACCAGAGGTGATCACACTGAGGTCATCAGTGGGATTTCTTCTTTACTCCCACAAATACCCACTGGGGTGACAGAGTTCCCTACAAGGGCGGTGTTGGAAGGAGCTGCTGGAATGTTTTGCTGTTCATTGGGATCCACAGGATGTTTGGTGTCTCTCAGAGCTGTTCCAGGCTCTCCACAGACCCAAACACACTTCTCCTCAGAGTAGAGAGGTTTCCCAGAGTGCTGGTTTTTAATTTCAGATGCTGGGATAACGACACGGCTTCAGGAGGCAGGAGACTCCTTGTGCTGTGCCTCAGTCCAGGCAGGGACAACCCCCAGCTAATAAAAACCTCTTTAAAGCACAAAAAGTCCCATTAAACTGATATTATAAAGGCTGCAAATTGAAGCAGGCCTCAATCAGAAAGCAGCAGAATTTAATTCCCCCCCCTTGCCCATGTGCATGATGATCTCCTTCCTAATTGCCCATCCACGCTTTTCCCACAGAAGGGCTGTCCCGAGGTTGGAGATGGTTCCAGCTTTATGGAGCTTTGATCTTTATCTGGTTTTACTTTTTACAGAGCACAGAACCTGAGAGTGGCAACTGCTTTCCTCTTGTTCCTCCTGTGGCAGTGAACTGCTCTTCCCAAGGACGGCTGCAGGAATTCTCAGGCAGCAGAACGTATGGAATGCCAGGCACGCTACAGAATTCCAGTGGGAGCAGCAGGAACTTCTGTTCTTTACTGGCAGGGCTGTGCCATGAAGGGGAGCTCAGAGATATTGGTCAGCTCAGGGAATGAGCCTGGCTCATGGTAAGGAAATTCGCTGTGCAGTTACTTTGGGCCCTTTCTCCTCCTTCTCCTTCTCCTTCTCCTTCTCCTTCTCCTTCTCCTTCTCCTTCTCCTTCTCCTTCTCCTTCTCCTTCTCCTTCTCCTTCTCCTTCTCCTCCTTCTCCTTCTCCTCCTTCTCCTTCTCCTTCTCCCTCTCTTCCCAACACCGGTTCCAGACCTCAGTATAATCCATGTTCCCACAGCCTGACCTTGCAGTTTTCCCAGCTTAGCAGCCCCAGCAACACTTGCAGCCTCTCTGTCTGGACTTTGTCTTGCTGAAATCTCCCTTTGTTGCTGCCTCACCTTTTATCCAGCAATAACGTGCAGTGGGTGGAAGCTTCTCAGAATTCCCTCGCTGTTCCACTGGAAACATTCCCGAGTGGAAGCAGCTGCACTGCCCATCAGCACTTCCCTGCTTTTAGGGGTGGTTGAGGCATGAAGGATGCAACAAATGGAGTTGGCTCCAAGGGGATGAAATGCTCCCCGTGAGGCTGCTCAGAGAGCTGGAGCTGAGGAATCCGGGTGGGAATCACTGCAGGAAAAAGGACGGAAAAGAGAGCGGAGGAACAGGGATGCAATTCCAACCTCTCCAAGGACTGGCATGGGCACATTCACCATCACCATTTAATCTAGACACGATTTCTTCTTTGCCTCTGGCTGCCAGGAGCAGGATGAGCAGTTTAATGAGTTTAAATAGTGAATAGTTTAATTAGCTGGAAGAGACTGGATCAATAGCTGCTTAAACAAACAACTGGCTCCCTGTTTCCAAGCTTGGATGTAGTTTTGGAAGGTTCCTGGCAATTTGGCAGGGATTAGTGATGCTGAGAATGTGTGCTTTTTTGTGGGTTTGGGGCTTTTACTCCTGTTCACGTGGCTGCTTTTTCTTGTTGCGTGGAAAACAGGAGGGAAAGAGCAACCACGGGAGGAATTCCACTCTTGCTGCTTCAAGGGATGGATCAGGAAGGGAAGAGGCTGCAGGGAATTTGGAGTGCAAACTGAGATCTCGCCGATATTTTCGGCTCAGTCAGTCCATCGGTGCTTGGTGGCTGTTTAGGCCACGTGCAAGGTGAAGGATGGTGCACATCGCAGAGCTGCTGGTGGCTCCTTCCCCTGCCCGGCTGTCAGTCACCCTGCAGGGTGCTGGAGCAGTGTGCCAGAGGCCACGGATCCTATGGATGCCATGGATCCCAGGGGCGTGATCAGGAGCCTGAGCCTGCTGGCCACTCCTTGCTCTCTCTTATCCTGACTTTTCAGCTCTGCAGCGAATCCAGCTCGAGCTTTTCAACCCTTAGAAACCCAGGGAACTTTCATGTCTGCTCTCAGATCTGGGATTTAAATCCAGCCCTTATCAAAGCACCCCGTGACCAGGCAGGCCCTGAATCCCAGCAGGGATCTGATAAAGAGGGACCTGACATCCTAAAGAAACCCTTTGAAATCCTGCTGGGATTGATTTGTATCCATAATGGAGCCCAGAGCTCTCTGCCAGGGAGAGATGAAGCTGCTCCTTTGCTTTATCATGCTCAGGCCCTTCCCAGCTTCGAGGGAAATTCACTCCCTCTTCAAGCCCCAAAATCATGGAAAAGTTCCTTTGTATCCTTCTCTCCACAGCCCCTACGTGGATTAATCAACTTTTTATTTGATATGGTGACATTCTCCTTTTTTTTCCCATGGATAAAACTGCACGGTGAGCAATCAGAGCAGAAATATGAAATGCAGGAGTCTTGGATTCCACAGTGGGATTAACTTCCCTTTTCTGCTCTCTTTCAGGACAGGAAAAACCACTGAACTCGCCCCATCTTTGGGACCAAGAGCTTTGGTGTTGGAGTAGGCAAAGCCAGCTAGGGCCCCCCTTGTCCTGCCCATGGTGTGGGTCAGGGACAGGCTCCTCTTCTCCTCTGGGCTGGGATGAACTGCCTAGGGAATGCTCTTTCTGACAGGCCGGTCCTAGTCCCGGCTACTGGAAATGGGCAGAGGTGAAGAGGCAAGTGCCAGAGTTCCTTGGGGATGATGGAATTGTGGTGTTTGGCTGTGCCCAGAGGGGCAGGTTGGGCATTTCTGTGTGTGTGAGGACCGGTTTGGGTGCTGGGGAGCCCGGGGAGCCGAGCTCTCAGTGCATTCCCAGCTCTCCCAGGGGTGGGAGCTGGTGCAGGGCTGGGTGACAGCCTCTGGTCGGGCTCGGGGCAGGCCCTGGCCCCGGCACAGACACGCTGGGGCGGTTTGGGGCCGCTTGGGGAGCCGTGGGAGGAAAATGAGGGATGGTGCTGGGCGGAGCAATCGGCCTGCGCTCGTGTCAGCGCAGCCGTGCAGGGCACTGGGATCTGGGTAAAACACCGGCTCTCCTGGTGTTCAGGGAGGCAAGGTCTGTATTTATCCATACATATTTATCCCTATATTTATCCATATGTTTATCCGTGGATTATCCATCTATGTTTATCCATATACATTTATCCATATATTTATCCACGTATTTCCCCCTGTATTTATCCCTATATTTCCCCATGTATTTCCCCATGTATTTTATGAACACTCAAGTGCCATATCCATGTATTTTATGAGCACTTCCAGGGTTGGTGACTCCACCACTGCCCTGGGCAGCTGTTCCAGCGCTGGACAACCCTTCCCATGCTGGGCCAGGAGATGGATTCTGGAAATCCAGACTCCGAGGAGCAGGGGATTAAGGCAGCATTGGATTCCTTTATTCTCCCAGAAGGATAAAGGAGATTTATCCCCAGACGAACCAGAGGTGATCACACTGAGGTCATCAGTGGGATTTCTTCTTTACTCCCACAAATACCCACTGGGGTGACAGAGTTCCCTACAAGGGCGGTGTTGGAAGGAGCTGCTGGAATGTTTTGCTGTTCATTGGGATCCACAGGATGTTTGGTGTCTCTCAGAGCTGTTCCAGGCTCTCCACAGACCCAAACACACTTCTCCTCAGAGTAGAGAGGTTTCCCAGAGTGCTGGTTTTTAATTTCAGATGCTGGGATAACGACACGGCTTCAGGAGGCAGGAGACTCCTTGTGCTGTGCCTCAGTCCAGGCAGGGACAACCCCCAGCTAATAAAAACCTCTTTAAAGCACAAAAAGTCCCATTAAACTGATATTATAAAGGCTGCAAATTGAAGCAGGCCTCAATCAGAAAGCAGCAGAATTTAATTCCCCCCCCTTGCCCATGTGCATGATGATCTCCTTCCTAATTGCCCATCCACGCTTTTCCCACAGAAGGGCTGTCCCGAGGTTGGAGATGGTTCCAGCTTTATGGAGCTTTGATCTTTATCTGGTTTTACTTTTTACAGAGCACAGAACCTGAGAGTGGCAACTGCTTTCCTCTTGTTCCTCCTGTGGCAGTGAACTGCTCTTCCCAAGGACGGCTGCAGGAATTCTCAGGCAGCAGAACGTATGGAATGCCAGGCACGCTACAGAATTCCAGTGGGAGCAGCAGGAACTTCTGTTCTTTACTGGCAGGGCTGTGCCATGAAGGGGAGCTCAGAGATATTGGTCAGCTCAGGGAATGAGCCTGGCTCATGGTAAGGAAATTCGCTGTGCAGTTACTTTGGGCCCTTTCTCCTCCTTCTCCTTCTCCTTCTCCTTCTCCTTCTCCTTCTCCTTCTCCTTCTCCTTCTCCTTCTCCTTCTCCTTCTCCTTCTCCTTCTCCTCCTTCTCCTTCTCCTCCTTCTCCTTCTCCTTCTCCCTCTCTTCCCAACACCGGTTCCAGACCTCAGTATAATCCATGTTCCCACAGCCTGACCTTGCAGTTTTCCCAGCTTAGCAGCCCCAGCAACACTTGCAGCCTCTCTGTCTGGACTTTGTCTTGCTGAAATCTCCCTTTGTTGCTGCCTCACCTTTTATCCAGCAATAACGTGCAGTGGGTGGAAGCTTCTCAGAATTCCCTCGCTGTTCCACTGGAAACATTCCCGAGTGGAAGCAGCTGCACTGCCCATCAGCACTTCCCTGCTTTTAGGGGTGGTTGAGGCATGAAGGATGCAACAAATGGAGTTGGCTCCAAGGGGATGAAATGCTCCCCGTGAGGCTGCTCAGAGAGCTGGAGCTGAGGAATCCGGGTGGGAATCACTGCAGGAAAAAGGACGGAAAAGAGAGCGGAGGAACAGGGATGCAATTCCAACCTCTCCAAGGACTGGCATGGGCACATTCACCATCACCATTTAATCTAGACACGATTTCTTCTTTGCCTCTGGCTGCCAGGAGCAGGATGAGCAGTTTAATGAGTTTAAATAGTGAATAGTTTAATTAGCTGGAAGAGACTGGATCAATAGCTGCTTAAACAAACAACTGGCTCCCTGTTTCCAAGCTTGGATGTAGTTTTGGAAGGTTCCTGGCAATTTGGCAGGGATTAGTGATGCTGAGAATGTGTGCTTTTTTGTGGGTTTGGGGCTTTTACTCCTGTTCACGTGGCTGCTTTTTCTTGTTGCGTGGAAAACAGGAGGGAAAGAGCAACCACGGGAGGAATTCCACTCTTGCTGCTTCAAGGGATGGATCAGGAAGGGAAGAGGCTGCAGGGAATTTGGAGTGCAAACTGAGATCTCGCCGATATTTTCGGCTCAGTCAGTCCATCGGTGCTTGGTGGCTGTTTAGGCCACGTGCAAGGTGAAGGATGGTGCACATCGCAGAGCTGCTGGTGGCTCCTTCCCCTGCCCGGCTGTCAGTCACCCTGCAGGGTGCTGGAGCAGTGTGCCAGAGGCCACGGATCCTATGGATGCCATGGATCCCAGGGGCGTGATCAGGAGCCTGAGCCTGCTGGCCACTCCTTGCTCTCTCTTATCCTGACTTTTCAGCTCTGCAGCGAATCCAGCTCGAGCTTTTCAACCCTTAGAAACCCAGGGAACTTTCATGTCTGCTCTCAGATCTGGGATTTAAATCCAGCCCTTATCAAAGCACCCCGTGACCAGGCAGGCCCTGAATCCCAGCAGGGATCTGATAAAGAGGGACCTGACATCCTAAAGAAACCCTTTGAAATCCTGCTGGGATTGATTTGTATCCATAATGGAGCCCAGAGCTCTCTGCCAGGGAGAGATGAAGCTGCTCCTTTGCTTTATCATGCTCAGGCCCTTCCCAGCTTCGAGGGAAATTCACTCCCTCTTCAAGCCCCAAAATCATGGAAAAGTTCCTTTGTATCCTTCTCTCCACAGCCCCTACGTGGATTAATCAACTTTTTATTTGATATGGTGACATTCTCCTTTTTTTTCCCATGGATAAAACTGCACGGTGAGCAATCAGAGCAGAAATATGAAATGCAGGAGTCTTGGATTCCACAGTGGGATTAACTTCCCTTTTCTGCTCTCTTTCAGGACAGGAAAAACCACTGAACTCGCCCCATCTTTGGGACCAAGAGCTTTGGTGTTGGAGTAGGCAAAGCCAGCTAGGGCCCCCCTTGTCCTGCCCATGGTGTGGGTCAGGGACAGGCTCCTCTTCTCCTCTGGGCTGGGATGAACTGCCTAGGGAATGCTCTTTCTGACAGGCCGGTCCTAGTCCCGGCTACTGGAAATGGGCAGAGGTGAAGAGGCAAGTGCCAGAGTTCCTTGGGGATGATGGAATTGTGGTGTTTGGCTGTGCCCAGAGGGGCAGGTTGGGCATTTCTGTGTGTGTGAGGACCGGTTTGGGTGCTGGGGAGCCCGGGGAGCCGAGCTCTCAGTGCATTCCCAGCTCTCCCAGGGGTGGGAGCTGGTGCAGGGCTGGGTGACAGCCTCTGGTCGGGCTCGGGGCAGGCCCTGGCCCCGGCACAGACACGCTGGGGCGGTTTGGGGCCGCTT
Organism: Corvus hawaiiensis; assembly: GCF_020740725.1. NCBI lineage: Eukaryota > Metazoa > Chordata > Aves > Passeriformes > Corvidae > Corvus > Corvus hawaiiensis. The sequence goes on from NC_063218.1 coordinate 65,987,846, forward strand.
GGGGAGCCGTGGGAGGAAAATGAGGGATGGTGCTGGGCGGAGCAATCGGCCTGCGCTCGTGTCAGTGCAGCCGTGCAGGGCACTGGGATCTGGGTAAAACACCGGCTCTCCTGGTGTTCAGGGAGGCAAGGTCTGTATTTATCCATACATATTTATCCCTATATTTATCCATATGTTTATCCGTGGATTATCCATCTATGTTTATCCATATACATTTATCCATATATTTATCCACGTATTTCCCCCTGTATTTATCCCTATATTTCCCCATGTATTTCCCCATGTATTTTATGAACACTCAAGTGCCATATCCATGTATTTTATGAGCACTTCCAGGGTTGGTGACTCCACCACTGCCCTGGGCAGCTGTTCCAGCGCTGGACAACCCTTCCCATGCTGGGCCAGGAGATGGATTCTGGAAATCCAGACTCCGAGGAGCAGGGGATTAAGGCAGCATTGGATTCCTTTATTCTCCCAGAAGGATAAAGGAGATTTATCCCCAGACGAACCAGAGGTGATCACACTGAGGTCATCAGTGGGATTTCTTCTTTACTCCCACAAATACCCACTGGGGTGACAGAGTTCCCTACAAGGGCGGTGTTGGAAGGAGCTGCTGGAATGTTTTGCTGTTCATTGGGATCCACAGGATGTTTGGTGTCTCTCAGAGCTGTTCCAGGCTCTCCACAGACCCAAACACACTTCTCCTCAGAGTAGAGAGGTTTCCCAGAGTGCTGGTTTTTAATTTCAGATGCTGGGATAACGACACGGCTTCAGGAGGCAGGAGACTCCTTGTGCTGTGCCTCAGTCCAGGCAGGGACAACCCCCAGCTAATAAAAACCTCTTTAAAGCACAAAAAGTCCCATTAAACTGATATTATAAAGGCTGCAAATTGAAGCAGGCCTCAATCAGAAAGCAGCAGAATTTAATTCCCCCCCCTTGCCCATGTGCATGATGATCTCCTTCCTAATTGCCCATCCACGCTTTTCCCACAGAAGGGCTGTCCCGAGGTTGGAGATGGTTCCAGCTTTATGGAGCTTTGATCTTTATCTGGTTTTACTTTTTACAGAGCACAGAACCTGAGAGTGGCAACTGCTTTCCTCTTGTTCCTCCTGTGGCAGTGAACTGCTCTTCCCAAGGACGGCTGCAGGAATTCTCAGGCAGCAGAACGTATGGAATGCCAGGCACGCTACAGAATTCCAGTGGGAGCAGCAGGAACTTCTGTTCTTTACTGGCAGGGCTGTGCCATGAAGGGGAGCTCAGAGATATTGGTCAGCTCAGGGAATGAGCCTGGCTCATGGTAAGGAAATTCGCTGTGCAGTTACTTTGGGCCCTTTCTCCTCCTTCTCCTTCTCCTTCTCCTTCTCCTTCTCCTTCTCCTTCTCCTTCTCCTTCTCCTTCTCCTTCTCCTTCTCCTTCTCCTTCTCCTTCTCCTTCTCCTTCTCCTTCTCCTCCTTCTCCTTCTCCTCCTTCTCCTTCTCCTTCTCCCTCTCTTCCCAACACCGGTTCCAGACCTCAGTATAATCCATGTTCCCACAGCCTGACCTTGCAGTTTTCCCAGCTTAGCAGCCCCAGCAACACTTGCAGCCTCTCTGTCTGGACTTTGTCTTGCTGAAATCTCCCTTTGTTGCTGCCTCACCTTTTATCCAGCAATAACGTGCAGTGGGTGGAAGCTTCTCAGAATTCCCTCGCTGTTCCACTGGAAACATTCCCGAGTGGAAGCAGCTGCACTGCCCATCAGCACTTCCCTGCTTTTAGGGGTGGTTGAGGCATGAAGGATGCAACAAATGGAGTTGGCTCCAAGGGGATGAAATGCTCCCCCTGAGGTTGCTCAGAGAGCTGGAGCTGAGGAATCCGGGTGGGAATCACTGCAGGAAAAAGGAAGGAAAAGAGAGCGGAGGAACAGGGATGCAATTGCAACCTCTCCAAGGACTGGCATGGGCACATTCACCATCACCATTTAATCTAGACACGATTTCTTCTTTGTCTCTGGCTGCCAGGAGCAGGATGAGCAGTTTAATGAGTTTAAATAGTGAATAGTTTAATTAGCTGGAAGAGACTGGATCAATAGCTGCTTAAACAAACAACTGGCTCCCTGTTTCCAAGCTTGGATGTAGTTTTGGAAGGTTCCTGGCAATTTGGCAGGGATTAGTGATGCTGAGAATGTGTGCTTTTTTGTGGGTTTGGGGCTTTTACTCCTGTTCACGTGGCTGCTTTTTCTTGTTGCGTGGAAAACAGGAGGGAAAGAGCAACCACGGGAGGAATTCCACTCTTGCTGCTTCAAGGGATGGATCAGGAAGGGAAGAGGCTGCAGGGAATTTGGAGTGCAAACTGAGATCTCGCCGATATTTTCGGCTCAGTCAGTCCATCGGTGCTTGGTGGCTGTTTAGGCCACGTGCAAGGTGAAGGATGGTGCACATCGCAGAGCTGCTGGTGGCTCCTTCCCCTGCCCGGCTGTCAGTCACCCTGCAGGGTGCTGGAGCAGTGTGCCAGAGGCCACGGATCCTATGGATGCCATGGATCCCAGGGGCGTGATCAGGAGCCTGAGCCTGCTGGCCACTCCTTGCTCTCTCTTATCCTGACTTTTCAGCTCTGCAGCGAATCCAGCTCGAGCTTTTCAACCCTTAGAAACCCAGGGAACTTTCATGTCTGCTCTCAGATCTGGGATTTAAATCCAGCCCTTATCAAAGCACCCCGTGACCAGGCAGGCCCTGAATCCCAGCAGGGATCTGATAAAGAGGGACCTGACATCCTAAAGAAACCCTTTGAAATCCTGCTGGGATTGATTTGTATCCATAATGGAGCCCAGAGCTCTCTGCCAGGGAGAGATGAAGCTGCTCCTTTGCTTTATCATGCTCAGGCCCTTCCCAGCTTCGAGGGAAATTCACTCCCTCTTCAAGCCCCAAAATCATGGAAAAGTTCCTTTGTATCCTTCTCTCCACAGCCCCTACGTGGATTAATCAACTTTTTATTTGATATGGTGACATTCTCCTTTTTTTTCCCATGGATAAAACTGCACGGTGAGCAATCAGAGCAGAAATATGAAATGCAGGAGTCTTGGATTCCACAGTGGGATTAACTTCCCTTTTCTGCTCTCTTTCAGGACAGGAAAAACCACTGAACTCGCCCCATCTTTGGGACCAAGAGCTTTGGTGTTGGAGTAGGCAAAGCCAGCTAGGGCCCCCCTTGTCCTGCCCATGGTGTGGGTCAGGGACAGGCTCCTCTTCTCCTCTGGGCTGGGATGAACTGGCTAGGGAATGCTCTTTCTGACAGGCCGGTCCTAGCCCCGGCTACTGGAAATGGGCAGAGGTGAAGAGGCGCAAGTGCCAGAGTTCCTTGGGGATGATGGAATTGTGGTGTTTGGCTGTGCCCAGAGGGGCAGGTTGGGCATTTCTGTGTGTGTGAGGACCGGTTTGGGTGCTGGGGAGCCCGGGGAGCCGAGCTCTCAGTGCATTCCCAGCTCTCCCAGGGGTGGGAGCTGGTGCAGGGCTGGGTGACAGCCTCTGGTCGGGCTCGGGGCAGGCCCTGGCCCCGGCACAGACACGCTGGGGCGGTTTGGGGCCGCTTGGGGAGCCGTGGGAGGCAAATGAGGGATGGTGCTGGGCGGAGGGATCGGCCTGCGCTCGTGTCAGCGCAGCCGTGCAGGGCACTGGGATCTGGGTAAAACACCGGCTCTCCTGGTGTTCAGGGAGGCAAGGTCTGTATTTATCCATACATATTTATCCCTATATTTATCCATATGTTTATCCGTGGATTATCCATCTATGTTTATCCATATACATTTATCCATATATTTATCCACGTATTTCCCCCTGTATTTATCCCTATATTTCCCCATGTATTTCCCCATGTATTTTATGAACACTCAAGTGCCATATCCATGTATTTTATGAGCACTTCCAGGGTTGGTGACTCCACCACTGCCCTGGGCAGCTGTTCCAGCGCTGGACAACCCTTCCCATGCTGGGCCAGGAGATGGATTCTGGAAATCCAGACTCCGAGGAGCAGGGGATTAAGGCAGCATTGGATTCCTTTATTCTCCCAGAAGGATAAAGGAGATTTATCCCCAGACGAACCAGAGGTGATCACACTGAGGTCATCAGTGGGATTTCTTCCTTACTCCCACAAATACCCACTGGGGTGACAGAGTTCCCTACAAGGGCGGTGTTGGAAGGAGCTGCTGGAATGTTTTGCTGTTCATTGGGATCCACAGGATGTTTGGTGTCTCTCAGAGCTGTTCCAGGCTCTCCACAGACCCAAACACACTTCTCCTCAGAGTAGAGAGGTTTCCCAGAGTGCTGGTTTTTAATTTCAGATGCTGGGATAACGACACGGCTTCAGGAGGCAGGAGACTCCTTGTGCTGTGCCTCAGTCCAGGCAGGGACAACCCCCAGCTAATAAAAACCTCTTTAAAGCACAAAAAGTCCCATTAAACTGATATTATAAAGGCTGCAAATTGAAGCAGGCCTCAATCAGAAAGCAACAGAATTTAATTCCCCCCCCTTGCCTATGTGCATGATGATCTCCTTCCTAATTGCCCATCCACGCTTTTCCCACAGAAGGGCTGTCCCGAGGTTGGAGATGGTTCCAGCTTTATGGAGCTTTGATCTTTATCTGGTTTTACTTTTTACAGAGCACAGAACCTGAGAGTGGCAACTGCTTTCCTCTTGTTCCTCCTGTGGCAGTGAACTGCTCTTCCCAAGGACGGCTGCAGGAATTCTCAGGCAGCAGAACGTATGGAATGCCAGGCACGCTACAGAATTCCAGTGGGAGCAGCAGGAACTTCTGTTCTTTACTGGCAGGGCTGTGCCATGAAGGGGAGCTCAGAGATATTGGTCAGCTCAGGGAATGAGCCTGGCTCATGGTAAGGAAATTCGCTGTGCAGTTACTTTGGGCCCTTTCTCCTCCTTCTCCTTCTCCTTCTCCTTCTCCTTCTCCTCCTTCTCCTTCTCCTTCTCCTCCTTCTCCTTCTCCTCCTTCTCCTTCTCCTTCTCCCTCTCTTCCCAACACCGGTTCCAGACCTCAGTATAATCCATGTTCCCACAGCCTGACCTTGCAGTTTTCCCAGCTTAGCAGCCCCAGCAACACTTGCAGCCTCTCTGTCTGGACTTTGTCTTGCTGAAATCTCCCTTTGTTGCTGCCTCACCTTTTATCCAGCAATAACGTGCAGTGGGTGGAAGCTTCTCAGAATTCCCTCGCTGTTCCACTGGAAACATTCCCGAGTGGAAGCAGCTGCACTGCCCATCAGCACTTCCCTGCTTTTAGGGGTGGTTGAGGCATGAAGGATGCAACAAATGGAGTTGGCTCCAAGGGGATGAAATGCTCCCCCTGAGGTTGCTCAGAGAGCTGGAGCTGAGGAATCCGGGTGGGAATCACTGCAGGAAAAAGGAAGGAAAAGAGAGCGGAGGAACAGGGATGCAATTCCAACCTCTCCAAGGACTGGCATGGGCACATTCACCATCACCATTTAATCTAGACACGATTTCTTCTTTGCCTCTGGCTGCCAGGAGCAGGATGAGCAGTTTAATGAGTTTAAATAGTGAATAGTTTAATTAGCTGGAAGAGACTGGATCAATAGCTGCTTAAACAAGCAACTGGCTCCCTGTTTCCAAGCTTGGATGTAGTTTTGGAAGGTTCCTGGCAATTTGGCAGGGATTAGTGATGCTGAGAATGTGTGCTTTTTTGTGGGTTTGGGGCTTTTACTCCTGTTCACGTGGCTGCTTTTTCTTGTTGCGTGGAAAACAGGAGGGAAAGAGCAACCACGGGAGGAATTCCACTCTTGCTGCTTCAAGGGATGGATCAGGAAGGGAAGAGGCTGCAGGGAATTTGGAGTGCAAACTGAGATCTCGCCGATATTTTCGGCTCAGTCAGTCCATCGGTGCTTGGTGGCTGTTTAGGCCACGTGCAAGGTGAAGGATGGTGCACATCGCAGAGCTGCTGGTGGCTCCTTCCCCTGCCCGGCTGTCAGTCACCCTGCAGGGTGCTGGAGCAGTGTGCCAGAGGCCACGGATCCTATGGATGCCATGGATCCCAGGGGCGTGATCAGGAGCCTGAGCCTGCTGGCCACTCCTTGCTCTCTCTTATCCTGACTTTTCAGCTCTGCAGCGAATCCAGCTCGAGCTTTTCAACCCTTAGAAACCCAGGGAACTTTCATGTCTGCTCTCAGATCTGGGATTTAAATCCAGCCCTTATCAAAGCACCCCGTGACCAGGCAGGCCCTGAATCCCAGCAGGGATCTGATAAAGAGGGACCTGACATCCTAAAGAAACCCTTTGAAATCCTGCTGGGATTGATTTGTATCCATAATGGAGCCCAGAGCTCTCTGCCAGGGAGAGATGAAGCTGCTCCTTTGCTTTATCATGCTCAGGCCCTTCCCAGCTTCGAGGGAAATTCACTCCCTCTTCAAGCCCCAAAATCATGGAAAAGTTCCTTTGTATCCTTCTCTCCACAGCCCCTACGTGGATTAATCAACTTTTTATTTGATATGGTGACATTCTCCTTTTTTTTCCCATGGATAAAACTGCACGGTGAGCAATCAGAGCAGAAATATGAAATGCAGGAGTCTTGGATTCCACAGTGGGATTAACTTCCCTTTTCTGCTCTCTTTCAGGACAGGAAAAACCACTGAACTCGCCCCATCTTTGGGACCAAGAGCTTTGGTGTTGGAGTAGGCAAAGCCAGCTAGGGCCCCCCTTGTCCTGCCCATGGTGTGGGTCAGGGACAGGCTCCTCTTCTCCTCTGGGCTGGGATGAACTGGCTAGGGAATGCTCTTTCTGACAGGCCGGTCCTAGTCCCGGCTACTGGAAATGGGCAGAGGTGAAGAGGCAAGTGCCAGAGTTCCTTGGGGATGATGGAATTGTGGTGTTTGGCTGTGCCCAGAGGGGCAGGTTGGGCATTTCTGTGTGTGTGAGGACCGGTTTGGGTGCTGGGGAGCCCGGGGAGCCGAGCTCTCAGTGCATTCCCAGCTCTCCCAGGGGTGGGAGCTGGTGCAGGGCTGGGTGACAGCCTCTGGTCGGGCTCGGGGCAGGCCCTGGCCCCGGCACAGACACGCTGGGGCGGTTTGGGGCCGCTTGGGGAGCCGTGGGAGGCAAATGAGGGATGGTGCTGGGCGGAGGGATCGGCCTGCGCTCGTGTCAGCGCAGCCGTGCAGGGCACTGGGATCTGGGTAAAACACCGGCTCTCCTGGTGTTCAGGGAGGCAAGGTCTGTATTTATCCATACATATTTATCCCTATATTTATCCATATGTTTATCCGTGGATTATCCATCTATGTTTATCCATATACATTTATCCATATATTTATCCACGTATTTCCCCCTGTATTTATCCCTATATTTCCCCATGTATTTCCCCATGTATTTTATGAACACTCAAGTGCCATATCCATGTATTTTATGAGCACTTCCAGGGTTGGTGACTCCACCACTGCCCTGGGCAGCTGTTCCAGCGCTGGACAACCCTTCCCATGCTGGGCCAGGAGATGGATTCTGGAAATCCAGACTCCGAGGAGCAGGGGATTAAGGCAGCATTGGATTCCTTTATTCTCCCAGAAGGATAAAGGAGATTTATCCCCAGACGAACCAGAGGTGATCACACTGAGGTCATCAGTGGGATTTCTTCTTTACTCCCACAAATACCCACTGGGGTGACAGAGTTCCCTACAAGGGCGGTGTTGGAAGGAGCTGCTGGAATGTTTTGCTGTTCATTGGGATCCACAGGATGTTTGGTGTCTCTCAGAGCTGTTCCAGGCTCTCCACAGACCCAAACACACTTCTCCTCAGAGTAGAGAGGTTTCCCAGAGTGCTGGTTTTTAATTTCAGATGCTGGGATAACGACACGGCTTCAGGAGGCAGGAGACTCGTTGTGCTGTGCCTCAGTCCAGGCAGGGACAACCCCCAGCTAATAAAAACCTCTTTAAAGCACAAAAAGTCCCATTAAACTGATATTATAAAGGCTGCAAATTGAAGCAGGCCTCAATCAGAAAGCAACAGAATTTAATTCCCCCCCCTTGCCTATGTGCATGATGATCTCCTTCCTAATTGCCCATCCACGCTTTTCCCACAGAAGGGCTGTCTCGAGGTTGGAGATGGTTCCAGCTTTATGGAGCTTTGATCTTTATCTGGTTTTACTTTTTACAGAGCACAGAACCTGAGAGTGGCAACTGCTTTCCTCTTGTTCCTCCTGTGGCAGTGAACTGCTCTTCCCAAGGACGGCTGCAGGAATTCTCAGGCAGCAGAACGTATGGAATGCCAGGCACGCTACAGAATTCCAGTGGGAGCAGCAGGAACTTCTGTTCTTTACTGGCAGGGCTGTGCCATGAAGGGGAGCTCAGAGATATTGGTCAGCTCAGGGAATGAGCCTGGCTCATGGTAAGGAAATTCGCTGTGCAGTTACTTTGGGCCCTTTCTCCTCCTTCTCCTTCTCCTTCTCCTTCTCCTTCTCCTTCTCCTTCTCCTTCTCCTTCTCCTTCTCCTTCTCCTTCTCCTTCTCCTTCTCCTTCTCCTTCTCCTTCTCCTCCTTCTCCTTCTCCTCCTTCTCCTTCTCCTTCTCCCTCTCTTCCCAACACCGGTTCCAGACCTCAGTATAATCCATGTTCCCACAGCCTGACCTTGCAGTTTTCCCAGCTTAGCAGCCCCAGCAACACTTGCAGCCTCTCTGTCTGGACTTTGTCTTGCTGAAATCTCCCTTTGTTGCTGCCTCACCTTTTATCCAGCAATAACGTGCAGTGGGTGGAAGCTTCTCAGAATTCCCTCGCTGTTCCACTGGAAACATTCCCGAGTGGAAGCAGCTGCACTGCCCATCAGCACTTCCCTGCTTTTAGGGGTGGTTGAGGCATGAAGGATGCAACAAATGGAGTTGGCTCCAAGGGGATGAAATGCTCCCCGTGAGGCTGCTCAGAGAGCTGGAGCTGAGGAATCCGGGTGGGAATCACTGCAGGAAAAAGGACGGAAAAGAGAGCGGAGGAACAGGGATGCAATTCCAACCTCTCCAAGGACTGGCATGGGCACATTCACCATCACCATTTAATCTAGACACGATTTCTTCTTTGCCTCTGGCTGCCAGGAGCAGGATGAGCAGTTTAATGAGTTTAAATAGTGAATAGTTTAATTAGCTGGAAGAGACTGGATCAATAGCTGCTTAAACAAACAACTGGCTCCCTGTTTCCAAGCTTGGATGTAGTTTTGGAAGGTTCCTGGCAATTTGGCAGGGATTAGTGATGCTGAGAATGTGTGCTTTTTTGTGGGTTTGGGGCTTTTACTCCTGTTCACGTGGCTGCTTTTTCTTGTTGCGTGGAAAACAGGAGGGAAAGAGCAACCACGGGAGGAATTCCACTCTTGCTGCTTCAAGGGATGGATCAGGAAGGGAAGAGGCTGCAGGGAATTTGGAGTGCAAACTGAGATCTCGCCGATATTTTCGGCTCAGTCAGTCCATCGGTGCTTGGTGGCTGTTTAGGCCACGTGCAAGGTGAAGGATGGTGCACATCGCAGAGCTGCTGGTGGCTCCTTCCCCTGCCCGGCTGTCAGTCACCCTGCAGGGTGCTGGAGCAGTGTGCCAGAGGCCACGGATCCTATGGATGCCATGGATCCCAGGGGCGTGATCAGGAGCCTGAGCCTGCTGGCCACTCCTTGCTCTCTCTTATCCTGACTTTTCAGCTCTGCAGCGAATCCAGCTCGAGCTTTTCAACCCTTAGAAACCCAGGGAACTTTCATGTCTGCTCTCAGATCTGGGATTTAAATCCAGCCCTTATCAAAGCACCCCGTGACCAGGCAGGCCCTGAATCCCAGCAGGGATCTGATAAAGAGGGACCTGACATCCTAAAGAAACCCTTTGAAATCCTGCTGGGATTGATTTGTATCCATAATGGAGCCCAGAGCTCTCTGCCAGGGAGAGATGAAGCTGCTCCTTTGCTTTATCATGCTCAGGCCCTTCCCAGCTTCGAGGGAAATTCACTCCCTCTTCAAGCCCCAAAATCATGGAAAAGTTCCTTTGTATCCTTCTCTCCACAGCCCCTACGTGGATTAATCAACTTTTTATTTGATATGGTGACATTCTCCTTTTTTTTCCCATGGATAAAACTGCACGGTGAGCAATCAGAGCAGAAATATGAAATGCAGGAGTCTTGGATTCCACAGTGGGATTAACTTCCCTTTTCTGCTCTCTTTCAGGACAGGAAAAACCACTGAACTCGCCCCATCTTTGGGACCAAGAGCTTTGGTGTTGGAGTAGGCAAAGCCAGCTAGGGCCCCCCTTGTCCTGCCCATGGTGTGGGTCAGGGACAGGCTCCTCTTCTCCTCTGGGCTGGGATGAACTGCCTAGGGAATGCTCTTTCTGACAGGCCGGTCCTAGTCCCGGCTACTGGAAATGGGCAGAGGTGAAGAGGCAAGTGCCAGAGTTCCTTGGGGATGATGGAATTGTGGTGTTTGGCTGTGCCCAGAGGGGCAGGTTGGGCATTTCTGTGTGTGTGAGGACCGGTTTGGGTGCTGGGGAGCCCGGGGAGCCGAGCTCTCAGTGCATTCCCAGCTCTCCCAGGGGTGGGAGCTGGTGCAGGGCTGGGTGACAGCCTCTGGTCGGGCTCGGGGCAGGCCCTGGCCCCGGCACAGACACGCTGGGGCGGTTTGGGGCCGCTTGGGGAGCCGTGGGAGGAAAATGAGGGATGGTGCTGGGCGGAGCAATCGGCCTGCGCTCGTGTCAGTGCAGCCGTGCAGGGCACTGGGATCTGGGTAAAACACCGGCTCTCCTGGTGTTCAGGGAGGCAAGGTCTGTATTTATCCATACATATTTATCCCTATATTTATCCATATGTTTATCCGTGGATTATCCATCTATGTTTATCCATATACATTTATCCATATATTTATCCACGTATTTCCCCCTGTATTTATCCCTATATTTCCCCATGTATTTCCCCATGTATTTTATGAACACTCAAGTGCCATATCCATGTATTTTATGAGCACTTCCAGGGTTGGTGACTCCACCACTGCCCTGGGCAGCTGTTCCAGCGCTGGACAACCCTTCCCATGCTGGGCCAGGAGATGGATTCTGGAAATCCAGACTCCGAGGAGCAGGGGATTAAGGCAGCATTGGATTCCTTTATTCTCCCAGAAGGATAAAGGAGATTTATCCCCAGACGAACCAGAGGTGATCACACTGAGGTCATCAGTGGGATTTCTTCTTTACTCCCACAAATACCCACTGGGGTGACAGAGTTCCCTACAAGGGCGGTGTTGGAAGGAGCTGCTGGAATGTTTTGCTGTTCATTGGGATCCACAGGATGTTTGGTGTCTCTCAGAGCTGTTCCAGGCTCTCCACAGACCCAAACACACTTCTCCTCAGAGTAGAGAGGTTTCCCAGAGTGCTGGTTTTTAATTTCAGATGCTGGGATAACGACACGGCTTCAGGAGGCAGGAGACTCCTTGTGCTGTGCCTCAGTCCAGGCAGGGACAACCCCCAGCTAATAAAAACCTCTTTAAAGCACAAAAAGTCCCATTAAACTGATATTATAAAGGCTGCAAATTGAAGCAGGCCTCAATCAGAAAGCAGCAGAATTTAATTCCCCCCCCTTGCCCATGTGCATGATGATCTCCTTCCTAATTGCCCATCCACGCTTTTCCCACAGAAGGGCTGTCCCGAGGTTGGAGATGGTTCCAGCTTTATGGAGCTTTGATCTTTATCTGGTTTTACTTTTTACAGAGCACAGAACCTGAGAGTGGCAACTGCTTTCCTCTTGTTCCTCCTGTGGCAGTGAACTGCTCTTCCCAAGGACGGCTGCAGGAATTCTCAGGCAGCAGAACGTATGGAATGCCAGGCACGCTACAGAATTCCAGTGGGAGCAGCAGGAACTTCTGTTCTTTACTGGCAGGGCTGTGCCATGAAGGGGAGCTCAGAGATATTGGTCAGCTCAGGGAATGAGCCTGGCTCATGGTAAGGAAATTCGCTGTGCAGTTACTTTGGGCCCTTTCTCCTCCTTCTCCTTCTCCTTCTCCTTCTCCTTCTCCTTCTCCTTCTCCTTCTCCTTCTCCTTCTCCTTCTCCTTCTCCTTCTCCTTCTCCTTCTCCTTCTCCTCCTTCTCCTTCTCCTCCTTCTCCTTCTCCTTCTCCCTCTCTTCCCAACACCGGTTCCAGACCTCAGTATAATCCATGTTCCCACAGCCTGACCTTGCAGTTTTCCCAGCTTAGCAGCCCCAGCAACACTTGCAGCCTCTCTGTCTGGACTTTGTCTTGCTGAAATCTCCCTTTGTTGCTGCCTCACCTTTTATCCAGCAATAACGTGCAGTGGGTGGAAGCTTCTCAGAATTCCCTCGCTGTTCCACTGGAAACATTCCCGAGTGGAAGCAGCTGCACTGCCCATCAGCACTTCCCTGCTTTTAGGGGTGGTTGAGGCATGAAGGATGCAACAAATGGAGTTGGCTCCAAGGGGATGAAATGCTCCCCCTGAGGTTGCTCAGAGAGCTGGAGCTGAGGAATCCGGGTGGGAATCACTGCAGGAAAAAGGAAGGAAAAGAGAGCGGAGGAACAGGGATGCAATTGCAACCTCTCCAAGGACTGGCATGGGCACATTCACCATCACCATTTAATCTAGACACGATTTCTTCTTTGTCTCTGGCTGCCAGGAGCAGGATGAGCAGTTTAATGAGTTTAAATAGTGAATAGTTTAATTAGCTGGAAGAGACTGGATCAATAGCTGCTTAAACAAACAACTGGCTCCCTGTTTCCAAGCTTGGATGTAGTTTTGGAAGGTTCCTGGCAATTTGGCAGGGATTAGTGATGCTGAGAATGTGTGCTTTTTTGTGGGTTTGGGGCTTTTACTCCTGTTCACGTGGCTGCTTTTTCTTGTTGCGTGGAAAACAGGAGGGAAAGAGCAACCACGGGAGGAATTCCACTCTTGCTGCTTCAAGGGATGGATCAGGAAGGGAAGAGGCTGCAGGGAATTTGGAGTGCAAACTGAGATCTCGCCGATATTTTCGGCTCAGTCAGTCCATCGGTGCTTGGTGGCTGTTTAGGCCACGTGCAAGGTGAAGGATGGTGCACATCGCAGAGCTGCTGGTGGCTCCTTCCCCTGCCCGGCTGTCAGTCACCCTGCAGGGTGCTGGAGCAGTGTGCCAGAGGCCACGGATCCTATGGATGCCATGGATCCCAGGGGCGTGATCAGGAGCCTGAGCCTGCTGGCCACTCCTTGCTCTCTCTTATCCTGACTTTTCAGCTCTGCAGCGAATCCAGCTCGAGCTTTTCAACCCTTAGAAACCCAGGGAACTTTCATGTCTGCTCTCAGATCTGGGATTTAAATCCAGCCCTTATCAAAGCACCCCGTGACCAGGCAGGCCCTGAATCCCAGCAGGGATCTGATAAAGAGGGACCTGACATCCTAAAGAAACCCTTTGAAATCCTGCTGGGATTGATTTGTATCCATAATGGAGCCCAGAGCTCTCTGCCAGGGAGAGATGAAGCTGCTCCTTTGCTTTATCATGCTCAGGCCCTTCCCAGCTTCGAGGGAAATTCACTCCCTCTTCAAGCCCCAAAATCATGGAAAAGTTCCTTTGTATCCTTCTCTCCACAGCCCCTACGTGGATTAATCAACTTTTTATTTGATATGGTGACATTCTCCTTTTTTTTCCCATGGATAAAACTGCACGGTGAGCAATCAGAGCAGAAATATGAAATGCAGGAGTCTTGGATTCCACAGTGGGATTAACTTCCCTTTTCTGCTCTCTTTCAGGACAGGAAAAACCACTGAACTCGCCCCATCTTTGGGACCAAGAGCTTTGGTGTTGGAGTAGGCAAAGCCAGCTAGGGCCCCCCTTGTCCTGCCCATGGTGTGGGTCAGGGACAGGCTCCTCTTCTCCTCTGGGCTGGGATGAACTGGCTAGGGAATGCTCTTTCTGACAGGCCGGTCCTAGCCCCGGCTACTGGAAATGGGCAGAGGTGAAGAGGCGCAAGTGCCAGAGTTCCTTGGGGATGATGGAATTGTGGTGTTTGGCTGTGCCCAGAGGGGCAGGTTGGGCATTTCTGTGTGTGTGAGGACCGGTTTGGGTGCTGGGGAGCCCGGGGAGCCGAGCTCTCAGTGCATTCCCAGCTCTCCCAGGGGTGGGAGCTGGTGCAGGGCTGGGTGACAGCCTCTGGTCGGGCTCGGGGCAGGCCCTGGCCCCGGCACAGACACGCTGGGGCGGTTTGGGGCCGCTTGGGGAGCCGTGGGAGGCAAATGAGGGATGGTGCTGGGCGGAGGGATCGGCCTGCGCTCGTGTCAGCGCAGCCGTGCAGGGCACTGGGATCTGGGTAAAACACCGGCTCTCCTGGTGTTCAGGGAGGCAAGGTCTGTATTTATCCATACATATTTATCCCTATATTTATCCATATGTTTATCCGTGGATTATCCATCTATGTTTATCCATATACATTTATCCATATATTTATCCACGTATTTCCCCCTGTATTTATCCCTATATTTCCCCATGTATTTCCCCATGTATTTTATGAACACTCAAGTGCCATATCCATGTATTTTATGAGCACTTCCAGGGTTGGTGACTCCACCACTGCCCTGGGCAGCTGTTCCAGCGCTGGACAACCCTTCCCATGCTGGGCCAGGAGATGGATTCTGGAAATCCAGACTCCGAGGAGCAGGGGATTAAGGCAGCATTGGATTCCTTTATTCTCCCAGAAGGATAAAGGAGATTTATCCCCAGACGAACCAGAGGTGATCACACTGAGGTCATCAGTGGGATTTCTTCCTTACTCCCACAAATACCCACTGGGGTGACAGAGTTCCCTACAAGGGCGGTGTTGGAAGGAGCTGCTGGAATGTTTTGCTGTTCATTGGGATCCACAGGATGTTTGGTGTCTCTCAGAGCTGTTCCAGGCTCTCCACAGACCCAAACACACTTCTCCTCAGAGTAGAGAGGTTTCCCAGAGTGCTGGTTTTTAATTTCAGATGCTGGGATAACGACACGGCTTCAGGAGGCAGGAGACTCCTTGTGCTGTGCCTCAGTCCAGGCAGGGACAACCCCCAGCTAATAAAAACCTCTTTAAAGCACAAAAAGTCCCATTAAACTGATATTATAAAGGCTGCAAATTGAAGCAGGCCTCAATCAGAAAGCAACAGAATTTAATTCCCCCCCCTTGCCTATGTGCATGATGATCTCCTTCCTAATTGCCCATCCACGCTTTTCCCACAGAAGGGCTGTCCCGAGGTTGGAGATGGTTCCAGCTTTATGGAGCTTTGATCTTTATCTGGTTTTACTTTTTACAGAGCACAGAACCTGAGAGTGGCAACTGCTTTCCTCTTGTTCCTCCTGTGGCAGTGAACTGCTCTTCCCAAGGACGGCTGCAGGAATTCTCAGGCAGCAGAACGTATGGAATGCCAGGCACGCTACAGAATTCCAGTGGGAGCAGCAGGAACTTCTGTTCTTTACTGGCAGGGCTGTGCCATGAAGGGGAGCTCAGAGATATTGGTCAGCTCAGGGAATGAGCCTGGCTCATGGTAAGGAAATTCGCTGTGCAGTTACTTTGGGCCCTTTCTCCTCCTTCTCCTTCTCCTTCTCCTTCTCCTTCTCCTCCTTCTCCTTCTCCTTCTCCTCCTTCTCCTTCTCCTCCTTCTCCTTCTCCTTCTCCCTCTCTTCCCAACACCGGTTCCAGACCTCAGTATAATCCATGTTCCCACAGCCTGACCTTGCAGTTTTCCCAGCTTAGCAGCCCCAGCAACACTTGCAGCCTCTCTGTCTGGACTTTGTCTTGCTGAAATCTCCCTTTGTTGCTGCCTCACCTTTTATCCAGCAATAACGTGCAGTGGGTGGAAGCTTCTCAGAATTCCCTCGCTGTTCCACTGGAAACATTCCCGAGTGGAAGCAGCTGCACTGCCCATCAGCACTTCCCTGCTTTTAGGGGTGGTTGAGGCATGAAGGATGCAACAAATGGAGTTGGCTCCAAGGGGATGAAATGCTCCCCCTGAGGTTGCTCAGAGAGCTGGAGCTGAGGAATCCGGGTGGGAATCACTGCAGGAAAAAGGAAGGAAAAGAGAGCGGAGGAACAGGGATGCAATTCCAACCTCTCCAAGGACTGGCATGGGCACATTCACCATCACCATTTAATCTAGACACGATTTCTTCTTTGCCTCTGGCTGCCAGGAGCAGGATGAGCAGTTTAATGAGTTTAAATAGTGAATAGTTTAATTAGCTGGAAGAGACTGGATCAATAGCTGCTTAAACAAGCAACTGGCTCCCTGTTTCCAAGCTTGGATGTAGTTTTGGAAGGTTCCTGGCAATTTGGCAGGGATTAGTGATGCTGAGAATGTGTGCTTTTTTGTGGGTTTGGGGCTTTTACTCCTGTTCACGTGGCTGCTTTTTCTTGTTGCGTGGAAAACAGGAGGGAAAGAGCAACCACGGGAGGAATTCCACTCTTGCTGCTTCAAGGGATGGATCAGGAAGGGAAGAGGCTGCAGGGAATTTGGAGTGCAAACTGAGATCTCGCCGATATTTTCGGCTCAGTCAGTCCATCGGTGCTTGGTGGCTGTTTAGGCCACGTGCAAGGTGAAGGATGGTGCACATCGCAGAGCTGCTGGTGGCTCCTTCCCCTGCCCGGCTGTCAGTCACCCTGCAGGGTGCTGGAGCAGTGTGCCAGAGGCCACGGATCCTATGGATGCCATGGATCCCAGGGGCGTGATCAGGAGCCTGAGCCTGCTGGCCACTCCTTGCTCTCTCTTATCCTGACTTTTCAGCTCTGCAGCGAATCCAGCTCGAGCTTTTCAACCCTTAGAAACCCAGGGAACTTTCATGTCTGCTCTCAGATCTGGGATTTAAATCCAGCCCTTATCAAAGCACCCCGTGACCAGGCAGGCCCTGAATCCCAGCAGGGATCTGATAAAGAGGGACCTGACATCCTAAAGAAACCCTTTGAAATCCTGCTGGGATTGATTTGTATCCATAATGGAGCCCAGAGCTCTCTGCCAGGGAGAGATGAAGCTGCTCCTTTGCTTTATCATGCTCAGGCCCTTCCCAGCTTCGAGGGAAATTCACTCCCTCTTCAAGCCCCAAAATCATGGAAAAGTTCCTTTGTATCCTTCTCTCCACAGCCCCTACGTGGATTAATCAACTTTTTATTTGATATGGTGACATTCTCCTTTTTTTTCCCATGGATAAAACTGCACGGTGAGCAATCAGAGCAGAAATATGAAATGCAGGAGTCTTGGATTCCACAGTGGGATTAACTTCCCTTTTCTGCTCTCTTTCAGGACAGGAAAAACCACTGAACTCGCCCCATCTTTGGGACCAAGAGCTTTGGTGTTGGAGTAGGCAAAGCCAGCTAGGGCCCCCCTTGTCCTGCCCATGGTGTGGGTCAGGGACAGGCTCCTCTTCTCCTCTGGGCTGGGATGAACTGGCTAGGGAATGCTCTTTCTGACAGGCCGGTCCTAGTCCCGGCTACTGGAAATGGGCAGAGGTGAAGAGGCAAGTGCCAGAGTTCCTTGGGGATGATGGAATTGTGGTGTTTGGCTGTGCCCAGAGGGGCAGGTTGGGCATTTCTGTGTGTGTGAGGACCGGTTTGGGTGCTGGGGAGCCCGGGGAGCCGAGCTCTCAGTGCATTCCCAGCTCTCCCAGGGGTGGGAGCTGGTGCAGGGCTGGGTGACAGCCTCTGGTCGGGCTCGGGGCAGGCCCTGGCCCCGGCACAGACACGCTGGGGCGGTTTGGGGCCGCTTGGGGAGCCGTGGGAGGCAAATGAGGGATGGTGCTGGGCGGAGGGATCGGCCTGCGCTCGTGTCAGCGCAGCCGTGCAGGGCACTGGGATCTGGGTAAAACACCGGCTCTCCTGGTGTTCAGGGAGGCAAGGTCTGTATTTATCCATACATATTTATCCCTATATTTATCCATATGTTTATCCGTGGATTATCCATCTATGTTTATCCATATACATTTATCCATATATTTATCCACGTATTTCCCCCTGTATTTATCCCTATATTTCCCCATGTATTTCCCCATGTATTTTATGAACACTCAAGTGCCATATCCATGTATTTTATGAGCACTTCCAGGGTTGGTGACTCCACCACTGCCCTGGGCAGCTGTTCCAGCGCTGGACAACCCTTCCCATGCTGGGCCAGGAGATGGATTCTGGAAATCCAGACTCCGAGGAGCAGGGGATTAAGGCAGCATTGGATTCCTTTATTCTCCCAGAAGGATAAAGGAGATTTATCCCCAGACGAACCAGAGGTGATCACACTGAGGTCATCAGTGGGATTTCTTCTTTACTCCCACAAATACCCACTGGGGTGACAGAGTTCCCTACAAGGGCGGTGTTGGAAGGAGCTGCTGGAATGTTTTGCTGTTCATTGGGATCCACAGGATGTTTGGTGTC
Source organism: Corvus hawaiiensis (assembly GCF_020740725.1). Lineage (NCBI taxonomy): Eukaryota > Metazoa > Chordata > Aves > Passeriformes > Corvidae > Corvus > Corvus hawaiiensis. The sequence goes on from NC_063218.1 coordinate 66,006,187, forward strand.
TCTCAGAGCTGTTCCAGGCTCTCCACAGACCCAAACACACTTCTCCTCAGAGTAGAGAGGTTTCCCAGAGTGCTGGTTTTTAATTTCAGATGCTGGGATAACGACACGGCTTCAGGAGGCAGGAGACTCGTTGTGCTGTGCCTCAGTCCAGGCAGGGACAACCCCCAGCTAATAAAAACCTCTTTAAAGCACAAAAAGTCCCATTAAACTGATATTATAAAGGCTGCAAATTGAAGCAGGCCTCAATCAGAAAGCAACAGAATTTAATTCCCCCCCCTTGCCTATGTGCATGATGATCTCCTTCCTAATTGCCCATCCACGCTTTTCCCACAGAAGGGCTGTCTCGAGGTTGGAGATGGTTCCAGCTTTATGGAGCTTTGATCTTTATCTGGTTTTACTTTTTACAGAGCACAGAACCTGAGAGTGGCAACTGCTTTCCTCTTGTTCCTCCTGTGGCAGTGAACTGCTCTTCCCAAGGACGGCTGCAGGAATTCTCAGGCAGCAGAACGTATGGAATGCCAGGCACGCTACAGAATTCCAGTGGGAGCAGCAGGAACTTCTGTTCTTTACTGGCAGGGCTGTGCCATGAAGGGGAGCTCAGAGATATTGGTCAGCTCAGGGAATGAGCCTGGCTCATGGTAAGGAAATTCGCTGTGCAGTTACTTTGGGCCCTTTCTCCTCCTTCTCCTTCTCCTTCTCCTTCTCCTTCTCCTCCTTCTCCTTCTCCTTCTCCTCCTTCTCCTTCTCCTCCTTCTCCTTCTCCTTCTCCCTCTCTTCCCAACACCAGTTCCAGACCTCAGTATAATCCATGTTCCCACAGCCTGACCTTGCAGTTTTCCCAGCTTAGCAGCCCCAGCAACACTTGCAGCCTCTCTGTCTGGACTTTGTCTTGCTGAAATCTCCCTTTGTTGCTGCCTCACCTTTTATCCAGCAATAACGTGCAGTGGGTGGAAGCTTCTCAGAATTCCCTCGCTGTTCCACTGGAAACATTCCCGAGTGGAAGCAGCTGCACTGCCCATCAGCACTTCCCTGCTTTTAGGGGTGGTTGAGGCATGAAGGATGCAACAAATGGAGTTGGCTCCAAGGGGATGAAATGCTCCCCGTGAGGCTGCTCAGAGAGCTGGAGCTGAGGAATCCGGGTGGGAATCACTGCAGGAAAAAGGACGGAAAAGAGAGCGGAGGAACAGGGATGCAATTCCAACCTCTCCAAGGACTGGCATGGGCACATTCACCATCACCATTTAATCTAGACACGATTTCTTCTTTGCCTCTGGCTGCCAGGAGCAGGATGAGCAGTTTAATGAGTTTAAATAGTGAATAGTTTAATTAGCTGGAAGAGACTGGATCAATAGCTGCTTAAACAAACAACTGGCTCCCTGTTTCCAAGCTTGGATGTAGTTTTGGAAGGTTCCTGGCAATTTGGCAGGGATTAGTGATGCTGAGAATGTGCTTTTTTGTGGGTTTGGGGCTTTTACTCCTGTTCACGTGGCTGCTTTTTCTTGTTGCGTGGAAAACAGGAGGGAAAGAGCAACCACGGGAGGAATTCCACTCTTGCTGCTTCAAGGGATGGATCAGGAAGGGAAGAGGCTGCGGGGAATTTGGAGTGCAAACTGAGATCTCGCCGATATTTTCGGCTCAGTCAGTCCATCGGTGCTTGGTGGCTGTTTAGGCCACGTGCAAGGTGAAGGATGGTGCACATCGCAGAGCTGCTGGTGGCTCCTTCCCCTGCCCGGCTGTCAGTCACCCTGCAGAGCTGCTGGAGCAGCGTGCCAGAGGCCACGGATCCTATGGATCCCATGGATCCCATAGATCTCAGGGGCGTGATCAGGAGCCTGAGCCTGCTGGCCACTCCCTGCTCTCTCTTATCCTGACTTTTCAGCTCTGCAGCGAATCCAGCTCGAGCTTTTCAACCCTTAGAAACCCAGGGAACTTTCATGTCTGCTCTCAGATCTGGGATTTAAATCCAGCCCTTATCAAAGCACCCCGTGACCAGGCAGGCCCTGAATCCCAGCAGGGATCTGATAAAGAGGGACCTGACATCCTAAAGAAACCCTTTGAAATCCTGCTGGGATTGATTTGTATCCATAATGGAGCCCAGAGCTCTCTGCCAGGGAGAGATGAAGCTGCTCCTTTGCTTTATCATGCTCAGGCCCTTCCCAGCTTCGAGGGAAATTCACTCCCTCTTCAAGCCCCAAAATCATGGAAAAGTTCCTTTGTATCCTTCTCTCCACAGCCCCTACGTGGATTAATCAACTTTTTATTTGATATGGTGACATTCTCCTTTTTTTTCCCATGGCTAAAACTGCACGGTGAGCAATCAGAGCAGAAATATGAAATGCAGGAGTCTTGGATTCTACAGTGGGATTAACTTCCCTTTTCTGCTCTCTTTCAGGACAGGAGAAACCACTGAACTCGCCCCATCTTTGGGACCAAGAGCTTTGGTGTTGGAGTAGGCAAAGCCAGCTAGGGCCCCCCTTGTCCTGCCCATGGTGTGGGTCAGGGACAGGCTCCTCTTCTCCTCTGGGCTGGGATGAACTGGCTAGGGAATGCTCTTTCTGACAGGCCGGTCCTAGCCCCGGCTACTGGAAATGGGCAGAGGTGAAGAGGCAAGTGCCAGAGTTCCTTGGGGATGATGGAATTGTGGTGTTTGGCTGTGCCCAGAGGGGCAGGTTGGGCATTTCTGTGTGTGTGAGGACCGGTTTGGGTGCTGGGGAGCCCGGGGAGCCGAGCTCTCAGTGCATTCCCAGCTCTCCCAGGGGTGGGAGCTGGTGCAGGGCTGGGTGACAGCCTCTGGTCGGGCTCGGGGCAGGCCCTGGCCCCGGCACAGACACGCTGGGGCGGTTTGGGGCCGCTTGGGGAGCCGTGGGAGGCAAATGAGGGATGGTGCTGGGCGGAGGGATCGGCCTGCGCTCGTGTCAGCGCAGCCGTACAGGGCACTGGGATCTGGGTAAAACACCAGCTCTCCTGGCGTTCAGGGATGCAAGGTCTGAGGGACTGGATTTACTTGGGCCTTTCCAGGACAGCAGGAACAAGAGGAGGTGTGGTGCCAGAGTTGCGTCCCATCCGGTTGCATTTCCCTCTTTCCCATTTCCATTTCCTCCTCAGTGCAGGTGTCCCCTGCAGCCCATGAGCACGGGGCCGGTGACAACTCCCTGTCTGTAGAGGGATTCCTTATGGAACAAGGGCAGATGACACTTGTGTGAGGCTTACGACTGTTAGAATTAGACCAGGATGGGTTAAGAAAAAGAAAACTAGAATGGTGTGTTAATCTTACTGGTCAATGAACAAATAGAATCCACACTTCTGTAAGAAAAAATACAGTGTATGGAGCATATAGAAGAAGCTGGTTTTGCCTGCTGCTGCTGCTTGGCTTTATCATGTAACCCCATTCGAACTCTGCCTTCAAGACAGCTGTGAGACCGTGAAATAAAGAACTTAGCAGAACAGCAACCGCCTCTGCTCTTTCAACCTGGTCCGAGAAGGAAGGGTACCCTGTCAAAGGCTCAACACTTGCCTTTCTGAGTTTGTTTCTAAATTTCTACCTTTCTAATTTTGTTTCTAATTTTTTTTTTTGTTTCTAACTTTGGTTTTAACTTTCAACCTTTCTACCTTTAGAAATGTGTTCATTTCTTGTATTTTACCTCTTTGTTTGTTTCTAACTTCCTATTTTTAAATTTCATTTGTTTTTAACTTTTTATCATTCCTCCCAGGGAGGGATGTGTGCAAAATACCAAAACCTGTTAAGTTCTTCATTTTTACATCTCTAGGCAAATGCTACTGATTTAGATGTAAATTCATTTTGAAATAAGCCGGCCCTCCCTCTCTAATCTGTTGCATATAGGAGTACAAGAAGCTGGGAATAGAGATCAGCAAGTTTTGAGAATAACGAGCCGGCGTTTTTCTGTAGGAAGGAAAGAAGCAAGTGCCTGGCCCCAGGAGCCGAGACGCTCGGGCTGCAGGAGCTGCAGAGCGCCCAGAGGCGGCTTTTCCCTCTGCTCTGTCCCTGCCCCCGGGCTGAGCTGGGCGCCGCTGCTGCCGCCCGGTGCCGGCTGAGCCGAGAGGGCGGCGGCCTCGGTGGCTGCCGAGCGTGGCAAGGGCAAGGAGCGGGAGCGAGCGGGGCTGGGTCTGTCAGCGGAGGGGAGGGGCGAAGGGCGGTTCTGAGCGCCGAGGGACAGGGCCGTGCGTGAGCGGGGCCACAGCTATGGAAAGGAGTGGGCGCCGTGCGGGGCGGCGACCGCGAGGAATGACAGGGCGGGGGGCGGCCCGGCGGGGCCGGTTTTGCCGGGCAGCAGAGGCGCGGTCGCAGCGCGACCCGGGCGGGGGGCACCGGGCGGGCACGGTCGGAATCGAGCCGCCCGCGTGCCGCTCTCAAGGGGGCGGCTCGGAAAGGAAGGCGCAGTTCCGCGCTCTCGGGACGGCGTTAAGTGACCTTGCAGAGGGTGGTTTACACTTCCGCCACACTCAAGATGGCGGACGCACTAGGCCCCTTTGAGAGGTGTCCCTGCCGATGCCTGCCGCCGGTCGCGGAGCAGTCGCCCGCCTCCGGTGCCGCTGACCCCATCAGCCGTGTCCTCGCGCCGGGAAGCACCGCGGAAAATCTCGCGGAAAGCGCGGGGCCGGCGTCGGAGTCCGGGCCGGATTCAGGCAGCCGAATAGACGCCCTTGTGAGGAGCGGCGGGGGCCCTTAAGTGTACCACACTAAAGATGGCGGCTCGACCGGAAGTGGCTTCTGCCAGCACCCAAGATGGCGGCGAAGGGCGGAAGTTTCGTCGCAGCCACACTAAAGATGGCGGTCGTGTCCAGTGTTTTCTGACCTTCTCAATATGGCGTCAGGGAAGGGCCCCCCGGCCCCCCCCCCCAAGGTGCGTCTATTCGGCTGCCTGAACGCGACGCCGACGCCGACGCCAGCCCAGCGCTTGCACGCAATTTTCTGAGGCGTTTCCCGCTATGCGGACACCGACTGTGGGGTCAGCGGCGCCTGGGGCAGGCGGGAGCATTCAGGCAGTCGAATAGACGGAGCGGGGTCCTTCCGGCCGCCATCTTGAGAAGGTCGAATAGCCACTGACGCAATCGCCACATTGGTGCGGTACCGGTGACTTCCGCCCTTCTTCACCAGGAGCGGCAATGGCGGGGAGCCCGGGGAGCAGCGCGGCCGGGCCGGGGGCACCAGCGCGGCCGGGCCGGGGGCACCGGCGCGGGTGCTCCGGGCTCGGAGGTGAGCGGGGAACGGGGACAGCCCCGAGCGGACGGTGGGGGCCGCGGGGGATCGGTATTCCGGCCCAGGGATGGCTGCCCCGGCCCAGGGATGGGTCCCTGGACTATCTAATAATATTATATAACGATCGTACAAGGAGATCTATAAAAAAAAGTCCTCCATGGTCATCCTTCTCCCAGCCCCTCTGGGGGAAGAGTTTGGGTCTGGACAAGGCTCTCGGGCACAGGGTGGGATTCTTGGGGTGCAGGGCCAGGATTTGGACTCGATGCTCCCTGCGGGTCCCTTGCAGCCCAGGAAATGCTGCGATCCTGTGCCTCTGAGGGTGAAATAAAGGGCACCGGTGGGGTTTGTGCCCGCTGTGTTCACGGCCCCGCCGGCTCAGGGCGGGTTCAAGGCGCAGCTGCCCCGAGCCAGCGGGACCGGCCGGGGCTGCTCGCTCCCGGTGCTGCCGCCTTGTGGGGAGAGCCCGGCACTGCAGCCCGCACAGGCGCTGGACCACGGGATCGGCGTGGAACAGCAGCGCAGGGAGTGCTGAGGCAGCGCAGGGAATGCTGCGGTCCCAGGGAAGGCTGAGGCGTCCCCTGCCCGAGGCACTCGGCAGCAAATCCCTGATGTTGAGCAGCAAAAGGAAAGTTCTGGGTTAATGGGAGGAGGTTTCTGGAATGGAGCTGGGACAGGTGCTGATCCACGCATGGAATCACGGGCTGGTTTGGCTTGGAAGGGACCACCAAGATCATTTCCACTCTGTTTGTTGTCTGGTTCCACAGCAAAGAACATCCAGAACTGCCACCTCACCCTCACGGACAGCAGGAATGTCTTCCACAGCTCTTGTTTTGGAATGGGAATGGCTGTTGGGAGCTCTGGCAGGACCAGGTAAGAAGAGAAATGGGATCATTCTGGCTGCTGCTGGAGGTGGTTTTCTGCTTTCAGGCTGTTCTTCTCATTGATCCTTTCACAGCAGTGTTCTAGGGCACATTTGAGGGTAATTCCAGGAATTTCAAACCAGATAAAAACTGGTGGGGCAAAAATGTGAACCTGATCCATTTCTGGTAATTCCAAGCTTCTCCCACAACCTTTCCGTTCCAGGGGAAAGCTGATGAAAGGGTAAAGATGCAGAGGAACAAGTGCTGTAAACCCCCCATGCGCTCTTGACAGAGCAAACCTTGCAGTACTCCCAGCAGATCTCTTGGAGAAAGTGTGGGATCGCAAGGTTTTCCGGGAAAGCAAAACAGGGGCGGAGATGAGGGACTAGGCTTCCAGTTCTTCGTTTAGCTGAAAGCCTGGGGGAATTGAGAGGGGCCACAAGAACTGTTTGTGTAGGAAAATGGGAGTTTGGGGGCTGAATCTGAGTTTCCCTCTGGGGCGTTTTTGAGGGAAAAGCTGAGGTGCTGTTTAAGGGAGAGAATGCACATTTTTGGGGTAGAAAAGGTTTGATCAATATTGTAGAGGAAGTAAAATGTTGGGGGTAAAAGTGGATGCAATCTGGAGGGGACAGAAGGAATATTTTGGAGGCAAAATGGGGAACTCAGTAGTGGACAGATGGGGAACATTTTGGGGGCAACACTTGACAAACTCTCTGGGGTGGAGAACGAAGACATTGAGGGAAAAATGAGGTGATGAGCAGTGGGCATGTAGGGAAGGTGGTGGGGGTAAATGTTGAGAAAAGCCCCGTGGTATTCAAGAAATCCTTGGAAGCAGGACTGAGGAATTCAGTGGTGGAAAGATAGGGGAATTTTGCGGGGGTAAAACTTTAAAAGATCTAAGAGTTGAGAGTGAGTGTTTTTAGGTAAAAAGGATGTCTTGTTGAAGTTGGGCGTCTGGATTGTGGCATTTGTGGATCACAGGGTGTTTTTGCAGAAAGTAGGAGAAAAAGAAGACTCCCAAAGCCTCGGTAGCTGTGTTAAGAAATCCCTCGCAGGGAAGAAAGGTACCTAAACCTCCTAGAAGTAGGGACTAATTAGCACGGGAAGGGGAAAACCCACCCCCAGTGGGAGAGAGCCCGCCGGGTAAGGGAAGAGAAGGATGCCCTTAAGAAGGAGCAGGGAAGGTGAATTTCTCGGTTTGCTAAAATGTATCAAAAAGTTTGGAATCTGGGTCTGTGTGGAGGCCGGGATTTTCTCGGCCATATGCAGAGCCCAGCACTAGGAATAAAGTTTTGATATCCTTCCAGCACCCAAACGCAACAGAGGGAATCCTGGAGGAGGTGGAAAACGCTGTCGCTCCGTCGGTGGAATTCCTGGGAAATGGAAAGCAGCAGAAGCAGCAAGAACAGAGTTGGAAGCAGGCTCCAGCCGGGTAAGGCAGACACCAAATCCTTTGGAATTAGAAGTGGGCAGGGGTGGGAAGAATTAATTCTTACATTCGTAGCCCATGGATTCCTGAGCAGGATCCTGGCAGGGAAGACTGCAGGGATCAGACTGGGGACTGATCCCAGCTGGGGGCAGCGAGCCTTGGAATTGGCTGAAGGGAAGAAAGAGGGATCCTTTGAGCACAAGGATCAGCTGTCAAATGCGGAGATGGCATCAGACAATTCCTGGGGAGGGTTTAGTTCCTGGGCCAAATCGATCTCCTGCCTTGTGAAGGAGCTCAGAGACCTGGGAAGAGCCCAAGCAACGCAGGGAATGCAGTGGCAGATAAAACTGCCGGGGAACGGTGGGGAAAAGCATCGAACAGGGGGCCTCGTTTTGTACAGGAACGGTACAAAAAAATGTCCAAAAGAGCAGGAATCCAATGGGATTTTACATATTCCTCGGAGACCAGAATCCAGTGGGAAGGCTGAGAGAAGGAAACAAAGCCTAAAAAGGCAAATGAGCCAAATCCTGCCCAAAGCCTCCAATGGCCACATTCCCTGGCATTGCTGAGGACTTCAGCCGAGCTCCAGGCAAAAGGTGAGCCCCTATGGAATCCTTTCTGGGAGACCATATCCAGCTGGGACCCTTCCTGGAGAAGGCCATGGGATATGGGTTATGCCAGGTCCAGAGAATATGTCATTTCCTTGGAAAAACACTTGGATCACTGCATCACTTTCTTGTTTTAGGCTCATCAGTCACCCGGGCTATCCAAGTCCATCCTCCCCAGCGGGGAGAGCGGGAGCACGTCCGGCCACGGAGAATTTCTGGGAGAGCCCGGGAGAAGAAAGAAGGCTCCAGCTTCACAGATCTGTGTCATAACCCATCCTGTCGGCCGCTCCTGTTTGATCCCGGTGCATTTGTCCTCTTGGATTCAACCTGAGCAGCGCTAATTGCTGGGAATGAAGCAGCCTTTGGTACTTCTTTGCCACAAAACCTCTCCATCCTGCCCTTCAATCCTGTTGCAAACACGGGGAAAACCCAAAACTCCGTTTTTTCCCCTCTCCCCTTCACTTTGCCTCCTCTTTTCTTGCAGGCTTTGGGCTATCCAGGCTTGCATGTGGATTAGGCAGAGCACCCTGTAAGCTCAGCTCCAGGTGGGATTGCAGCGGTGTTGGAAGCACCAGGGATTCTCCCAAGGTTTGGTGTGAGGAGCTGCATCTTGGGAGGGGCTGGGATTTTGTGCACTTCTGGGGGTTTTTTTTCCTGTTTGCCTTTTGGGCCGCCTCAGAGAAAAGGCTGAAAACCGAAGGAGCTGAGGGGGGGGTTCCCAAATTCCTTTCCAGCCCTTCAGAGGAGGCACAAAGCCACGTGCAGCTGAGGAGAGGGATGTGAGGAGAATGGCAATAATGGAGCCTTGGGACTCTGCACTTCATTCTTTTCACGTGTTTGGAGGTGCAGGAAATGCCAAACCCCACAGGAATTCTGCGTCTGTAACATCGGGTGCAACCTTTTGAAACCCAAGTGCTCAGAGTGGGGTTTTCCCAAGGGTAAATCCCAATGTGACATGGCAAGGCTTCAGTGAGGATTTCCAGGCTTGACTGCACAGCTTTTGGGAAAGCTCAGTAGCCAAACAAGATCAGATTTCTGTCGGATTTGGATCAAACGTGGCGTTTAAATCTGGGACAGCTCAGCTCCCCGGGTGGGAAAGTGCTTGGAGTAGCCGAGAGCTGAGCCGTTTTTGAGAATTCCAAGCGTTGTGTCCTTACGCTCCTTAATACAGCGTTTAAATAATTGATCCTGAATGGAGCCAGTATCAGAGGGATTTGTTAGAGGGGCAGGGATGTTTTTTCACGTGGCAGTGTGTCGGGATAGTCAAGACTCCTTACGTCAGAATTAATTGGTCTTCCTTCTTTTCCCTTTTGTTCTTTCTAGATTGTGGCTGAGTGGGGAGAATATTTGGGATAAAGAAACGAAATGCCCGAGGGAAGCTTCGTGTTCCCGTGGGGATGCTTTAGGCACGTGCAGCTTCTGAGCTGCACCGAAACTTGAGGCTCCCACGGAAGCCTTCCGAAGCTGGAAGGGCCAGGGAAGAGAATTGCAGGAGAGGTGTGGGAAGCGCTTTCTGCCGGGTCTGGACAGCACCGAGGTGGGAATGACTTCAAAGTGTTCCTTGTCCCTGTCCTGTTCCCAGCCCAGGACAAAGTTGGTGTTCCCTGAGCGGCTGCGGTTCCCTGGATGTGGCAGGAGGAGGTCTCTGCCGGGGAGTGGGAGAAATGTCCCTGCCCGGTGCCGTGTCCTTGGCGGGCAGAGAGCGCCGATCGTGGCAAGGGGGGTTTGTGAGTATGGAATCAATCCTAGCTCCTTTTTAAGGGGGTGTTTTAATGAGTCATCAGCAGGGACCACTTTTAGCCAGCTTTAGTTAAGTTCCTTTTGCACAGGTTTCATGTGGCTTTGATGGTGAAATCACCAAACCCTGAAGTTTGCCAAATTACCCCTGAAAAGCTTTAATGAACCAATCCTGAGGGAACTGGGGATTGCATATCTGGGATCTTATGGCCCTTTGAGGCCATGTTGGGTTTAGCCCCTGATTTTGGTGCCGAGGGAAACTCCAAGTTAAGAATAATCCAAATATGAAGCACTTCTCACAAAACTCAGCTTTGCAAACCTTTATTTGGGCTAAAAAAGAAAAGATGGGAATGCCCTTGGCAGAAAAGCAGCTGTGAGGCACAGCAGGCTTCAAATGCCTGTCAGCAGGCGCTCCAGGAGAAACGGCTGCTGGCTCCGGGCATCCTGGGCTTTCCAGGCAGGTTTTGTACTGGATTGCAAGGCAGTTCTTCTGCCTCTGGGGGGTGGCACCTGCATCCCACTGGAAAGGGAAAATGTGGAGAGAGCGGCAAGCGGGAAGACGGTTGCTGATGTGTGTCCTTGGATTGCAGTTCCTCCCAGTGGGTCTGTGCTGCTGGAAGTTTGAAGGAGATCAGTCCTGGAGTACGTGTGGGTTCACCGGTGGGGCTTGGGAGAGACGCTGGACATGAAATTCCAGGGATGTTCCCCTTGCTGGAGTGAGAAGCAGTGGAAGCACTTTGCTGTCTGCTTCTTCATCGCCCTCACCTCGGTCCCCTGGGGCTCCAGGAAATCCCCTCTCACCTTTGCTTTTCCAAGGGTCTCTAAATGAGGGCTTGAGCTTTGGTGCAGCTGCCTTTACAGGGAAGATCTGTTCCAGGAAAGGTCTCCTGGTCTGGACCGATGGCGTTGCAGGAAGAGCAGGAAACCCCAGAGCTCCTGTGGCTCCCTCATCTGATTTGCCTGCAGGCAGCAAGGATCATTCCCAAGTGTCATCCCCTGGCTCCGTGACTCGGGGAGGTTGTGTTCCCCTAAAGGCCAGGGGCCGCTTTGTGTTGCAGCTCACGGAAGTCCAGCTCGGTGGTGCTGGGTTTGGTTTTTGTGTGCAATGAAGGCACTAAAAAATTCCCCTCCTTCACTGGCACAGCCCTGGAGTGGGAGCAGATTCCCCTTATCCCGGAGTTATCCCGCTCCTGCCCTGGATCCCTGCGGTGCCGTGTGTTCTCCAAGCTCACAGCACTGCTGGCTCTAAACAAGAAAAACAATCCCTGTTCCATCTCTTCTCTGTCCTTGATGTTCCCAGGCCCTGCATCTCCCTGGCTATTCCCTGTGGGAGTCTTCATCTCCATCCCACCTTATCCCGATCAAATAAGGGTCTGAGACGTGTTTAGCAGCAAATGCATTCTTGTAAAGAAAGCCAAGAGCAAGGAGCGTCCAGATGCAGAGAAGTCTTTAGAAAAGCATTGCAGACGTGCAAATGAGGGATGTGTCTTCCTGCATCTCCTGTTGTTTTTTCTCTGTCAGGTTTTGGAAGGGTTTTCTCTCAGTGATTTCCTGCAGTCCAGGTGCGTCCCTTCTTTTGTCCAAATCCAGTGCCAGAGGATCGAATAACTGACGAGTCGGGTCTGGGATGAAAACGGTTCTCCTAAAATGAGGGAAACAATGCTAGAAGAGAAATGAGCATCCTTTTAATGCCTGGAATAAAAATGCTGGAAAAGGGCAATTTTATTTGATATGGTGTCTTTCTCTTTTTTTTTTCCATGGCTAAAACTGCACGGTGAGCAATCAGAGCAGAAATAGGAAATGCAGGAGTCTTGGATTCCACAGTGGGATTAACTTCCCTTTTCTGCTCTCTTTCAGGACAGGAAAAATCCACTGAACTCGCCCCATCTTTGGGACCAAGAGCTTTGGTGTTGGAGTAGGCAAAGCCAGCTAGGGCCCCCCTTGTCCTGCCCATGGTGTGGGTCAGGGACAGGCTCCTCTTCTCCTCTGTGCTGGGATGAACTGGCTAGGGAATGCTCTTTCTGACAGGCCGGTCCTAGCCCCGGCTACTGGAAATGGGCAGAGGTGAAGAGGCAAGTGCCAGAGTTCCTTGGGAATGATGGAACTGTGGTGTTTGGCTGTGCCCAGAGGGGCAGGTTGGGCATTTCTGTGTGTGTGAGGACCGGTTTGGGTGCTGGGGAGCCCGGGGAGCCGAGCTCTCAGTGCATTCCCAGCTCTCCCAGGGGTGGGAGCTGGTGCAGGGCTGGGTGACAGCCTCTGGTCGGGCTCGGGGCAGGCCCTGGCCCCGGCACAGACACGCTGGGGCGGTTTGGGGCCGCTTGGGGAGCCGTGGGAGGCAAATGAGGGATGGTGCTGGGCGGAGGGATCGGCCTGCGCTCGTGTCAGCGCAGCCGTGCAGGGCACTGGGATCTGGATAAAACACCAGCTCTCCTGGCGTTCAGGGATGCAAACAGAATTTAATTCCCCCCCCTTGCCCATGTGCATGATGATCTCCTTCCTAATTGCCCATCCACGCTTTTCCCACAGAAGGGCTGTCCCGAGGTTGGAGATGGTTCCAGCTTTATGGAGCTTTGATCTTTATCTGGTTTTACTTTTTACAGAGCACAGAACCCGAGAGTGGCAACTGCTTTCCTCTTGTTCCTCCTGTGGCAGTGAACTGCTCTTCCCAAGGACGGCTGCAGGAATTCTCAGGCAGCAGAACGTATGGAATGCCAGGCACGCTACAGAATTCCAGTGGGAGCAGCAGGAACTTCTGTTCTTTACTGGCAGGGCTGTGCCATGAAGGGGAGCTCAGAGATATTGGTCAGCTCAGGGAATGAGCCTGGCTCATGGTAAGGAAATTCGCTGTGCAGTTACTTTGGGCCCTTTCTCCTCCTTCTCCTTCTCCTTCTCCTTCTCCTTCTCCTTCTCCTTCTCCTTCTCCTTCTCCTTCTCCTTCTCCTTCTCCTTCTCCTTCTCCTTCTCCTCCTTCTCCTTCTCCTCCTTCTCCTTCTCCTTCTCCCTCTCTTCCCAACACCGGTTCCAGACCTCAGTATAATCCATGTTCCCACAGCCTGACCTTGCAGTTTTCCCAGCTTAGCAGCCCCAGCAACACTTGCAGCCTCTCTGTCTGGACTTTGTCTTGCTGAAATCTCCCTTTGTTGCTGCCTCACCTTTTATCCAGCAATAACGTGCAGTGGGTGGAAGCTTCTCAGAATTCCCTCGCTGTTCCACTGGAAACATTCCCGAATGGAAGCAGCTGCACTGCCCATCAGCACTTCCCTGCTTTTAGGGGTGGTTGAGGCATGAAGGATGCAACAAATGGAGTTGGCTCCAAGGGGATGAAATGCTCCCCCTGAGGTTGCTCAGAGAGCTGGAGCTGAGGAATCCGGGTGGGAATCACTGCAGGAAAAAGGAAGGAAAAGAGAGCGGAGGAACAGGGATGCAATTCCAGCCTCTCCAAGGACTGGCATGGGCACATTCACCATCACCATTTAATCTAGACACGATTTCTTCTTTGCCTCTGGCTGCCAGGAGCAGGATGAGCAGTTTAATGAGTTTAAATAGTGAATAGTTTAATTAGCTGGAAGAGACTGGATCAATAGCTGCTTAAACAAACAACTGGCTCCCTGTTTCCAAGCTTGGATGTAGTTTTGGAAGGTTCCTGGCAATTTGGCAGGGATTAGTGATGCTGAGAATGTGTGCTTTTTTGTGGGTTTGGGGCTTTTACTCCTGTTCACGTGGCTGCTTTTTCTTGTTGCGTGGAAAACAGGAGGGAAAGAGCAACCACGGGAGGAATTCCACTCTTGCTGCTTCAAGGGATGGATCAGGAAGGGAACAGGCTGCAGGGAATTTGGAGTGCAAACAGATCTCGCCGATATTTTCGGCTCAGTCAGTCCATCGGTGCTTGGTGGCTGTTTAGGCCACGTGCAAGGTGAAGGATGGTGCACATCGCAGAGCTGCTGGTGGCTCCTTCCCCTGCCCGGCTGTCAGTCACCCTGCAGGGTGCTGGAGCAGCGTGCCAGAGGCCACGGATCCTATGGATGCCATGGATCCCAGGGGCGTGATCAGGAGCCTGAGCCTGCTGGCCACTCCTTGCTCTCTCTTATCCTGACTTTTCAGCTCTGCAGCGAATCCAGCTCGAGCTTTTCAACCCTTAGAAACCCAGGGAACTTTCATGTCTGCTCTCAGATCTGGGATTTAAATCCAGCCCTTATCAAAGCACCCCGTGACCAGGCAGGCCCTGAATCCCAGCAGGGATCTGATAAAGAGGGACCTGACATCCTAAAGAAACCCTTTGAAATCCTGCTGGGATTGATTTGTATCCATAATGGAGCCCAGAGCTCTCTGCCAGGGAGAGATGAAGCTGCTCCTTTGCTTTATCATGCTCAGGCCCTTCCCAGCTTCGAGGGAAATTCACTCCCTCTTCAAGCCCCAAAATCATGGAAAAGTTCCTTTGTATCCTTCTCTCCACAGCCCCTACGTGGATTAATCAACTTTTTATTTGATATGGTGACATTCTCCTTTTTTTTCCCATGGATAAAACTGCACGGTGAGCAATCAGAGCAGAAATATGAAATGCAGGAGTCTTGGATTCCACAGTGGGATTAACTTCCCTTTTCTGCTCTCTTTCAGGACAGGAAAAACCACTGAACTCGCCCCATCTTTGGGACCAAGAGCTTTGGTGTTGGAGTAGGCAAAGCCAGCTAGGGCCCCCCTTGTCCTGCCCATGGTGTGGGTCAGGGACAGGCTCCTCTTCTCCTCTGGGCTGGGATGAACTGGCTAGGGAATGCTCTTTCTGACAGGCCGGTCCTAGTCCCGGCTACTGGAAATGGGCAGAGGTGAAGAGGCAAGTGCCAGAGTTCCTTGGGGATGATGGAATTGTGGTGTTTGGCTGTGCCCAGAGGGGCAGGTTGGGCATTTCTGTGTGTGTGAGGACCGGTTTGGGTGCTGGGGAGCCCGGGGAGCCGAGCTCTCAGTGCATTCCCAGCTCTCCCAGGGGTGGGAGCTGGTGCAGGGCTGGGTGACAGCCTCTGGTCGGGCTCGGGGCAGGCCCTGGCCCCGGCACAGACACGCTGGGGTGGTTTGGGGCCGCTTGGGGAGCCGTGGGAGGCAAATGAGGGATGGTGCTGGGCGGAGCGATCGGCCTGCGCTCGTGTCAGTGCAGCCGTGCAGGGCACTGGGATCTGGGTAAAACACCGGCTCTCCTGGTGTTCAGGGAGGCAAGGTCTGTATTTATCCATACATATTTATCCTTATATTTATCCATATGTTTATCCGTGGATTATCCATCTATGTTTATCCATATACATTTATCCATATATTTATCCACGTATTTCCCCCTGTATTTATCCCTATATTTCCCCATGTATTTCCCCATGTATTTTATGAACACTCAAGTGCCATATCCATGTATTTTATGAGCACTTCCAGGGTTGGTGACTCCACCACTGCCCTGGGCAGCTGTTCCAGCGCTGGACAACCCTTCCCATGCTGGGCCAGGAGATGGATTCTGGAAATCCAGACTCTGAGGAGCAGGGGATTAAGGCAGCATTGGATTCCTTTATTCTCCCAGAAGGATAAAGGAGATTTATCCCCAGACGAACCAGAGGTGATCACACTGAGGTCATCAGTGGGATTTCTTCCTTACTCCCACAAATACCCACTGGGGTGACAGAGTTCCCTACAAGGGCGGTGTTGGAAGGAGCTGCTGGAATGTTTTGCTGTTCATTGGGATCCACAGGATGTTTGGTGTCTCTCAGAGCTGTTCCAGGCTCTCCACAGACCCAAACACACTTCTCCTCAGAGTAGAGAGGTTTCCCAGAGTGCTGGTTTTTAATTTCAGATGCTGGGATAACGACACGGCTTCAGGAGGCAGGAGACTCGTTGTGCTGTGCCTCAGTCCAGGCAGGGACAACCCCCAGCTAATAAAAACCTCTTTAAAGCACAAAAAGTCCCATTAAACTGATATTATAAAGGCTGCAAATTGAAGCAGGCCTCAATCAGAAAGCAACAGAATTTAATTCCCCCCCTTGCCCATGTGCATGATGATCTCCTTCCTAATTGCCCATCCACGCTTTTCCCACAGAAGGGCTGTCCCGAGGTTGGAGATGGTTCCAGCTTTATGGAGCTTTGATCTTTATCTGGTTTTACTTTTTACAGAGCACAGAACCCGAGAGTGGCAACTGCTTTCCTCTTGTTCCTCCTGTGGCAGTGAACTGCTCTTCCCAAGGACGGCTGCAGGAATTCTCAGGCAGCAGAACGTATGGAATGCCAGGCACGCTACAGAATTCCAGTGGGAGCAGCAGGAACTTCTGTTCTTTACTGGCAGGGCTGTGCCATGAAGGGGAGCTCAGAGATATTGGTCAGCTCAGGGAATGAGCCTGGCTCATGGTAAGGAAATTCGCTGTGCAGTTACTTTGGGCCCTTTCTCCTCCTTCTCCTTCTCCTTCTCCTTCTCCTTCTCCTTCTCCTTCTCCTTCTCCTTCTCCTTCTCCTTCTCCTTCTCCTTCTCCTTCTCCTCCTTCTCCTTCTCCTTCTCCCTCTCTTCCCAACACCGGTTCCAGACCTCAGTATAATCCATGTTCCCACAGCCTGACCTTGCAGTTTTCCCAGCTTAGCAGCCCCAGCAACACTTGCAGCCTCTCTGTCTGGACTTTGTCTTGCTGAAATCTCCCTTTGTTGATCCTTTGCTGCCTCACCTTTTATCCAGCAATAACGTGCAGTGGGTGGAAGCGTCTCAGAATTCCCTCGCTGTTCCACTGGAAACATTCCCGAGTGGAAGCAGCTGCACTGCCCATCAGCACTTCCCTGCTTTTAGGGGTGGTTGAGGCATGAAGGATGCAACAAATGGAGTTGGCTCCAAGGGGATGAAATGCTCCCCGTGAGGCTGCTCAGAGAGCTGGAGCTGAGGAATCCGGGTGGGAATCACTGCAGGAAAAAGGACGGAAAAGAGAGCGGAGGAACAGGGATGCAATTCCAACCTCTCCAAGGACTGGCATGGGCACATTCACCATCACCATTTAATCTAGACACGATTTCTTCTTTGTCTCTGGCTGCCAGGAGCAGGATGAGCAGTTTAATGAGTTTAAATAGTGAATAGTTTAATTAGCTGGAAGAGACTGGATCAATAGCTGCTTAAACAAACAACTGGCTCCCTGTTTCCAAGCTTGGATGTAGTTTTGGAAGGTTCCTGGCAATTTGGCAGGGATTAGTGATGCTGAGAATGTGCTTTTTTGTGGGTTTGGGGCTTTTACTCCTGTTCACGTGGCTGCTTTTTCTTGTTGCGTGGAAAACAGGAGGGAAAGAGCAACCACGGGAGGAATTCCACTCTTACTGCTTCAAGAGATGGATCAGGAAGGGAACAGGCTGCAGGGAATTTGGAGTGCAAACAGATCTCGCCGATATTTTCGGCTCAGTCAGTCCATCGGTGCTTGGTGGCTGTTTAGGCCACGTGCAAGGTGAAGGATGGTGCACATCGCAGAGCTGCTGGTGGCTCCTTCCCCTGCCCGGCTGTCAGTCACCCTGCAGGGTGCTGGAGCAGCGTGCCAGAGGCCACGGATCCTATGGATCCCATGGATCCCATAGATCTCAGGGGCGTGATCAGGAGCCTGAGCCTGCTGGCCACTCCCTGCTCTCTCTTATCCTGACTTTTCAGCTCTGCAGCGAATCCAGCTCGAGCTTTTCAACCCTTAGAAACCCAGGGAACTTTCATGTCTGCTCTCAGATCTGGGATTTAAATCCAGCCCTTATCAAAGCACCCCGTGACCAGGCAGGCCCTGAATCCCAGCAGGGATCTGATAAAGAGGGACCTGACATCCTAAAGAAACCCTTTGAAATCCTGCTGGGATTGATTTGTATCCATAATGGAGCCCAGAGCTCTCTGCCAGGGAGAGATGAAGCTGCTCCTTTGCTTTATCATGCTCAGGCCCTTCCCAGCTTCGAGGGAAATTCACTCCCTCTTCAAGCCCCAAAATCATGGAAAAGTTCCTTTGTATCCTTCTCTCCACAGCCCCTACGTGGATTAATCAACTTTTTATTTGATATGGTGACATTCTCCTTTTTTTTCCCATGGATAAAACTGCACGGTGAGCAATCAGAGCAGAAATATGAAATGCAGGAGTCTTGGATTCCACAGTGGGATTAACTTCCCTTTTCTGCTCTCTTTCAGGACAGGAAAAACCACTGAACTCGCCCCATCTCTGGGACCAAGAGCTTTGGTGTTGGAGTAGGCAAAGCCAGCTAGGGCCCCCCTCGTCCTGCCCATGGTGTGGGTCAGGGACAGGCTCCTCTTCTCCTCTGGGCTGGGATGAACTGCCTAGGGAATGCTATTTCTGACAGGCCGGTCCTAGCCCCGGCTACTGGAAATGGGCAGAGGTGAAGAGGCAAGTGCCAGAGTTCCTTGGGGATGATGGAATTGTGGTGTTTGGCTGTGCCCAGAGGGGCAGGTTGGGCATTTCTGTGTGTGTGAGGACCGGTTTGGGTGCTGGGGAGCCCGGGGAGCCGAGCTCTCAGTGCATTCCCAGCTCTCCTGGGGGTGGGAGCTGGTGCAGGGCTGGGTGACAGCCTCTGGTCGGGCTCGGGGCAGGCCCTGGCCCCGGCACAGACACGCTGGGGTGGTTTGGGGCCGCTTGGGGAGCCGTGGGAGGCAAATGAGGGATGGTGCTGGGCGGAGCGATCGGCCTGCGCTCGTGTCAGCGCAGCTGTGCAGGGCACTGGGATCTGGATAAAACACCAGCTCTCCTGGTGTTCAGGGATGCAAGGTCTGAGGCACTGGATTTACTTGGGGCTTTCCAGGACAGCAGGAACAAGAGGAGGTGTGGTGCCAGAGTTGCGTCCCATCCGGTTGCATTTCCCTCTTTCCCATTTCCATTTTTTCCTCAGTGCAGGTGTCCCCTGCAGCCCATGAGCACGGGGCAGGTGACAACTCCCTGTCTGTAGAGGGATTCCTTATGGAACAAGGGCATATGATACCCCTGGAAAGATTGGACAACCCAGGGTTGCTGAGGAAAAGCCCCTGAACAGGCCCCTGACTGCAGGCAGCCCTGAGTGTCCTTGGCAAGGTATACAGCTGCCCGGCTCCCCCCCTCATTAGAGGCCATCTAGAGGGACTGGGTGTGAATCTTTGCAAAAGTAGATGTAAGTTGGCATAGTTGAACAATAAGGGGAGAACAATGCTTAATCATATTGGTGTACATGTCATTTATGCGGCCAGCTCTCCGGACTCGGTCCCTAACACCTGTCCTCCTCCTGTCCCCCTGTGCCCCTTTTCTTGGACAAGTCTCAAATGGCAACACACATTCCCAAAGACTGTCTGCTTCCTTAAATCCACGGACCAGCTAGTGCTGTCACTCAACAGCTGAAATGAGCTTTCAGAGCCTAGAAACTAGCAGGAGTGACAAACAAAGGGATTTGAATCTGGAAATAGGTGAGTTCCACCCACCCACTGCTGCTGATGCAGAGACGGGCTCAGGGCATCTGCGCAGCCCTTCCCTTTGGCACTGATCCTGCACTGGAATGTTGTGTTGTTGCCAAACCGGGCCTCAAACCAGGAGAAGGTAAGCCCTGACCATTTGCCCCTGACCCTGGCACACCCACAGTGTGTTATCTGGAGCATGTGCCTCAGCTGGTGTCACTTGAGTTTCACCAGAGTTGCAAGTTGGCTCCTGCTCTGGGCGATTCCGAGTGACCATCACATCAGTTGTGCACTAAGCACCGTTTAGCCAGACCCAGAGATTTGGCCACATAGTGACTTCTGAACAGAAAATCAAAATGCAGGAAAAGTGCCAGGACCACGGACGGGCCTGGGTACAGCACGGTCTTTGTGGGTCACTGTCACTCCAGGCCCTTACAGTCTCTCCTCATCTTTCTTGTAGGCTCCCTTCAGGTACAGGAGCCATTGCTCACTGGTGTTTTTGACTATTCTCTGCCAAGGAAATGAGTTGAATTTCCTTGTCAAATCTAATAGGCTTTTATACTTGGGCTTCTCTGCTGTGGGATTCATACTCAGAGACTGGTGTTGGTGTCTGGACGCTTCCAGAAGGTGGATGTTATCCCTGGATGTATAAAGAAAACGCCTATCCATCATCTCTCAGGCAATGAGAGCGGTGCAGGTGTCTGGCATGGCAGCCTTTCCACCAGTTCACTGGTTGAGCTGGTGCCAAGGTGAGCCCACTCTCTAAATTTCCCTTGCATGCCTCAAGGCGTGCATCGTAAGATTCGTGCTTGTTGGAAGGACAGGATTGAGCCGGTCTTCCGTGCAGTGAGTGTCAGGCGACGTTCTCTTTGCTGCACGTTGGTGACTCCAGGGGGTTCTGGAGTAACACAGACATGCTGGCTCGAGAAGGCACAAAAGAGTGCTTTCCTTTCAAACACGGGAACTGGTGAAAAAGTGTGGTTTGTCTCTCACTGCCTGCATTCCCTTCAACCCAGGGAGGCCGTATGGAGCTGATGACTTCCTGCCTGTGTTGACATAGGCCCTAGCCCAGTGTGATGAGCTGGAGACTGAAATCGAATACATGACAGAGTGGCTGGATCCATCCTTGGTGTATGGAGAAGGTAATGGATTTTTTTTATTTTTACTAGAACCCCCTGAAGGACTAGTGAGGGGATGTTCTTCCTCACAGCACAGTTGCTGTTCCTCTTGTTTGAGTAGAAATCCTGTTAAGGGGAGACCTAATGACAGTGATGTTAGTAGTGTAGCAGGACAATGTCCTAATCATTTCCACTGCTGGGTAGCTCGCAGAGCACAAGCCCTAGCAGCCTGAAAATGTGCTGCTGTGCATTGCTTTACGAGCAAATACGTTGTTTCTAACCCGTTTTGACTCTGCAGGCAAGGACATCCATTGTGCAGGTGCCCAGTGGCCTTAGCCTTTTGTGCCTGAAAAATTTCCTGAGAGTACTTATAGGGCAGCAGCACTCAGCTCACTGTGAGGCACATAATGAGACTTGGGTTAGGTGCTGTGTGAAAACTTCTGGGGGACTCTTTGCACCTTTGGGGAAGTGCTTTGAAAATATTGCTCCCTTTTAATGATTTTTACTTCTTTCCAATATTTGCTTCTCACAAAGTATTTTTCTGAGCCCTAGGAATGTGTTTCTTGAGGCATTACTTGCATGAGGACTTAAGTCTGCTAGAAGCAAGGAAATCTGCCTCCTTGCTGTTTCCATGGTAGCATTTTTAACAAACAAGTTTTCTGCAAGGCTCCGGTAGGCCCCAGAATCTAAAAAGTTTATGAGAAAGTTTAAAGGTTCTTGCGGCCAAGCCTAGCTGCGTGTTTAGGTATATGTATGTGTTTCCTATTCCTGCTGCATCTTGGCTTTCTGAAGTTGCTGTATCCTCTTGTATGCCATTATGCCTGGGAGAATTCATGCCACGATTCCTCCAGTCTGGCACTAGTGTGCTCCTTGCTTGGTGTACAGAGCATCCTTGGGCACATTGTTAGGAATCTTAGCATGGAAAATAATTGAGATGTGAAGCTGGAGATCAGTAACGCGCTTGAAAAGCCGAAAGTTTTCCTGGACTATTAAGTCACATTATTATGAATGCCGCAAAGGAAGTCTGTCCATAGGCTGGGCCTGTCTTTGGCACTAGCTCAGCTCTACCGTGCAGAAAAAATTGTGTAGTGCTTTGGGGTTGTGCATTTCAACTGTAATGTATTGTCCAATTTATCTAATGGGTCTTGCATGAATTTTGTGTGTCAATCTTGTTGCAAAGCTAAAGGCTGAGAGGGGACACTGTCGGTAATACAGAAAATACTACCCTGTGTACAGAACGCATCTCTGAACGCCTCTGAACAGACTGTGCTGCCTCTTAGCTGGACACTCCCACCCAAATGGCTGACTTGGAAAAGATAAGACAGACAGTGGGTCTCCTGTTGCTGCGGACCGTTACCTCCCGTCGAGACTCTTTTACTTTGTGACCTGCAGCTTCTTTTGTACATTGCAACTCTGTTGTGGCTTTAATTTGTTCTCTGTTTGTGTAATAAAGGTGGAGTATGCAGGACTGTACACACCATCTCCCGAACAAGTTGGACATTATGGGGAATGCCACAAAGGTGACAGACCAGTTGTTGTTTTAAAAACAAAGGCAACCCTTTGGGATGATTGCAGAGTACAAATCTCACACTCAATTGTTGCTTTATTGCCACTAAGAGCGGTTGCTTTGATGTTGATGAACACCGGTAGATTGTCTTTTACTTTGTTTAAGCAGCCGTGTTTATTTCATCCACCTCTGAAGCTTGGGAAGAAGACAAAACCCTGTTAGATAATCATTTAAAATAAAGCTGGTGTTCCAAGAGTAGAGGAATAAACACGTGGGAGTAAAGGAGAGACAGGAGTCTTTTAAGGAATCGGCTTTCCTCAGCATGAGTGGACCCAGCCACGGGCACCGCTGTATCATATGGAGCACATGCAACCACTGAATGCGTCTCAGTGGCTGAGAATACACACTCCAGCGTTTTGCAGGCCAATGAGCTGTTTTCCTTTTGTGTGTAAATATTTTGGCCATAGAATAAAGGGACTTTCTGTATATCCGTGTGTGTGTCTGGGTGCCTCTCTGGATGTATTTATACATCTCAAAGAAAACGGTCTGTACCTGTGACTGAGACCACTCTGAGACGTTCTTCCCTTGCTGTCCTTCACAGGAGGCTATTATTTGACAAGTGCTTATGGAGCACTTTCACTGTTCAAGAACTTCCAGGAAGAACAAATAGCCCTACAGCTCAGCTCAGAGGCCAGGGATACTCTCCGGCAGTGGCACAACAGGAGGACAACAAACAGGACAATACCTCTGGTTGATGATTTTCAGATAGAGCTTAGGGCTGAAATAAGAACTGGGATGATTGTGTTGTTGTAAATTGCTATTTGAGAGGTATGATTTGTAGCAAATTCTCTTGGTGCTGCCAAACACCTCTGCAAACCTACACTACTGCTTACATGAAAGTTCCTTACCAAACTCCTTCACCACCTCCTGTAAGGAGCCTGAAGCAGCAGACTGATGGATTTCAATCCTAAATCGGGTTCTCCACATTCTTTCTCTGCTCCTTCTCTACAACCCTTTCCTTCAATTTGCTCTTGTAGCCTCCTAGTTTTGTTTAAAACACTGCATCTAAGCAATAATAGAGATAACAATACATCAAGTTCAGATAAAGGCACTGGAATCAGTAGTTCTGATGTTGCAACCTTCTCACAGATAACACAAGCTTCCAAAGAACTCTCTTGGAACAGGGAAAGAAGAGAAAGTACATGGACTTTCAATGCCATACTCGAAAACCAGCAAGAGATTTAGTCTTGTATATCAAATGTCAAAAATCACATGCATAATTACAGAATTTTTTATAGTTAAAGAAGTATTTCAAAACCCAACCCTGACAGTTCACCTGCAACTTGCATCAAATATCTGTTATCCATAGGAAGGAAAGCCCGGTGCCCCAGTGTGTCAGGTGCAGAGGATGAGCTGTCCAGGGAATGAGCAGCAAATCCTTTCTGCACCTGCCCTCACACTGGGACTGGCAACAACCCCGGGTGTGAGCTGTGAGGATGATGAGGGGTCAGAGCAGCCCCAGGTGTGAGCTGTGACGGTGAGGAGAGGGCGGCTCCTGCCGGGGGCTGTTTTAGGAGGGGTTTCCTCAGCTCACTTTTGCACGGCGATGCTGGAAGAGAGGCGCTTATGCCGGGCTCCTGGGGGGCGGGGGGTGTCTCTCACGGAAGGACGGTGAGAGCGTCTTCCCAGGGTCTGGGGGAGCGCTTGGATGTGGAGCGTTGCTTAAATGAGGTGCCGAGGGATGAACCTTTGTGCCGGGGAGTAGCAGGTGAGCCACGGTATGGATTTGCAAGGGGGATCTTTCTCCTTTCCCCTTTTTCCTTTTGATTTCATCTTGCCAACCCCTCGACACGCCCGCCCCCCCCCCCTCCCCCGCCAGTACCCCCAGAAAAAAAAAAGGGGGTTGCGAGGACAAAAGGGGTGTAAATTGCCGGAAGAAATTCCTCTTTCGTTATTGCCTGTGTTTAAACTGGGGGGATGCCCCTTCACTTATGACTTTAAGGGTATTGATTGAAGGAAAACCTGCCTTTTCTATGGTGTTAGGGTTATCAGTTGATAGGGAGTTCCCACGTTCCACTTTAAATGGAAGGGGAGAGCACGGGTCTTGCCACTTTAGGGGTTTGAATTGGGGGTAACCCCCCCGCATTTTCATCATCCTGAGGTTTACGCTGAGGGGGAAGCCCTGTTGTCCCTGCTTTTTAAGGGTTTTAATTGAGGTAAAAATCGCCGTTTTCCCATTATTTGAAAGATTTAATTTGAGGAAAGCCCGTCTCTTTCTGATATTTCAGGGGATTGAGCTGAAGGGGAGAACCCATTTATTTGCCATTGTATTGGTTTAAATTGTGGTAAACACTGCCCGTTGCCTCAGTTCCAGGGGTTAAATTGAAGGAAACGCCAGCTCTTCCAGCATTTGAAGGGTTTAAATCGTGGCGTGCCGCTGCATTTGAGGGCGCTTTTGCCCGTGCCCCGGCACCGAATGTCTTGCGCGGGAGCACTCCTGGCCCCTGGGGAATTTCTGAGGAGGAACGGCAGTTTGGGGGCTGGGCTGCCGACAGGGACTGATGGAACCGCGGCGGTCCGAGCCGTGCGGAGCCCAGGCGAGCGCTGTCAGGGCGGGCAGGCGGGAGACGAGGCGCGGAGCCGAGCCGCTCCCTGTCGTCCCGCCCGCTGCGTGCGCTCCGTGCGCGGGGCTCAGGCGCCGCCGGGTCCCCCTCGGCCCGGGGCTGCTCGGCAGGCGCCGGGGGCGGGCGGGGCTCTCCCGGCGCGGGGCCGCCTCCGCCTGCCGGAGGAGCCACTTCCGTGCCGGGAGCTGCGCTCCGCCCGGGTCCGGGAGCGCGGGGCCGCCCCCGGGCGCCGAGTGCCGCCGGTGCCGTGGGTCGCGTGGCTTTTCCGGTCCCCTCGCAGCGTGGAACGGCGGCAGCCCGGCCCGAGTCCCGGCAAGGGACGCTGGGGGACGCTTGTGGCTTGTCCGCTTCAGAGCTTGCTTGCAAAAGTCACTGAAAGGAAGATTGGAAAAAACCCAACCCCGACTCCCCAGGCTTTTTGCCTGGGGACTTTGTTGGTATTGCTCTTTAACTGAGCCACGCCTTTAAACACCAACGTGGGTGCCTGCTGGAAGCGGTGTTCCATGTATATTGTACTCTCTCATGAGACCTTCGTGGTGTCATATTTCCATTGCTGTGTCAATCCAGCGGCAGGGGTGGAGATAATTGGAGGTCCAAGCTGACAGTGTCCCGTGCATCTGTTGTTCATTGATCTATTTGTGGTGTGAAAAACGAGGTTCACTTTCCTGTGAGAATTTTTTTTTTAAAAATTAAAGGGTTTAATATAAAGACAATAAGAGACACAAAATAAAGCAAAGGGGTAATGGCCCCGGTGCCTTGGCGCTCTGCCAAGAGCACACCTGATGCTCGAGGTGAGTCCTTTTTATACTATTTTTACTGTCTGTTCTCGATTAATATTCAAACTTTTCCCGGAGCTGTTCTGCATGGCCACTCCTTGGTTCCGCCTTTTTAGAGCATGCTACTCTTCTGCCTTGTGGTTTTATTTCTTTTGATTCTTGGGGTTGGGCTCGCTAGGTAAGAGTCGATGGTAGGGTGGATCTCTTAATTCTCTAGACAGTCAGGGCTGATTGCAGCTTTGGGCCTCTTCGTCTCTCCGGGCAGAGCGGTGATAGCAGCTCTCGGGCTCTCCTGGCCGCCCGTTCTTCGGGCGGAGTAGCCTTTGGGCCCTTTTGTTCCCTGGACAAAGTGTTGATTAGCAGCTTCTCGGGCCTCATCCTCTGTTCGCTTGGAGGTTATCTTACTTGGTCACACTTGCTAACATTCTTGCTAAAAAGAGAGAAAACCACATCCACACAGCAAAAAGCATTTCTAACATTATATAATACCTACTTTTATACTTGCGAGAAGCCAATATTATATGTTTATAACAATCCCCCCTTTTTCTATTTTATAAATCATTTGGCTTGAGCAATAATTCTTTTTTCTTGGCTTCTAATGTCCGTTTGTTCTTTTCACAGATCAATTTGGCTTCTTTGAGAGGGTCTTTTATATCACTTTGTCTTTTTAATACTATAATTTTTTGTGCTGTTCCAGACATAGCCAACTTTGGGTCTGTAGGCATTGCCACAACTTGCATGCCTTGAACTACGCTTGTGATTAGCTGAATAAAGCAGGGGATCAAGCAAGGGAGAAATATTAGACTAGCTGTAGCACATAAGAGGAAGAAGCCTAGCTTCTTCCACCTTTCTTTCCCTGATATGCCATCCCACCAGTTAGCAGTCGTCATTGATTCCCATTTTTGGACTGGTACATGGGCTATTTTTCTGATATTGTTGGCGATATCTAGAATGGCATCCTCATTGTCATCGACTTTTAAACAACAATCCGATGTATTGAACTTCCCGCATACACCCCCTTCTTCAGCCAGTAAATAGTCTAAAGCCAGCCTATTTTGATATATTGCAGCTCTAGTTTGGCGTTGCTGGCTGACTATTAATTCCATAGCCCCGGCTGTTTCATTGGTTATGATTTCTACAAGAGCTTGGAGTCTGATGATACGATTCAGCATGTAAATTGGGGTTCGATATCCCCAATTTCTATCTTGTGCCCAGGTAGCTGGCCCATGTGTTTCTAATATTTGTTCAGGGGGCCATTCCTCATCTTTCCGTTTTTGGAATCCTCCAATCAAATCTTTTATTTCTTTTGAAGTCTTCATAGACAGCTATTTCTAATTGATCTCCCTCTGGTTCTGGTAAAAGGAAAAACCCTGGTTGAATGATTCCTAGTGTACAACTCCCTTTCCAGTGTGAAGGGAGTCTCGGGTATGCCCTTTCCCCACATATCCGAAATAAGCCATCTGGTGCTTTCCAATAATTAATTTCTTGTTGATTTATATTCTCCCAAAATTTGGATATTTCTGGGATTCCAAAATAAGGATTTTTCCTTGTGTTATTACACTGAAAGAGTCCAATTTCATTATCATATACACAGTCTTTTCTTTTTTTCTGAGCCCAATACCAAGTTGGTTTTCCTGGGACCCACTATGTTGAGGTTTTGTTACTCACTTTATACCTTTTACAGGGAGTGTTTTTTACTTCATTAAGAAAGTTTTTCCCAGTTCGCCAGAGGCATTCTTCCCTTATCACTGTTGAACTTAAAATCCACCCCTCAGGTCGGTTCCCCCCTCTTATATTTGTCTGGTTCCATTTAAGGAGTTCTACTGGGCCTGCACTGCTACCTTTCCATGGCCATTCTTCTGTCATTAAAGCTCCTCCAGAGACCCAACAGTTGGTTATGTTAAGTTCTTTACTTATCCTCTCCCCCAATTCCACAAAGAGATTTTTTCCTAACCTTGGGGTTTTTTTCTCTTTTAACTGTTGTTTAAGCTTTGCATACAGGTCCTGATGTGAGGTGAATATAGGGCGAGGTTGCTGTGCTGGCTTTGTATTTTTACTTACCACTTGTTCTTTTACCAAATCTTGGACTATTCCCCTGGTGGCACCTGTGAAGCAAATCCATTTTTCTCCTTTTGGACAATTACTTCTTAGTCTGTTTCCACTTGTTCCCAAATTTTCTGTAATCTAATATTTTTCTCCTTTATGCATGCAAATACCTAATTTGGATGAGTCATAACAGTGACTGTTGATATGGGTATGAGTAATATGTCTTTCCATGTAGAGCTTTCGGTAGCATTTGTAACATGGTCTTGCCGGTGTCCCGAAAGGGACCAGGATAAGTGACAAAAGAAGGAATAACAGAGGTCCGGCATGGCTTATCCTCCCACCTCCCTTGCCTATGAGGTTGCAACCCATAGCAGGTGTATTGGATCATCTTGGTGGCAAGTACAGTGGCCAACCCGGTCTTGCCCTCTATTTCCTTGTCACTTCCTTTGTAGCTTTTAGGCAAGTTTCTTTTGGCACCTTTTTTTTTTTTTTTTTTTTTTTTAACTGTAGTATCTTATTATATCTTAGGTATTTCCCATTCAACAGGCACTAGTAATTCCTATCTGCAGAGCAAAGTTGTTGCTTTTGTTGCTTATGATTTTGTCTGGGTAGGGGGTCGATTTTGTGCTTGACACCCTTGCCAATTTCCCTCTAGGTTAATTACTTACATTTGACCTGGCTGGCATGCCCTGTGTTAGAATGATTCAAACAGAGTATATGATGTGGCATTGATGGAAGTTGTGATTCTCCCCCTTCTTAACACAAATCACAGGCTAGAATCAGAACATGAGAGTTCCCTGTTTGATACAGTCCCAACCCTTCCTGTTTGAAGTGAGAATATTCTTCTCCAAGATGTCCCAGAATTTCTCCAGGGGGCACTTGAAACTACTGATATAAATTTGGCTTTTACTTCTCAGTTAGGTGTGATTCTTTGCATATCCTTTGGATTATTTAGATTTGTTCTAGTTCATTGCCACCTGGCCTCCGTTTAAGAATCAATTTGGTATCACTTGGTTTGGATATTGCAGTCCATTCTTCAGGTTCTTTTACAGGTCCTTTGATTCTGCTGGCATGGATCCACCCTCGTTCCTTGGTCCGGATTGCGGCCTCAGTCATCAGCAGTACCTGAAAAGGACCCTCCCATTGTGGAGTCAAAGGTTGTTCTTTCCATATTTTTACTAGTACCCATTCCCCTGGATGGATATTATGAATTTTGAACTCCAAAGTTGTGGTTTGAGGGATCATTCCTTTCAGCTGCAAATTTTCAAGTGTTCTGGCAATTGTGGTGACATATTTTCTGTCACTTACTTCTCCTACTTCATAAGAGGCTGTTTCATGTTGAGTGGTAAGGAAAGGTAATCTGAACATCATCTCATAAGGAGTTACTCCCAGGTCTGACCTGGGCTGTGTTCGGACTCTCAACAGAGCCAAAGGTAAGCACTTTACCCACGACATTTGAGTTTCAATCATTAATTTTGTTAAAGTTTTTTTCAAAGTCTGGTTCATTCTTTCTACTCGGCCTGAACTTTGTGGGTGCCAGGGGGTATGTAATTCCCATTTTATCCCCAAGGCTTGAGTTATTTGTTGTAAGACTTTGGATGTAAAATGTGTTCCTTGATCTGAGTCTATTTTATTAACCATTCCATATCTGGGAATAATTTGTTCCAGAAGGGTTTTGCATACTATGTTAGCTGTAGCTCTAGTAGCAGGAACTGCTTCTACCCAATGAGTTAGATGGTTTACTATTACTAACAGGAACTTCCATCTCTGTACTTGAGGAAGTTCAGTGAACTCTACTTGGATACTTTGGAATGGTCGCAGAGCTAACTCACGGCCTCTTAATGTTGTTTTTCTCATTATTTTCCTATTCACTCTTTGGCAAGTTATACAGTTCCCAGTTATTTGTTTTGCTACCCCAAAGATTCTAATACACCCATAATTTCTCAGAAAATGATCACACAAAGCTTGAGTACCCCAATGAGTTTTTTGATGCATATCTTCTAATATTCTCTTAGTGAGTGGCTTATTAAGTAACTGTCTTCCATCAGGGAGTTTCCATTTTCCAGACTGATCTTGTTCTCCCCCTATCTTAAATAATTCCTTTTCTTCTTTACTAAATTTGGGGATTTCCAATTCTCCCCTTTCTGGGGTCAGGATTAACATAATTCATTTAGTCCCATTTTCTGCTGCATCTTTGCCTTCTTGGTCTGCTAGATTATTCCCTCTTATTTCTGGGGTCATCCCTTTTTGGTGTCCTTTGATATGCACTATGGCTATTTCTTCAGGCAATTTTAATGCCTCCAGAACTTCTGAAATCAGGCCTTCATGTATCAGTTCCTTCCCCTTTGAATTTAGTAAACCCCTTTCTTCCCTGATCTTTCCAAAGGTATGTATTACCCCAAAGGCATACTTTGAATCAGTATAGATGGTCCCCTTTTTGTGTGCTAAATGCTCCAGCGCTCTCTCTAGAGCGTATAATTCACAAGATTGCGCCGACCAATTTGAAGGTAGTTTTCCTTTTTCAATGGTCTGCATATTTATCCCATCGACTAAGGCGTATCCTGACATTCTTTTTCCTTGCAAGCATCTGGATGAACCGTCCACATATATTCTTTCCCCTTCTAAGAGGGCTTGTTCTGCTAGATCTTCCCAAACTTTTGTTTGGTATTGAATAATTTCTAAGCTATCATGTGCCAAGTTATCTTTTGGTTCCCCATACAGGAATTGGGCCGGATTAAGGCTTTTGCTTGTTTCTATAGTTAGATCATTACTGTCAATCAGAATTGCTTCATATTTTAATATCCTGGAGTCTGTTAACCATTTTTCAGCTTTTTGATTTAGCACATTTCGGACTGCATGGGGTGTGTATACAATCAGTTTACTTCCAAAGGTGAGCTTACGGCTTTCCTCCACCAAAATAGCAGTAGCTGCTATGGCTTGAATGCATACCAGCCAGCCACGGCTTATTGGGTCCAATAATTTAGATAAATAAGCTATTGGTCTTCTCACTCCTCCCCATTCCTGGACTAATACACCATGAGCTACTCCATTTTCTGCATTCACATATAAATGAAAGGGTTTTTCTAGTGAGGGTAAGCTTAGGGCTGGTATCGAGGCTAGTTTCAACTGCAGTTTTTCTAATTTATCATCATCATTTTTGGTCCATTGTGTATTGTCTCCCCCTGTTAATTTTTCATGTAGAAATTTTACTGCTTGTGTATATCCTTTAATCCATAGTCTGCAATATCTCAGTAGCCCCAGCAGTCTTTTAACCTCCTTCTTTGAAGAGGGAGGAGGGAGGGATAAAATCCCTGTAATTCTTTCAGGACTTAGTTTTTGGCTACCTTTGCTTATCAGGTGGCTGAGATATTTTACTTCTGATTCCACAAACTGTAATTTCCTTTTTGATGCCCTTAGTCCCTTTTCCCCAAGAAAATTTAGAGCCTGGCAAATCCATGCCTCATCAGACCCATATTTTGGCCAGTACACATGATCATATCTGATTTCCTTTTTGACCCACTCTTTCATGCAGAATTGAATCATTTTTACTTTATCTTTTCCTTTTGTAGAAGGATCAGTTTCCCAGTTTGCGAGTTTGACCCCGAGGGGACTGTCTTGGGGTATATCCTCTGGCACCCTTTTATAATTTGAACTTAATTTACTAGGTTGTTGTCCCATTTTTCCAGGGGTTCTCTATTCTAACTTAATTAAAATACCAATTTATCCCCCCCTTTGAAATACTAATTCATTCTTTTAAAACACCAATCTTCACTGCTGTAAAATACTACCCACCCTTTCACAGTACAAAAAACAAAAAAAAATTTATTATAGCCCACCTTCCCCAAAAACCAAGTTAACTTCTAATTACACAGTTTTTCATTCACACATTCACTCTTTTTTAATATTTGTTCACTCACCTATTCTTACTCACAATAGAATAATAAGGTACCTCTTTCAAGTCACTTGTTAGTATCCACGCATGGGTATGATATAATCCTTAGGATTCTGGGTGTTCTTGGATTTCCCTCAACCTAGCACTGCTAGCATCCAACCCCAAATTCTCTTGGGGTAACTTTAGACCCTGGGTGCTCTAGGAGTTTTCCTCAACCCAGCATATGGGGGGGGGGGGGGGTAGCTCCCACTTTGCAACCCCTGGTGCCTTGGTGCTCTGCCAAGAGCACACCTGATGCTCGAGGTGAGTCCTTTTTATACTATTTTTACTGTCTGTTCTCGATTAATATTCAAACTTTTCCCGGAGCTGTTCTGCATGGCCACTCCTTGGTTCTGCCTTTTTAGAGCATGCTACTCTTCTGCCTTGTGGTTTTATTTCTTTTGATTCTTGGGGTTGGGCTCGCTAGGTAAGAGTCGATGGTAGGGTGGATCTCTTAATTCTCTAGACAGTCAGGGCTGATTGCAGCTTTGGGCCTCTTCGTCTCTCCGGGCAGAGCGGTGATAGCAGCTCTCGGGCTCTCCTGGCCGCCCGTTCTTCGGGCGGAGTAGCCTTTGGGCCCTTTTGTTCCCTGGACAAAGTGTTGATTAGCAGCTTCTCGGGCCTCATCCTCTGTTCGCTTGGAGGTTATCTTACTTGGTCACACTTGCTAACATTCTTGCTAAAAAGAGAGAAAACCACATCCACACAGCAAAAAGCATTTCTAACATTATATAATACCTACTTTTATACTTGCGAGAAGCCAGTATTATAGTATGTTTATAACAGTGGTGTTCATTTCATCTGGATGCAGAGTTGGGCTTTTTGGGCAGATGGTCCCCCTCAAACCACAAGGCTTATTTAAACCTTGTACACTATTTTTTGAAGATGCAGGGTGGGTGAGGACTTTTTCTTGTTGCTGTACTAGGGAATGGAATGCAGGAGGTTCCTACAATATTGGCATTGAGGTTGGAATGTTCAAGGATATCAGTGTGACTATTCTCAAGGATGAATCTTGCTCCCGGCAGTCTGTAGCGTGGTAGAGCAGGACACGACAAAGCAGGGTGTGAGGCACAGGCAGGGTAAGAACAGTGAGGTGCTTCATGCTGGCAGCTCAGTTTGGTGTTGCTGATGTTTTCAGAGTGGAAGCAGATTGATTTGGTTCCGGTGCACTGGAACAGGATCCAAACCTTAGAAAGTATTTCTTTGTCCTCAGGCTGAAAAATATTGCTGTGCAGCACTTGTTCCCTTGTACCTTCAGTTCATTGTGGAAAGCATTTATTTTAGTGAGCACGTGTTGTTGTGGCTGGTGCAGTGAAAAGCAGAAGAGTTCTTGATAAGATCAACTTGGAGAGCTGAAGTGCCAGCCAAAACCTTGCTGTGTTCCGCTGTGATGCCACTGAGGGAGGAAAAGAGTGAGTGTGGAAAGCCTTGAGCAGAGTGGTGGGAAATGGGAGGAGAGGAAGAGTCAGGCTGATATGCAGAAAAGATTCCACTACTGGAGTAAGTAGTAAAGTATTTTTTATTATGTATGTTTATTCCAGCGCTGGAACACATGGGGGAATAGTTCCTCCAAAGTCATGCATGCCGACAGCTGCATTCAGCTTGGTATATATCGGGTTACAAGTTCCATATTCATTAAGTTTCCCAATATGCCTATACCTATTCGTTGCCTAGCCTCGCCTTGTATTACAATGAGCCCAAAAGTCATTTATGTCTGCGTTGCGCTTGCGCAGTGTTGTCTGGTGGTTGTGGGCAGGGGTCTCCGGAATGAAATAAGAGTCTTCCTCAGATGAAGTAAAGGGTCTTCCTCATCCTGAACTTTTCACCTTGCTTCCATGTGCATGCTCTTTATGTCCCTGGCCCAAGTCTAAACTTCAAGACTGATTTGAGTTAGTTTTAGGTTAAAAACAGGATCTTTGGTCAAGATTCCTTCCCTTTATCAATAGTCTTCTATCTTCTCATCTTGCTTTGGTAGGCACAACAAGTGTTGAGCAAGTTGTATGCATTGCTTTTAACAAACAACTTCTTAGCAAATCATTTAACCTCTGCTTCCCCATCCCCCCGATTAAGGGCTAAGTATGGATTTAAACTGGGCCAGGTGTTAGTGTAGGAAGAGACATTTAACTGCAATTTATTTGTTTCAGGAGGTGTCTCATCATTTAGTCTGCTATTTAACAGTTTCCATGCCAGGTTAATTGTAGTGGAAGACAGCAAATGAAGCCAAGAGACTCAGGATGTCCCAGGTCCCCGCCAAGCACAGATTACAAAAAACCCAAACCCTGGGATTACAAAAATACTGAAAGCTAATCTTAAAAAATACTAAAAAAACAGCCTACCAAAAACTAGGTTCAAAAATACTAGAATAACATTGTTTCAAAATAAGAGAAACCCAAATTTCAAAATACCAGAAAACCAGGTTTCAAAATCTCAGTTTTAAAATACCAGATTACCAAATTCCAAAAGACCACAGTTACCCTGTTTCAAAATTGCAAACTACCAGGTTCCAAAATACCAATTTTTTTCCATTTCATAATAGCAGAATCTCAAGTTCCAAAATATCAAAATGACTCTGTTTCAAGATATCAAATTGCAAAATACCAATTTTCAGATGTCTTATACAGGCAGGATTCCCAAACCCACAAGAATGCAACATTGTCAAAATGGGATCCGTGCTACCAAAATGGATATTTTATCCTCTGAAAAGCTTTCTTACAGTGACCATCAACACAGGTATTTATTTTAATTGCACAGCCAGATGCAATAAGACTTTTACTTCAAAAGCAAACACTCACAGTAGTTTTCTGCTTAGATCGTGTCCGTGAGGACCGGCATTTGGGCCGGAGAGCTGCAGTTGGGATCAAAGGATGGAGTCAATCTGCTCCCTGCAGATGCACAAGGAAAGATCAAGTAGCAGGCAGAGGGAGTATTTATAAACAATATCAATGTTTCACTGAAATTCAGGGTGGACTGGTGATGGGTGTGCCTGCCAGGATCAGCCATAAACAACCCGGCCAAACCCCCGACCCCTCAAGGGGTGCGTCAAACACTTCAACAGAAACGCAAGTCAGTAATGATTATGGAAGAAAAATTACTGGTAATTGCTTGTGATCTGTGGGGAATTTCCTTGGTAGTTACCAGTCTAGGACATACGGAATTTTGAAGGCAGGATCCCAGTTTTGGCCACGGGCACCCAGATGAGAAGGCCAGTCCTTTTCCACAGAAAGGAAAGCCCGGCACCCCGGTGTTTCGGGGGTGGACGATGGCCCGCGTAGGGGAGGGAACAACCGGCAGGACCATTCTCTGCCTCATCCCTGCACTCCAAGATGCAGCAGCCCCAGGTGCGACCAGTGAGAATGAGGAGGGGGTGGCTCCTGCCACAGGCTGCTTTCAGAGGGTTCCCCGGGCACACCTATGCAGGGAGCTGCCAGTCGAGAGGGGCCAACGGAGGCATCTCGAGAGCCCCTCTGGGAACAATGGTCACAGCATCCGGCAGGAGCTGGGAAGTTGGCCGGATGCACCTGGGTACAGAACATCGCTTCGAGAAGATGCCCAGGGAAAAACCTTTTTGCCAAGGGGCGGCACTTGAGCAGGCAGGGGAGCCTGTGAGGTCCCTTTCATCTCATCAGCCTCTCTCCAGAGCCCCCAGTCCCTCCCCAGTGCCCCCAGAAAAGAGAGGAGTTATTAGGAGAAAAGGGGCTTAAATTGAGATAATCAGCTTCCTTTTCCATAATTGTCTGTGTTAAAATTGTGGGGGAATCCGCTTCCCCTGTCATTTTAATGGTCTCATTTGAAAGAAACCCTGCATTTTCCATGCTATCGGGGTATAAATTGACAGGGAATCCTCACTGTCCATTATTTTCCAGTTTAAATGGAAGGGGAAAACCTTTACAATGCTCTTTTATGCGTTTGAATTAAGGGTAGCTTCCCCCTTTTCATTGTCCTAAGGTTTAAATTGAGGGGGAAGCCCAGTTGTCCCTCCTTTCTAAAGGTTTGAATTGAGGAAAAATCCCCCTTTTTCCATCACTGGAGAGATTTAAAGTGAGGAAACCCCTCTTTTCCCAATAGTTTAGGGGATTAAATTGAAGGGGAGAAGCCATTTATTTGCCACTGTATCAGTTTCAGTGGAGGTAACTACCCCCCATTCCCTCATTGTAAGGAGTTCAATTGAAGGAAGCTCTCCCTTTTTGAGTATTTTAAGGATTTAAACCTGCATTTCAGGGTGCTCCTACCTGAGCCCTGGTACCGAATGTCATATGGGAGCGAGTCTGGCACAGATGTAACCCTAATGCCACCTGGGAGTGTATTAATTTTTCTTGTTTTTATTTTTAATGTATATAGCCCTAATTAGAGATCCCAATGAGAGTTACATCATTCATACAATTACTATTCTTCTCTACCTTACTTAGTCACATGTGGAATACTACTTATTAATCACTAGGGAATATTTATCCAAGTTAGGAACAAATTATTCAAGTTATCTAGCTGTGCTGCCAAAACACAATGTTTTATTTCTTACCGGTTTTCTGCCCTTTTGCTTGATGTTGTTGAAGCAGAAAAGAAAGTGTCATCATTTCCCTGAAGAGTTTTCTTCTCTATTGAGCCCTTTACTCATCTCGAATTTAAGTCAGAGGAGCCAAATGACCACTGCTCCTCCAAGGGCTTTTATACCTTGCGGTATTTGCCTTCTCCCTTTTCCCGGGCATTGTGGGATTGAGAGGTGGGCCCGGCCAGAGCTATATCAACCCCAGCCTTTGGCAAAGGGCTTCATTCTCTCCCTGGGAGTGACTGTGACAAGAGCTTTTCTCTTATTTCAATGAAAGGGATCTTTCAGCTTATCTTAGCTTGTTTTCAGTAGGTGCTTTTGGTGTCTAAAGCATCAGAGACCTTGAAGGCACTGTGAAGAAGATAGCATTGAACACAGAGAGTATATAAGTTCACAATTTTTGGTTGTGCATTCAGGGGTGATAAGGTGCTTTTGCGATTTCTGTTTTTGTTCTTGTATTTTTTTTTAGGAGTTGTGTAACTTCCCGCAATTCCAGATTGCGTTGAGTGGGATACTTCAATTTTTTTCAGCAAATGCATTGTGTCCCAAAAGGGATTTGCCCCATGTCAAAGATGATGACTGAGATCGAGGCTTCTAATAGGTAAGTCAAGGATTGTGACTGGGAGAGGGAGGGGTGTGCAGGGTATTGGACTAGGGGTTACCGTGGGGAGGTTTTGAAGGCAGCACAGTAGGAAACAGTGTCCATTTGGGGCCCAGTAAAGCTTTTCTACACGTGCAGCAGGTGCATTTACGTGCGTCTTACGGCCCACAAACGCATCCACTGCACTCACAGAAATGCCTCGTAACTTTGTCTCTCGCTAATGCAGGTGCCCATCATAATAACAGCCACAGCCTTGACATGGGCTAAAGCCAGAGACTTGAGGACCTAGGTGCACTTAGGAGCGAGCGAGCGGCTGACTTGTTGGGATTTGGCCCATGTGCTCCTAAACTCGTCTATTGATTTTGGCTCTTTTTTATCCAAGAGGCTAACCAGCAATTGCGGGGCCTTCCGAGATGGCCGAGGCAGATTTATTTCGCATCCAATGCAGATGCACATCGCGGATCATTTGAAAGATAAGTTGGGGGCCACAACCTGGGGATGGGATGCCAGCAGAGCAGCGGGTTAGAAATTCCTGGGAGAGATTTAAAAATTAGCAGAGGGGAAAGGGAATGTCCTTTAAGGGGCTTCTTTGGACAGCTAAAGAGAGCAGCTCTACTTTTGATTGCAACCATAGGACATGCAGAGCAGTTCCTGTCAGTCTTGTGCTGTCTAACATGCTTTTGGGATCCCTTGGATCAGATATCTTTGCCTTTTCCCCTTGAGGGCCTTATCACAAGCATTGGCTGCCATCTCTAGGTTCTTGAATATTTGTACTTCTCGGCATGATGCCGATATAATTTGTTCTTTTACCGGCGGGCTCGGCCAAATCTTGGAATCACATCTTGGAATCGCATCTCAGAAGCGTCGAGTTGGGTGCCTTTTGAGGCCTTGTTCCTGGCTCTATTGCCATCCATCCTTTGCAGCCGTGAGATGTCGTGTCCTGGGGCTTGTCAGACTGTAAGGATATGGGGAACGTTCTGAATGTAGCATTGTCTCGCAGCCATCTTGATCGTCGTGACCGACAGTCCTTCTCACAGGTCACTGTTACAGTTTTTTTCTTCTGCTCCTTAGAGCCTCCACCATCGCCATACCATCAGTCATCTCTTTGGCGTTGTCTCGGTCCTTGCCATTATTCTTCTTCCCGAGAGCTTTTTTTATCATCCTAGTGTTACACTGTTTGTAGCATAATGTGTCGTTTGAGTTTGTGTTTAGCCTGAAACTGCTCTGCCCTGTGGAGTAGACTGGGGGGGTAGGTGGAGTAGAAAGAAGACTTTACGGGGAACTTTTTGCTTTGTTTGGCCACCTAAGCCACACCTCAGACGGAGCAATCGCAGCCAGTTCATGCAAGGTTTGTTGGAGGTATGGGAGAGGTATTGCGGTGTCTCGCAGTTTTCTAGTCCTTTGTTTTAATGCACGCTGTTTACGGCTCCTAGATGGTTTGATTGGAGAAATGAGAACTTGGGGAAGGCTAAGCTTTCCCTGTGTGTCTGAGTGACTTTGACAAATAATTTTTTTTGCAGAGGGATAGGATGTAAACCAGACACAAATGGAGGAGGCCAGAGGAGCACAGCAATGAGGTGGGTTGGCACCTGAAGCCCAAGCTCCAGCCTGACTTTCTTCAATGCTTACCCCATTGTTTGGCTCTTTGTTTCATTAGAAGATGCGAAGCGCTTGGTACGGCCAGGTGCTGGTACCGGGGGCACCATGAGCCAGATGAGTATTGGTGACTGAGATGAGTATTGATTCCAGCACAGAGCCGGATGTTACCGGAGTTTTAATGTGTTAGTGATAAAACTATAAGCATCCTTTGTTTTTTTGTGTTTTACAGGTGGTCTGAAGCATTCCAACCACTGGTCCAATATGACAGCGGCCCTTGTGGAAAGAGGTCACGGTCAAGCGGTTTCAGATGGAAACTAATCCGGCAACGCGATGCTTTCGGACCCTATGTCGGTACATGCCTTTCCGTTTTGTTTTGCCCTGTCTCCCCTGGGAAGGTCCATTGTCATTCAGCTTTTCAGGGGAGGTGTAAACAGTGGCTATGTTACCAGATTGTTCTTTGTCTTAATTTTTAGGAAGTAAAGCCAGGTATCACCGATCAATGTCAAATGAGTGAGGTGAGCAGTGTCTGGTGGACAGAACCAGTTGTTATTGCATGGTTGCCACATTGCGGTGCAGCTCTAAGCATCCGTTGTTTGTATGTTTAAGGTAGTCCACTTTTTTATGCCAAATCGCCTTGCCTAGCGGCTGATGGACCCGGCTCACCGCCATCGTGAGCCCGTTGGAAGTATCATGGGACTCTGTGACGGAGCCTTGACCTTTTCCATTTGAAGGTGCCCTCCATGTTGCATTTGGCAATGGCTGATGATTTGCAGCAAGTCGGGGAGGGGGGGAGGAGGAGCAAGGGTCCCCTCAAGTTTCAGCAATGCCACATGGCCTTGTCTCCTCTTATCTCAGGTATGCCCTGTGATGGTGGCGTCAGACTCGGAGTGCAGCTGGAGCATGTGGCCCGAGGGCCCTGGCCATCTTAAGAGACGGTGAGTACAAGAATTGTTGGGTTTTGGCCGGTGTGCCACTAAGTTCACGCCTTGACGTTTGGTTTTCTTTCTTGTAGCCATCTAAGAGACAATGGCCTGGCAACGGCTGGAACTTCCCAGATGGTGAGGTGGCCTTCTTTCACACCGGATGCAGATTTGCATTCCCGGACCTCTGAGAGATAAGTGGAGGGCTACGCCTCACAGAGGGGATGAGAGCGATGTGCCGAGTCAGGACTCCCCGGGATGGATTTTTGAATTAGCTCTGGAGACGGGGCTGTCCAAGAAAGGGCCCCTTTAGGCCACATAATGGGAAAGTCTCGTTTTTGATCACAATGCTGAGGCGCGTAGGACAGAACAGTCCCGGTGCGTGTCGTGTCGCTCGTCTATCGTGTGTTCTGCGTCTTTTGGGCTTCTTGTGTCGTGTGTCTTTTTCCTTTGCCCTTCGAGGTGCTGGCGGCCGTTCTTCTCACTGGGAGTTTCTCTCTGTGTTGCACCCCCGTGTTCGTCATGTCCCGTGTCACAGGGGCCAGCGTGGGTTTGGCCCGGAGCTGCTCTGCCCTGCCGCATAGTCTGGCGTTATAGGTGCGATAGGGCAAAGCCCGGGGACTTGAAATTTGTTATGTAGGCTGTAGTTGCCATCTAGATGGTATTCCTAGATTGACATAAGGTGTCTGTAGCCATTAAGTTCTCATGCAGCTCTTTGACTTTTATCATTAACTTTCTTTCAGACGCAGATCGATTATATCTGTGGCGGAGCGCTCCATACCAGGTGAGGGGGTTCCCACAGGAAGGTGAGTCACCGTTTGTGTTTGCGGGGCGAGTGTAAACGGGTGGCTATGTTCTAGCATTGTTCTCTGTCTTTGTTTTTAGGTGGTAAAGCCGGATCTTAGCAGTCAGTGTCGAGTGAGCGAGGTAAGCAGTGGCCGGTGGAAAGAAAAAGTTGTTCTTGCTTGGGTGCCAGGTTCTGGCGCAGCTCTTAGCATCTATTGTCATTTGTGCGTTTTAGGCGGTCCACTTGCATTACGCCGAACCCCCTCGCAGAACGGCCGACGGACCCGGCTCGCCGCCCTCGTGACCCCTCCGCAAGTATCGCAAAGCTCTGCGATGAAGCCCTGACCTTTTCCAGGTGAGGGTGCAGTCCGGGTAGCCTTTGGCAATGGCCGAGGAGTTGCGGCGAGTTGGGGAGGGAGGGAGGAGCGAGGGTCCACTCAGGTTTCAGCAATGCCACGTGGCCTGTCTCCTCTTACCTCAGGTATAGCCTGCGACGGTGACATCAGCCTCGGAGCGCGGCCGAAGCGTGCAGCGTGAGGTCCCCTGCCATCTTAGGAGATGGTGAGTACAAGAATTGTAGTGGGCCACGTGCTGCTAAGTTCAGGCCTTGACAGGTTTTTTTTAATCGTAGCTGACTAAGAGACAACAGCCCGGCGACGGCAGGAGCTTCCCGGACGGTGAGCGGCCTTCTTTTGCACCCGAGGAGCATTCGCATCCCTGGATGTCCGAGAGATAAGTTGAGGGGATGCAAGCGGGGTGTCGGGTCGGGGCTCGCCGCAAGGGAATATTGAGTCAGCTTCAGAGATGAGGATGTCTAAGAAGGGGCCCCTTTAGGCCCCCTAAAGGGAAAGTCTCCCCTTTGATCACAGCGCTGAGGCGTGCCAGGCAGAGCGGTCCCAGTGCACGTTGTGTAGCTTGTCTCCTGCGTGTTCTGTCTCTACTGGGTGTCTCGTGTCTTCTGCCTTAGCCCTTCGATGTGCCTGCGGTCATTCTTCTCGCCGAGAGTTTTCTCTCCTCGTCGCTTCCCCGCGTTTGTCATCTGCTGTGTCACGGGTGCCTGTGTGGGTTTTCTCAGGAGGTGCTCTGCCCTGCTGCGCCGTCTGGCATATAGGTGTAATAGGACAAGGTCTGGGGACTTGAAATTTGTAATGTAGGGTGTAGTTTGGCCTCTAGATGGTATTCCTAGATTGACACAGGATGGCTGTAGCTGTTAAGTTCCTGTGCACCGCTTTGACTTTTGTCATCGCTTTCTTTCAGATGCAGACAGATTAAATCTGTGGCAGAGCCCCCTGCACCGGGTGAGGGGGTTCCCGCAGGAAGGTGAGTTGCTGTTTGTGTTTGCAGGGCGAGTGTAAATGGTGGCTATGTTTATAGCATTGTTCTTTGTTTTTAGGAGGTTAAGCTGGATAGCAGCAGTCAAAGTGAGTTGAGCAAGGTAAGCGGTGAGTGGTGGAAAGAAAAAGTTGTCATTCCTTGGGTGTCAAGTTCTGGTACAGCTCTAAGCATCCGTTGTCATTTGTGTGTTTTAGGTGGTCTGCTTGTATTCTCCGAGCCTCCTTGCTGCCAGACCTGGCTCGCCACCCTTGTGAGCCCTCTGAAAATATTATGGGACTATTCGACCGAGCCTTCACTTTTTCCGTTCGAAGGGTCTTTCTGAGCAGCCTTTGGCAACGGCTGAGGAGTTGCATCGAGTCAGGGAGGAGGAGGAGGAGTGAGGGTCTGCTCAAGTCTCAGCAATGCCGCATCACCTTGTCTCCTCCTAATCAAGGTATACCTTGCAACGACAGTGTCAGTATCGGAGAGTGGCCAAAGCGTGCGGCCCGAGGACCCTGGCCCTATTAGGAGACGGTGAGCGGCGGAATTGTCGGGTTTTGGCTGAGGTGCCACTAAGTTCATACACTGATGTTTGTTCGGTTTTCTTTGTTGTAGCTGACTAAGAGAGAACAGCCCGGTGACAGCAGGAGCTTCTCGGATGGCGAGGCGGCCTTCTTTTGTGCCCGAGGCAGACGTCTGAGAGATAAGTCAAGGCTTGTGACCCACAGATGGGGTGACAGCAGAGTGTCGAGTTGGGACTCGCCAGGAGGGATTTTTGAGTCAGGTTTGGAGGTAGGGATACCCAAGAAGGGGACCCTTAGGCCAACATAAAGGGAAAATCTTAATTTTGATCACAATGCCCAGGTGTGCAGGGCAGAGCAGTCCTGGTGCATGTCACTTGTCTATTGTGTGTTCTCTGTCTTTTGGGCATCTCGTGTCACAGGTCTTTTGTCTTAGCCCTCTGAGCTGCTCATTGCAAAGGCTGGGCGTTATTCTTAGCATCTCTGCTCTTGGTGTTCCTCAGTGTGGTGCTGATACCATCGATCCTTTGACTCTTGAGCTTGGAACTTCATCAGAATCGCGTCTCTTTAGCAACGTTGAGTCGGGTGTCTTTTCAGGTCTTGTTCTGAGCTGCATCGACAGCTGTGCACCACAACGATCCATTATAGGGGATGAGGACTTGTAAGAATGCGAAGACAGCTAGAGGATTCCGCCCGTACAATTCTCGGGCATCCATCTTTGCGGTTCTTGGATTAAGTCTTTCTGTTAGCGTCCTCTTCTGCCAGGGTTCTTGGAGCCTTGTCGGCTCACCGCCGGTCTTGCCTAGGTCATCTCATTCCT
Organism: Corvus hawaiiensis; assembly: GCF_020740725.1. Classification (NCBI taxonomy): domain Eukaryota; kingdom Metazoa; phylum Chordata; class Aves; order Passeriformes; family Corvidae; genus Corvus; species Corvus hawaiiensis. The sequence continues at coordinate 66,048,539 of NC_063218.1, forward strand.
CATTCTCTTGGTCCTTGTGATCATCTAGCCCAGAGTTTTCTCTCTTTGTTGCATCCCCTTGTTTGTCATCTCCTGTGTCACGGGTGCCTGCTCTGGTTTGTCCCGGAGCTGCTCTGCCCTGCTGCACAGCCTGGTGTATGGATGTAATAGGACAAGGCCCGGGGACTTGAAATTTGTAGTGTAGAGTGTAGTTTGGCCTCTAGATGGCATTCCTAGATTGACACAGGATTGTCGGAGCTGTTAAGTTCTCCTGCAGCACTTTGACTTTTGTCATCACTTTCTTGCAGATGCCGATGGATTAAATCCATGGCAGAGCGCCCCACACCGGCTGAGGGGGTTCCCATGGGAAGGTCAGTCACCGTTTGTGTTTGTAGGGCAAGGGTAAATGGTGGCTGTGTTACAGCCTAGTTCTCTGTCTTCATTTTTAGGAGGTAAAGCCACATCTCAGCAGTCAAGGTCAAGTGAGTGAGGTAAGCGGTGACCGGCAGAAAGAAAAAGTTGTTATTGCTCGGGTGCCAGGTTCTGGTGCAGCTCTTAACATCCATTGTCATTTGTGTGTTTCAGGCGGTCCACTTGTATTACACTGTACCCCCTCGCCTACTGGCCGACGTACCGCGCTTGCCGTCCTTGTGAGCCCTCCGCAAGTATCACGGGACTCTGCGATGAAGCCTTGACCTTTTCCATGTGAAGGCAACGGCTGAGGAGGTGCGGTGAGTGAGGGAGGGAGGGAAGAGGAGCCAAGGTCTGTTAAAGTTTCAGCGGTGCCACAGTGCCTTGTCTCCTCTTATCTTAGGTATGCGCCGCGATGACGGCGTTAGTCTTGGAGCATGGCCGAAGCGTGGGGCCCCGAGGAGCCCGGCCCTCTTAGTAGACGGTGAGTAGAGAAATTGTTGGGTTTTGGCCGACATGCCACTACGTTCACCCCTTAATGTTTGGTTCTCTTTATGGTAGCCGACTAAGAGACAATGGCCCAGCGATGGCTGGAACTTCCCAGATGGTGAGGCGGCCTTCTCTCACACCTGATGCAGATTTGCATGCCCGGACATCTGAGAGATAAGTCGAGGGCTATGCCCCACGGAGGGGATGAGAGCGGGGTGCCTGGTCAGGAGTCGCCCAGAGGGATTTTTGAATTAGCTCTTGAGATGGGGCTGTCCAAGAAAGGGCCCCTTAGGCCACATAATGGGAAAGTCTCATTTTTGATCACAATGCTGAGGCGCGTACGGCAGAGCAGTCCAGTGTGTGTTGCCTTACTCGTCTATCGTGTCTTCTGTGTCTTTTGGGCATTTCACATTGCACATCATTTTCCTTAGCCCTTTGAGGTGCCTTTGTGGTCATTCTTCTTGCAGTGAATTTTCTCTCCTTGTTGCTCCCCCTTGTTTGTCATCTCCTGTTGTTGCTGGGGCCTACGTGGGTTTGGCCCGGAGCTGCTCTGCCCTGCTGCATAGTCTGGAGTATAGGTGTGATAGGACAAGGCCTGGGGACTTGAAATTTGTAATGTAGGCTGTAGTTGGACTCTAGATTGTATTGTTAGATTGACACAAGGTGGCTGGAGCTGCTAAGTTATCGTGCAGGACTCTGACTTTTGTCATCACTTTCTTTCAGATGCAGATGGATTAACTCTGTGGCAGAGCACCCCACACCGGGAGAGGGGCTTCCTGCAGGAAGGTGACTCACTGTTTGTTTTGGCAGGGCAAGTGTAAATGGTGGCTATGTTACAGCCTAGTTGTCTGGTTTTATTTTTAGGAGGTAAAGCCAGATAGCAGCAGTCAATGTCAAGTGAGTGAGGTAAGCAGTGACGGGTGGAAAGAAAATGTTGTTATTGCTTGGGTGCCAAGTTCCGGTGCAGCTCTTAACATCCAATGTCAATTTGTGCGTTTTAGGCGGTCCATTTGTATTATGCCAAACCCCCTCACCGACCAGCTGACATACCCGGCTCGCTCTCCTTGTGAGCCATCCCCAAGTATCACTGGACTCTGAGAAGAAGCCGTTACCTTTTCCATTTGAAGGTGCTCTCTGTGTTGCCTTTGGCAATGGCCGAGGAGGTGGGGTGAGTCAGGGAGGGGAGGGAGGGTGTAGCAAGGGTCCATTCAAGTTTCTGCAATGGCACATCACCTTGTCTCCTCTTAACTCAGGTGACCCCTGCGACGGCAGCGTCGGCCTCGAAGCATGGCCAAAGCGTGTGGCCTGAGAACCCCTGCCATCTTAGGAGATGGTGAGTACAGGAACCGTAGGCTTTTGGCCCACGTGCCACTAAGTTCAGGCCTTAAAGTTTGGGTTTTTTTTCTATCGCAGCCGCCCAAGAGACAACAGCCCGATGACGACAGGAGGTTCCCGGCCGGCGAGGAGGCCTTCTTTTGCGCCCGAGGAGGATTCGCAGCCTGGGCTTCAGAGAGGTAAGTCGAGGGCTAAGACCCACAGAGGGGATGAAAGCGGGGTCTTGGGTCGGGACTCGCCAGGAGGGATTTTTGAGTCGGCTTTGGAGACGGGGATACCCAAGAAGGGGCCCCTTAGTCCCCATAAAGGGACAGTCTCACTTTTGTTCACAATGCTAAAATGTGCAGAGCAGAGGAATCATGGTGCATGTCATGTTACTTGTCTATTGTGCGTTCTCCGTCCTTTGGGCATCTTGTGTCATCTGCCTTAGCCCTTCGATGTGCTTGCGGTTGTTCTTCTTGCTGAGAGTTTTCTCTCCTCGTCACGTCCCCTTGTTTATTTGCTGTATCACGGGTGCCTGCATGGGTTTAGCCTGGAGCTGCTCTGCCCTGCTGCATAGCCTGGCCTATAAGTGTAATAGGACAGGGCCCCGGGACATGAAATTTGTAATGTAGGGTGTAGTTTGACCTCTAGATGGCATTCTGTGATTGACACAGGATGGCTGGAGCTGTTAAGTTCTCATGCAGCACTGTGGCTTTCGTCATCACTTTCTTGCAGATGCAGAAGGGTTAAATCCATGGCAGGGCGCCCTATACGGGGTGAGGAGGTTCCTGCAGGGAAGTTAGTCACAGTTTGTCTTTGTATGGCACATGTAAATGGTGGCTGTGTTACAGCAGTGTTCTGTGTCTTTATTTTTAGGAGGTAAAGCCAGATAGTAGCAGTCAAGGTGAAGTGAGCACGGTAAGCGGTGACCGGTGGAAAGAAAAAGTTGTTATTCCTTGGGTGCCAAGTTCTGGTACAGCTCTAAGCATCCATTGTCATTTGTGTGTTTCAGGTGGTCCCCTTGTATTACGCTGAAACCCCTCGCCAACCAGCCGACGGACCCGGTTTGCCGCCCTCGTGAGCCCTCTGGAAGTATTACACTGAAGTCATTATATTTTCCATTCGAAGGTACCACCGGGTAGCCTTTGGCAGCGGCCGAGGAGTTGCGGCAAGTCGGGGAGGGAGGGAGGGAGGAGGAGCGAGGGTCCACTCAGGTTTTAGCAGTGCCGCATCACCTCGTCTCCTCTTAACCCAGGTATACCCTGTGATGACAGCGTCGGCCTCCAAGCTTGGCCAAAGCATGCGACCCGAGGACACTGGCTTTCTTAGGAAATGGTGAGTTGCAGAATTGTTGGGGTTTGGCCAATGTGCGACAAAGTTCCTGTACTGATGTTTGGTTTTCTTTAATGTAGCCATCTAAGAGCAAACAGCCTGGCGAGGGCAGGAGCTTCCAGGATGGTGAGGCGGTCTTCTTTTGCGTTCCAGGTGGATTCACATCCCCAGATGTCTAAGAGATAAGTCAATGGGATGAAAGCGGAGTATCGAGTTGGGGCTCTCTGGGAGGGATTTTTGAGTCAGCTTTGGAGATGGGGATACCCAAGAAGGGGCCCCTTAGAGCCCGCATAATGGGAAAGTCTCACATTTGATCACAATGCTGAGGTGCACAGGGCAGAGCGGTCCCAGTGCATGTTGGGTCACTTGTCTATTGTATATTGTGTCTTTTGGGCATCTTGTGTCACAGGTCTTTTACCTTAGCCCTTCGATGTGCTTGCAGTCATGCTTTCTGCCGAGAGTTCTCTCTCCTCTTGGCATCCTCTTGTTTGTCATCTCCTGTTAGGAGACGGTGAGGGGCAGAATTGACGGGTTTTGGCTGAGGTGCCACTAAGTTCATGCACTGATGTTTTTTGCTTTTGTTTGTTATAGCTGACCAAGAGATAACCAGCCCGGTGAAGGCACAAGCTGCCTGCATGGTGAGGCGGCCTTCTTTTACACCCTAGGCAGATTGACATCCCCTGACATCCAGGAGATAAGTCGAGGCCTGCGACCCACAGAGGTATTAAGGGACTCTGCGACGAAGCCTTTAGCTTTTCCATGTGAAGGTACCATCCGGGAAGCCTTTGGCAACGGCCGAGGACTTGCAGTGAGTTGCGGAGGGAGGGAGGAGCGAGGGCCCCCTCAAGTTTTGGCGATGCCGCATCACCTTGTCTCCTCTTAACCCAGGTATACCCTGCGATGATGGCGATGGCGTTGGCCTCGGAGGTTGGCCAAAGCGTGCGGCCCGACGACTGCGGCCTTCTTAGGAGACGGTGAGTGGCAGAACTGACGGGTTTTGGCGGAGGTGCCACTAAGGTCATGCACTGATGTTTGTTCGGTTTTCTTTGTTTATTGTAGCTGACCAAGAGATAACCAGCCCGATGAAGACATGAGGTTTCCGCTTGGCGAGGTGGCCTTCTTTTGCACCCGAGGCAGACTGATATCCTCAGACATCCAGGAGATAAGTCGAGGCCTGCGACCCACAGAGGGGGTGAAAGCGGGGTGTCGAGTTGGGACTCACCGGGAGGTATTTTTGAGTCAGATTTGGAGGCGGGGATACCCAAGAAGGGGCCCCTTAGGCCCCATAAAGCAAAAGTCTTGGATTTGATCACGGTGCCGAGGTGCGCAGGGCAGAGCGGTCCCGGTACATGTCACTAGTCTATTGTGCGTTCTCTGTCTTTTGTGCATCTTGTGTCGCAGGTCTTTTGCCTTAGCCCTTTGAGATGCTTATTGCAAACGCTGGGCCTTATTCTTAGCGTCTCTGTTCTTGGTGTTCCTCAGTGCGGTGCTGATACCATTGATCCTTTGACTCGTGAGCTTGGAGGTGCATCAGCATCACGTCTCTCTTCAGCGACATTGAGTCGGGTGTCTTTTCAGGTCTTGTTCTGAGCTGCATCGACAGCTGTGCACTGCAACGATCCATTATAGGGGATGAGGACTTGTAAGAATGCGAAGATAGCTAGAGGATTCCGCCCGTCCAATTCTCGGGCATCCGTCTTTGCAGTTCTTGGAATAAGTCCTTCTGTTATCATCCTCTTCTGCCAGGGTTCGTGCAGCCTCCTTGGCTCCCCGTCGGTCTCGCCTAGGTCATCTCATTCCTCATTTGCTCGGTCCTTGTGATCATCTAGCCCAGAGTTTTCTCTCTTTGTTGCATCCCCTTGTTTGTCATCTCCTGTGTCACGGGTGCCTGCGTGGGTTTGGCCCAGAGCTGCTCTGCCCTGTTGCATACCCTGGCATATAGGTGTAATAGAACAAGGCCCAAGGCCTTTAAATCTGTAATGTAGGGTGTAGTCTGGCCTCTAGATGATATTCCGAGATTGACACAAGATGGCTGGAGCTGTTAAGTTCTCGTGCGGCCCTTTGACTTTTGTCATCACTTTCTTGCAGATGCAGACGGATTAGAATCCGTGGCAGAGCGCCCCATACCGGGTGAGGAGGTTCCCACATGAAGGTCGGTCACCGTTTGTGTTTGCAGAGCAAGTGTATATGGTGGCTGTGTTACAGCATTGTTCTTTGTCCTTGTTCTTAGGAGGAGATAAAGCCAGATCTCAGCAGTCAAGGTCAAGTGAACGAGGTAAGAAGTCACTGGTGGTAAGAACCACTTGTTATTCCTTGGGTGCCAAGTTCTGGTACAGCTCTAAGCATCCATTGTCATTTGTGTGTTTCAGGCGGTCCACTTGTAGTACACCAAAACCCCTCACCGACCGGCCGCCGGATGTGTCTCACCGCCCTCGTGAGTACTCTGCAAGTATCGTGGGACTCTGCGACGAAGCCTTTACCTTTTCCATGTGAAGGTACTGTCCGGGTGGCCTTTGGCAACGGCCGAGGAGTTGCGGCAAGTCGGGGAGGGAGGAGGGGATGGAGGGAGGGAGGGAGGAGGAGCGAGGGCCTACTCAAGTTTCAGTCATGCCACATCAGCTCGTCTCCACTCAACCCAGGTATACCCTGTGATGATGGCGTTGGCCTCGGAGCTTGGCTGAAGCGTGCGGCCCGAGGACCCTGGCCTTTTTAGGAGACAGTGAGTAGTGGAATTGTTGGGTTTTGGCCGGTGTGCCACTAAGCTCGTGTACTGATGTTCGGTTTTCTTTATTGTAGCTGACTGAGAGACAACAGCCTGGCAATGGCAGGAGCTTCTGGGACGGCGGGAGGCGGCCTTCTTTTGCTCCCCAGGAAGATTCACATCCCCAGACGTCCGAGAGATAAGTTGAGGGATATGACCCACGGAGGGAATGAAAGCGGCGTGTCGGGTCGGGGCTCTCTGGGAGGGAGTTTTGAGTCAGCTTTGGAGATGGGGATACCCAAGAAGGGGCGCCTTAGCCCGCATAATGGAAAACTCTCACGTTTGATCACAATGCTGAGGTGCGCAGGGCAGAGCAGTCCCAGTGCGTGTTGCGTCGCTTGTCTATTGTGTACGCCGTGTCTTTTGGGTGTCTTGTGTCACAGGTCTTTTGCCTTAGCCCTTCGATGTGCTTGCAGTCGTGCTTTCCGCCGAGAGTTCTCTCTCCTCTTGGCATCCTCTTGTTTGTCATCTCCTGTGTCACGAGTGCCTGCATGGGTTTGGCCCACAGCTGCTCTGCCCTGCTGCATAGCCTGGCCTCTAGGTGTATTAGAACAAGGCCCAAGGCCTTTAAATCTGTAATGTAGGGTGTAGTTTGGCCTCTAGATGATATTCCTAGATTGACACAAGATGGCTGGAGCTGTTAAGTTCTCGTGCAGCCCTTTGACTTTTGTCATCACTTTCTTGCAGATGCAGACGGATTAGAATCCTTGGCAGAGCGCCCCATACCGGGTGAGGGGGTTCCCGCATGAAGGTCAGTCACCGTTTGTGTTTGCAGAGCAAGTGTATATGGTGGCTGTGTTACAGCATTGTTCTTTGTCCTTGTTCTTAGGAGGAGATAAAGCCAGATCTCAGTAGTCAAGGTCAAGTGAACGAGGTAAGAAGTCCCTGGTGGTAAGAACCACTTGTTATTCCTTGGGTGCCAAGTTCTGGTACAGCTCTAAGCATCCATTGTCATCTGTGTGTTTTAGATGGTCCACCTGTAGTACGCCAAAACCCCTCGCCGCCGGCTGACAGACCTGGCTTGCCGCCCTCGTGAGCCCTCCAGAAATATTAAGGGACTCTGCCACGAAGCCTTTAGCTTTTCAATGTGACGGTACCATCCGGGAAGCCTTTGGCAACGGCCGAGGACTTGCAGTGAGTTGCGGAGGGAGGGAGGAGCGAGGGCCCCCTCAAGTTTTGGCGATGCCGCATCACCTTGTCTCCTCTTAACCCAGGTATACCCTGCGACGATGGTGTTGGCCTCGGAGGTTGGCCAAAGTGTGCGGCCCAAGGACCGCGGCCTTCTTAGGAGATGGTGAGGGGCAGAACTGACAGGTTTTGGCTGAGGTGCCACTAAGTTCATGCGCTGATGTTCGTTTGCTTTTGTTTATTGTAGCTGACCAAGAGATAACCAGCCCGATGAAGACATGAGGTTTCCGCCTGGCGAGGTGGCCTTCTTTTGCACCCAAGGCAGACTGATATCCTCAGACATCCAGGAGATAAGTCGAGGCCTGCGACCCACAGAGGGGGTGAAAGCGGGGTGTCGAGTTGGGACTCACCGGGAGGTATTTTTTGAGTCAGATTTGGAGGCGGGGGTACCCAAGAAGGGGCCCCTTAGGCCCCATAAAGCAAAAGTCTTGGTTTTGATCACGGTGCCGAGGTGCGCAGGGCAGAGCGGTCCCGGTACATGTCACTAGTCTATTGTGCGTTCTCTGTCTTTTGTGCATCTTGTGTCGCAGGTCTTTTGCCTTAGCCCTTTGAGATGCTTATCGCAAACGCTGGGCATTATTCTTAGCGTCTCTGTTCTTGGTGTTCCTCAGTGCGGTGCTGATACCATCGATCCTTTGACTCTTGAGCTTGGAACTTCATCAGAATCGCGTCTCTTTAGCAACGTTGAGTCGGGTGTCTTTTCAGGTCTTGTTCTGAGCTGCATCGACAGCTGTGCACCGCAACGATCCATTATAGGGGATGAGGACTTGTAAGAATGCGAAGACAGCTAGAGGATTCCGCCCGTACAATTCTCGGGCATCCGTCTTTGCGGTTCTTGGATTAAGTCTTTCTGTTAGCGTCCTCTTCTGCCAGGGTTCTTGGAGCCTTGTCGGCTCACCGCCGGTCTTGCCTAGGTCATCTCATTCCTCATTCTCTTGGTCCTTGTGCTCATCTAGCCCAGAGTTTTCTCTCCTAGTTGCGTCCCCTTGTTTGTCATCTCCTGTGTCACGGGTGCCTGCTCTGGTTTGTCCCGGAGCTGCTCTGCCCTGCTGCACAGCCTGGTGTATGGATGTAATAGGACAAGGCCCGGGGACTTGAAATTTGTAGTGTAGAGTGTAGTTTGGCCTCTAGATGGCATTCCTAGATTGACACAGGATTGTCGGAGCTGTTAAGTTCTCCTGCAGCACTTTGACTTTTGTCATCACTTTCTTGCAGATGCCGATGGATTAAATCCATGGCAGAGCGCCCCACACCGGCTGAGGGGGTTCCCATGGGAAGGTCAGTCACCGTTTGTGTTTGTAGGGCAAGGGTAAATGGTGGCTGTGTTACAGCCTAGTTCTCTGTCTTCATTTTTAGGAGGTAAAGCCGCATCTCAGCAGTCAAGGTCAAGTGAGTGAGGTAAGCGGTGACCGGCAGAAAGAAAAAGTTGTTATTGCTCGGGTGCCAGGTTCTGGTGCAGCTCTTAACATCCATTGTCATTTGTGTGTTTCAGGCGGTCCACTTGTATTACGCTGTACCCCCTCGCCTACTGGCCGACGTACCGCGCTTGCCGTCCTTGTGAGCCCTCCGCAAGTATCACGGGACTCTGCGATGAAGCCTTGACCTTTTCCATGTGAAGGCAACGGCTGAGGAGGTGCGGTGAGTGAGGGAGGGAGGGAAGAGGAGCCAAGGTCTGTTAAAGTTTCAGCGGTGCCACAGTGCCTTGTCTCCTCTTATCTTAGGTATGCGCCGCGATGACGGCGTTAGTCTTGGAGCATGGCCGAAGCGTGGGGCCCCGAGGAGCCCGGCCCTCTTAGTAGACGGTGAGTAGAGAAATTGTTGGGTTTTGGCCGACATGCCACTACGTTCACCCCTTAATGTTTGGTTCTCTTTATGGTAGCCGACTAAGAGACAATGGCCCAGCGATGGCTGGAACTTCCCAGATGGTGAGGCGGCCTTCTCTCACACCTGATGCAGATTTGCATGCCCGGACATCTGAGAGATAAGTCGAGGGCTATGCCCCACGGAGGGGATGAGAGCGGGGTGCCTGGTCAGGAGTCGCCCAGAGGGATTTTTGAATTAGCTCTTGAGATGGGGCTGTCCAAGAAAGGGCCCCTTAGGCCACATAATGGGAAAGTCTCATTTTTGATCACAATGCTGAGGCGCGTACGGCAGAGCAGTCCAGTGTGTGTTGCCTTACTCGTCTATCGTGTCTTCTGTGTCTTTTGGGCATTTCACATTGCACATCATTTTCCTTAGCCCTTTGAGGTGCCTTTGTGGTCATTCTTCTTGCAGTGAATTTTCTCTCCTTGTTGCTCCCCCTTGTTTGTCATCTCCTGTTGTTGCTGGGGCCTACGTGGGTTTGGCCCGGAGCTGCTCTGCCCTGCTGCATAGTCTGGAGTATAGGTGTGATAGGACAAGGCCTGGGGACTTGAAATTTGTAATGTAGGCTGTAGTTGGACTCTAGATTGTATTGTTAGATTGACACAAGGTGGCTGGAGCTGCTAAGTTATCGTGCAGGACTCTGACTTTTGTCATCACTTTCTTTCAGATGCAGATGGATTAACTCTGTGGCAGAGCACCCCACACCGGGAGAGGGGCTTCCTGCAGGAAGGTGACTCACTGTTTGTTTTGGCAGGGCAAGTGTAAATGGTGGCTATGTTACAGCCTAGTTGTCTGGTTTTATTTTTAGGAGGTAAAGCCAGATAGCAGCAGTCAATGTCAAGTGAGTGAGGTAAGCAGTGACGGGTGGAAAGAAAATGTTGTTATTGCTTGGGTGCCAAGTTCCGGTGCAGCTCTTAACATCCAATGTCAATTTGTGCGTTTTAGGCGGTCCATTTGTATTATGCCAAACCCCCTCACCGACCAGCTGACATACCCGGCTCGCTCTCCTTGTGAGCCATCCCCAAGTATCACTGGACTCTGAGAAGAAGCCGTTACCTTTTCCATTTGAAGGTGCTCTCTGTGTTGCCTTTGGCAATGGCCGAGGAGGTGGGGTGAGTCAGGGAGGGGAGGGAGGGTGTAGCGAGGGTCCATTCAAGTTTCTGCAATGGCACATCACCTTGTCTCCTCTTAACTCAGGTGACCCCTGCGACGGCAGCGTCGGCCTCGAAGCATGGCCAAAGCGTGTGGCCTGAGAACCCCTGCCATCTTAGGAGATGGTGAGTACAGGAACCGTAGGCTTTTGGCCCACGTGCCACTAAGTTCAGGCCTTAAAGTTTGGGTTTTTTTTCTATCGCAGCCGCCCAAGAGACAACAGCCCGATGACGACAGGAGGTTCCCGGCCGGCGAGGAGGCCTTCTTTTGCGCCCGAGGAGGATTCGCAGCCTGGGCTTCAGAGAGGTAAGTCGAGGGCTAAGACCCACAGAGGGGATGAAAGCGGGGTCTTGGGTCGGGACTCGCCAGGAGGGATTTTTGAGTCGGCTTTGGAGACGGGGATACCCAAGAAGGGGCCCCTTAGTCCCCATAAAGGGACAGTCTCACTTTTGTTCACAATGCTAAAATGTGCAGAGCAGAGGAATCATGGTGCATGTCATGTTACTTGTCTATTGTGCGTTCTCCGTCCTTTGGGCATCTTGTGTCATCTGCCTTAGCCCTTCGATGTGCTTGCGGTTGTTCTTCTTGCTGAGAGTTTTCTCTCCTCGTCACGTCCCCTTGTTTATTTGCTGTATCACGGGTGCCTGCATGGGTTTAGCCTGGAGCTGCTCTGCCCTGCTGCATAGCCTGGCCTATAAGTGTAATAGGACAGGGCCCCGGGACATGAAATTTGTAATGTAGGGTGTAGTTTGACCTCTAGATGGCATTCTGTGATTGACACAGGATGGCTGGAGCTGTTAAGTTCTCATGCAGCACTGTGGCTTTCGTCATCACTTTCTTGCAGATGCAGAAGGGTTAAATCCATGGCAGGGCGCCCTATACGGGGTGAGGGGGTTCCTGCAGGGAAGTTAGTCACAGTTTGTCTTTGTATGGCACATGTAAATGGTGGCTGTGTTACAGCAGTGTTCTGTGTCTTTATTTTTAGGAGGTAAAGCCAGATAGTAGCAGTCAAGGTGAAGTGAGCACGGTAAGCGGTGACCGGTGGAAAGAAAAAGTTGTTATTCCTTGGGTGCCAAGTTCTGGTACAGCTCTAAGCATCCATTGTCATTTGTGTGTTTCAGGTGGTCCCCTTGTATTACGCTGAAACCCCTCGCCAACCAGCCGACGGACCCGGTTTGCCGCCCTCGTGAGCCCTCTGGAAGTATTACACTGAAGTCATTATATTTTCCATTCGAAGGTACCACCGGGTAGCCTTTGGCAGCGGCCGAGGAGTTGCGGCAAGTCGGGGAGGGAGGGAGGGAGGAGGAGCGAGGGTCCACTCAGGTTTTAGCAGTGCCGCATCACCTCGTCTCCTCTTAACCCAGGTATACCCTGTGATGACAGCGTCGGCCTCCAAGCTTGGCCAAAGCATGCGACCCGAGGACACTGGCTTTCTTAGGAAATGGTGAGTTGCAGAATTGTTGGGGTTTGGCCAATGTGCGACAAAGTTCCTGTACTGATGTTTGGTTTTCTTTAATGTAGCCATCTAAGAGCAAACAGCCTGGCGAGGGCAGGAGCTTCCAGGATGGTGAGGCGGTCTTCTTTTGCGTTCCAGGTGGATTCACATCCCCAGATGTCTAAGAGATAAGTCAATGGGATGAAAGCGGAGTATCGAGTTGGGGCTCTCTGGGAGGGATTTTTGAGTCAGCTTTGGAGATGGGGATACCCAAGAAGGGGCCCCTTAGAGCCCGCATAATGGGAAAGTCTCACATTTGATCACAATGCTGAGGTGCACAGGGCAGAGCGGTCCCAGTGCATGTTGGGTCACTTGTCTATTGTATATTGTGTCTTTTGGGCATCTTGTGTCACAGGTCTTTTACCTTAGCCCTTCGATGTGCTTGCAGTCATGCTTTCTGCCGAGAGTTCTCTCTCCTCTTGGCATCCTCTTGTTTGTCATCTCCTGTTAGGAGACGGTGAGGGGCAGAATTGACGGGTTTTGGCTGAGGTGCCACTAAGTTCATGCACTGATGTTTTTTGCTTTTGTTTGTTATAGCTGACCAAGAGATAACCAGCCCGGTGAAGGCACAAGCTGCCTGCATGGTGAGGCGGCCTTCTTTTACACCCTAGGCAGATTGACATCCCCTGACATCCAGGAGATAAGTCGAGGCCTGCGACCCACAGAGGTATTAAGGGACTCTGCGACGAAGCCTTTAGCTTTTCCATGTGAAGGTACCATCCGGGAAGCCTTTGGCAACGGCCGAGGACTTGCAGTGAGTTGCGGAGGGAGGGAGGAGCGAGGGCCCCCTCAAGTTTTGGCGATGCCGCATCACCTTGTCTCCTCTTAACCCAGGTATACCCTGCGATGATGGCGATGGCGTTGGCCTCGGAGGTTGGCCAAAGCGTGCGGCCCGACGACTGCGGCCTTCTTAGGAGACGGTGAGTGGCAGAACTGACGGGTTTTGGCGGAGGTGCCACTAAGGTCATGCACTGATGTTTGTTCGGTTTTCTTTGTTTATTGTAGCTGACCAAGAGATAACCAGCCCGATGAAGACATGAGGTTTCCGCTTGGCGAGGTGGCCTTCTTTTGCACCCGAGGCAGACTGATATCCTCAGACATCCAGGAGATAAGTCGAGGCCTGCGACCCACAGAGGGGGTGAAAGCGGGGTGTCGAGTTGGGACTCACCGGGAGGTATTTTTGAGTCAGATTTGGAGGCGGGGATACCCAAGAAGGGGCCCCTTAGGCCCCATAAAGCAAAAGTCTTGGATTTGATCACGGTGCCGAGGTGCGCAGGGCAGAGCGGTCCCGGTACATGTCACTAGTCTATTGTGCGTTCTCTGTCTTTTGTGCATCTTGTGTCGCAGGTCTTTTGCCTTAGCCCTTTGAGATGCTTATCGCAAACGCTGGGCCTTATTCTTAGCGTCTCTGTTCTTGGTGTTCCTCAGTGCGGTGCTGATACCATTGATCCTTTGACTCGTGAGCTTGGAGGTGCATCAGCATCACGTCTCTCTTCAGCGACATTGAGTCGGGTGTCTTTTCAGGTCTTGTTCTGAGCTGCATCGACAGCTGTGCACTGCAACGATCCATTATAGGGGATGAGGACTTGTAAGAATGCGAAGATAGCTAGAGGATTCCGCCCGTCCAATTCTCGGGCATCCGTCTTTGCAGTTCTTGGAATAAGTCCTTCTGTTATCATCCTCTTCTGCCAGGGTTCGTGCAGCCTCCTTGGCTCCCCGTCGGTCTCGCCTAGGTCATCTCATTCCTCATTTGCTCGGTCCTTGTGATCATCTAGCCCAGAGTTTTCTCTCTTTGTTGCATCCCCTTGTTTGTCATCTCCTGTGTCACGGGTGCCTGCGTGGGTTTGGCCCAGAGCTGCTCTGCCCTGTTGCATACCCTGGCATATAGGTGTAATAGAACAAGGCCCAAGGCCTTTAAATCTGTAATGTAGGGTGTAGTCTGGCCTCTAGATGATATTCCGAGATTGACACAAGATGGCTGGAGCTGTTAAGTTCTCGTGCGGCCCTTTGACTTTTGTCATCACTTTCTTGCAGATGCAGACGGATTAGAATCCGTGGCAGAGCGCCCCATACCGGGTGAGGAGGTTCCCACATGAAGGTCGGTCACCGTTTGTGTTTGCAGAGCAAGTGTATATGGTGGCTGTGTTACAGCATTGTTCTTTGTCCTTGTTCTTAGGAGGAGATAAAGCCAGATCTCAGCAGTCAAGGTCAAGTGAACGAGGTAAGAAGTCACTGGTGGTAAGAACCACTTGTTATTCCTTGGGTGCCAAGTTCTGGTACAGCTCTAAGCATCCATTGTCATTTGTGTGTTTCAGGCGGTCCACTTGTAGTACACCAAAACCCCTCACCGACCGGCCGCCGGATGTGTCTCACCGCCCTCGTGAGTACTCTGCAAGTATCGTGGGACTCTGCGACGAAGCCTTTACCTTTTCCATGTGAAGGTACTGTCCGGGTGGCCTTTGGCAACGGCCGAGGAGTTGCGGCAAGTCGGGGAGGGAGGAGGGGATGGAGGGAGGGAGGGAGGAGGAGCGAGGGCCTACTCAAGTTTCAGTCATGCCACATCAGCTCGTCTCCACTCAACCCAGGTATACCCTGTGATGATGGCGTTGGCCTCGGAGCTTGGCTGAAGCGTGCGGCCCGAGGACCCTGGCCTTTTTAGGAGACAGTGAGTAGTGGAATTGTTGGGTTTTGGCCGGTGTGCCACTAAGCTCGTGTACTGATGTTCGGTTTTCTTTATTGTAGCTGACTGAGAGACAACAGCCTGGCAATGGCAGGAGCTTCTGGGACGGCGGGAGGCGGCCTTCTTTTGCTCCCCAGGAAGATTCACATCCCCAGACGTCCGAGAGATAAGTTGAGGGATATGACCCACGGAGGGAATGAAAGCGGCGTGTCGGGTCGGGGCTCTCTGGGAGGGAGTTTTGAGTCAGCTTTGGAGATGGGGATACCCAAGAAGGGGCGCCTTAGCCCGCATAATGGAAAACTCTCACGTTTGATCACAATGCTGAGGTGCGCAGGGCAGAGCAGTCCCAGTGCGTGTTGCGTCGCTTGTCTATTGTGTACGCCGTGTCTTTTGGGTGTCTTGTGTCACAGGTCTTTTGCCTTAGCCCTTCGATGTGCTTGCAGTCGTGCTTTCCGCCGAGAGTTCTCTCTCCTCTTGGCATCCTCTTGTTTGTCATCTCCTGTGTCACGAGTGCCTGCATGGGTTTGGCCCACAGCTGCTCTGCCCTGCTGCATAGCCTGGCCTCTAGGTGTATTAGAACAAGGCCCAAGGCCTTTAAATCTGTAATGTAGGGTGTAGTTTGGCCTCTAGATGATATTCCTAGATTGACACAAGATGGCTGGAGCTGTTAAGTTCTCGTGCAGCCCTTTGACTTTTGTCATCACTTTCTTGCAGATGCAGACGGATTAGAATCCTTGGCAGAGCGCCCCATACCGGGTGAGGGGGTTCCCGCATGAAGGTCAGTCACCGTTTGTGTTTGCAGAGCAAGTGTATATGGTGGCTGTGTTACAGCATTGTTCTTTGTCCTTGTTCTTAGGAGGAGATAAAGCCAGATCTCAGTAGTCAAGGTCAAGTGAACGAGGTAAGAAGTCCCTGGTGGTAAGAACCACTTGTTATTCCTTGGGTGCCAAGTTCTGGTACAGCTCTAAGCATCCATTGTCATCTGTGTGTTTTAGATGGTCCACCTGTAGTACGCCAAAACCCCTCGCCGCCGGCTGACAGACCTGGCTTGCCGCCCTCGTGAGCCCTCCAGAAATATTAAGGGACTCTGCCACGAAGCCTTTAGCTTTTCAATGTGACGGTACCATCCGGGAAGCCTTTGGCAACGGCCGAGGACTTGCAGTGAGTTGCGGAGGGAGGGAGGAGCGAGGGCCCCCTCAAGTTTTGGCGATGCCGCATCACCTTGTCTCCTCTTAACCCAGGTATACCCTGCGACGATGGTGTTGGCCTCGGAGGTTGGCCAAAGTGTGCGGCCCAAGGACCGCGGCCTTCTTAGGAGATGGTGAGGGGCAGAACTGACAGGTTTTGGCTGAGGTGCCACTAAGTTCATGCGCTGATGTTCGTTTGCTTTTGTTTATTGTAGCTGACCAAGAGATAACCAGCCCGATGAAGACATGAGGTTTCCGCCTGGCGAGGTGGCCTTCTTTTGCACCCAAGGCAGACTGATATCCTCAGACATCCAGGAGATAAGTCGAGGCCTGCGACCCACAGAGGGGGTGAAAGCGGGGTGTCGAGTTGGGACTCACCGGGAGGTATTTTTTGAGTCAGATTTGGAGGCGGGGGTACCCAAGAAGGGGCCCCTTAGGCCCCATAAAGCAAAAGTCTTGGTTTTGATCACGGTGCCGAGGTGCGCAGGGCAGAGCGGTCCCGGTACATGTCACTAGTCTATTGTGCGTTCTCTGTCTTTTGTGCATCTTGTGTCGCAGGTCTTTTGCCTTAGCCCTTTGAGATGCTTATCGCAAACGCTGGGCATTATTCTTAGCGTCTCTGTTCTTGGTGTTCCTCAGTGCGGTGCTGATACCATCGATCCTTTGACTCTTGAGCTTGGAACTTCATCAGAATCGCGTCTCTTTAGCAACGTTGAGTCGGGTGTCTTTTCAGGTCTTGTTCTGAGCTGCATCGACAGCTGTGCACCGCAACGATCCATTATAGGGGATGAGGACTTGTAAGAATGCGAAGACAGCTAGAGGATTCCGCCCGTACAATTCTCGGGCATCCGTCTTTGCGGTTCTTGGATTAAGTCTTTCTGTTAGCGTCCTCTTCTGCCAGGGTTCTTGGAGCCTTGTCGGCTCACCGCCGGTCTTGCCTAGGTCATCTCATTCCTCATTCTCTTGGTCCTTGTGCTCATCTAGCCCAGAGTTTTCTCTCCTAGTTGCGTCCCCTTGTTTGTCATCTCCTGTGTCACGGGTGCCTGCTCTGGTTTGTCCCGGAGCTGCTCTGCCCTGCTGCACAGCCTGGTGTATGGATGTAATAGGACAAGGCCCGGGGACTTGAAATTTGTAGTGTAGAGTGTAGTTTGGCCTCTAGATGGCATTCCTAGATTGACACAGGATTGTCGGAGCTGTTAAGTTCTCCTGCAGCACTTTGACTTTTGTCATCACTTTCTTGCAGATGCCGATGGATTAAATCCATGGCAGAGCGCCCCACACCGGCTGAGGGGGTTCCCATGGGAAGGTCAGTCACCGTTTGTGTTTGTAGGGCAAGGGTAAATGGTGGCTGTGTTACAGCCTAGTTCTCTGTCTTCATTTTTAGGAGGTAAAGCCGCATCTCAGCAGTCAAGGTCAAGTGAGTGAGGTAAGCGGTGACCGGCAGAAAGAAAAAGTTGTTATTGCTCGGGTGCCAGGTTCTGGTGCAGCTCTTAACATCCATTGTCATTTGTGTGTTTCAGGCGGTCCACTTGTATTACGCTGTACCCCCTCGCCTACTGGCCGACGTACCGCGCTTGCCGTCCTTGTGAGCCCTCCGCAAGTATCACGGGACTCTGCGATGAAGCCTTGACCTTTTCCATGTGAAGGCAACGGCTGAGGAGGTGCGGTGAGGGAGGGAGGGAGGGAAGAGGAGCCAAGGTCTGTTAAAGTTTCAGCGGTGCCACAGTGCCTTGTCTCCTCTTATCTTAGGTATGCGCCGCGATGACGGCGTTAGTCTTGGAGCATGGCCGAAGCGTGGGGCCCCGAGGAGCCCGGCCCTCTTAGTAGACGGTGAGTAGAGAAATTGTTGGGTTTTGGCCGACATGCCACTACGTTCACCCCTTAATGTTTGGTTCTCTTTATGGTAGCCGACTAAGAGACAATGGCCCAGCGATGGCTGGAACTTCCCAGATGGTGAGGCGGCCTTCTCTCACACCTGATGCAGATTTGCATGCCCGGACATCTGAGAGATAAGTCGAGGGCTATGCCCCACGGAGGGGATGAGAGCGGGGTGCCTGGTCAGGAGTCGCCCAGAGGGATTTTTGAATTAGCTCTTGAGATGGGGCTGTCCAAGAAAGGGCCCCTTAGGCCACATAATGGGAAAGTCTCATTTTTGATCACAATGCTGAGGCGCGTACGGCAGAGCAGTCCAGTGTGTGTTGCCTTACTCGTCTATCGTGTCTTCTGTGTCTTTTGGGCATTTCACATTGCACATCATTTTCCTTAGCCCTTTGAGGTGCCTTTGTGGTCATTCTTCTTGCAGTGAATTTTCTCTCCTTGTTGCTCCCCCTTGTTTGTCATCTCCTGTTGTTGCTGGG
This sequence comes from Corvus hawaiiensis, assembly GCF_020740725.1. Lineage (NCBI taxonomy): Eukaryota > Metazoa > Chordata > Aves > Passeriformes > Corvidae > Corvus > Corvus hawaiiensis. The sequence continues at coordinate 66,066,750 of NC_063218.1, forward strand.
GCCTACGTGGGTTTGGCCCGGAGCTGCTCTGCCCTGCTGCATAGTCTGGAGTATAGGTGTGATAGGACAAGGCCTGGGGACTTGAAATTTGTAATGTAGGCTGTAGTTGGACTCTAGATTGTATTGTTAGATTGACACAAGGTGGCTGGAGCTGCTAAGTTATCGTGCAGGACTCTGACTTTTGTCATCACTTTCTTTCAGATGCAGATGGATTAACTCTGTGGCAGAGCACCCCACACCGGGAGAGGGGCTTCCTGCAGGAAGGTGACTCACTGTTTGTTTTGGCAGGGCAAGTGTAAATGGTGGCTATGTTACAGCCTAGTTGTCTGGTTTTATTTTTAGGAGGTAAAGCCAGATAGCAGCAGTCAATGTCAAGTGAGTGAGGTAAGCAGTGACGGGTGGAAAGAAAATGTTGTTATTGCTTGGGTGCCAAGTTCCGGTGCAGCTCTTAACATCCAATGTCAATTTGTGCGTTTTAGGCGGTCCATTTGTATTATGCCAAACCCCCTCACCGACCAGCTGACATACCCGGCTCGCTCTCCTTGTGAGCCATCCCCAAGTATCACTGGACTCTGAGAAGAAGCCGTTACCTTTTCCATTTGAAGGTGCTCTCTGTGTTGCCTTTGGCAATGGCCGAGGAGGTGGGGTGAGTCAGGGAGGGGAGGGAGGGTGTAGCGAGGGTCCATTCAAGTTTCTGCAATGGCACATCACCTTGTCTCCTCTTAACTCAGGTGACCCCTGCGACGGCAGCGTCGGCCTCGAAGCATGGCCAAAGCGTGTGGCCTGAGAACCCCTGCCATCTTAGGAGATGGTGAGTACAGGAACCGTAGGCTTTTGGCCCACGTGCCACTAAGTTCAGGCCTTAAAGTTTGGGTTTTTTTTCTATCGCAGCCGCCCAAGAGACAACAGCCCGATGACGACAGGAGGTTCCCGGCCGGCGAGGAGGCCTTCTTTTGCGCCCGAGGAGGATTCGCAGCCTGGGCTTCAGAGAGGTAAGTCGAGGGCTAAGACCCACAGAGGGGATGAAAGCGGGGTCTTGGGTCGGGACTCGCCAGGAGGGATTTTTGAGTCGGCTTTGGAGACGGGGATACCCAAGAAGGGGCCCCTTAGTCCCCATAAAGGGACAGTCTCACTTTTGTTCACAATGCTAAAATGTGCAGAGCAGAGGAATCATGGTGCATGTCATGTTACTTGTCTATTGTGCGTTCTCCGTCCTTTGGGCATCTTGTGTCATCTGCCTTAGCCCTTCGATGTGCTTGCGGTTGTTCTTCTTGCTGAGAGTTTTCTCTCCTCGTCACGTCCCCTTGTTTATTTGCTGTATCACGGGTGCCTGCATGGGTTTAGCCTGGAGCTGCTCTGCCCTGCTGCATAGCCTGGCCTATAAGTGTAATAGGACAGGGCCCCGGGACATGAAATTTGTAATGTAGGGTGTAGTTTGACCTCTAGATGGCATTCTGTGATTGACACAGGATGGCTGGAGCTGTTAAGTTCTCATGCAGCACTGTGGCTTTCGTCATCACTTTCTTGCAGATGCAGAAGGGTTAAATCCATGGCAGGGCGCCCTATACGGGGTGAGGGGGTTCCTGCAGGGAAGTTAGTCACAGTTTGTCTTTGTATGGCACATGTAAATGGTGGCTGTGTTACAGCAGTGTTCTGTGTCTTTATTTTTAGGAGGTAAAGCCAGATAGTAGCAGTCAAGGTGAAGTGAGCACGGTAAGCGGTGACCGGTGGAAAGAAAAAGTTGTTATTCCTTGGGTGCCAAGTTCTGGTACAGCTCTAAGCATCCATTGTCATTTGTGTGTTTCAGGTGGTCCCCTTGTATTACGCTGAAACCCCTCGCCAACCAGCCGACGGACCCGGTTTGCCGCCCTCGTGAGCCCTCTGGAAGTATTACACTGAAGTCATTATATTTTCCATTCGAAGGTACCACCGGGTAGCCTTTGGCAGCGGCCGAGGAGTTGCGGCAAGTCGGGGAGGGAGGGAGGGAGGAGGAGCGAGGGTCCACTCAGGTTTTAGCAGTGCCGCATCACCTCGTCTCCTCTTAACCCAGGTATACCCTGTGATGACAGCGTCGGCCTCCAAGCTTGGCCAAAGCATGCGACCCGAGGACACTGGCTTTCTTAGGAAATGGTGAGTTGCAGAATTGTTGGGGTTTGGCCAATGTGCGACAAAGTTCCTGTACTGATGTTTGGTTTTCTTTAATGTAGCCATCTAAGAGCAAACAGCCTGGCGAGGGCAGGAGCTTCCAGGATGGTGAGGCGGTCTTCTTTTGCGTTCCAGGTGGATTCACATCCCCAGATGTCTAAGAGATAAGTCAATGGGATGAAAGCGGAGTATCGAGTTGGGGCTCTCTGGGAGGGATTTTTGAGTCAGCTTTGGAGATGGGGATACCCAAGAAGGGGCCCCTTAGAGCCCGCATAATGGGAAAGTCTCACATTTGATCACAATGCTGAGGTGCACAGGGCAGAGCGGTCCCAGTGCATGTTGGGTCACTTGTCTATTGTATATTGTGTCTTTTGGGCATCTTGTGTCACAGGTCTTTTACCTTAGCCCTTCGATGTGCTTGCAGTCATGCTTTCTGCCGAGAGTTCTCTCTCCTCTTGGCATCCTCTTGTTTGTCATCTCCTGTTAGGAGACGGTGAGGGGCAGAATTGACGGGTTTTGGCTGAGGTGCCACTAAGTTCATGCACTGATGTTTTTTGCTTTTGTTTGTTATAGCTGACCAAGAGATAACCAGCCCGGTGAAGGCACAAGCTGCCTGCATGGTGAGGCGGCCTTCTTTTACACCCTAGGCAGATTGACATCCCCTGACATCCAGGAGATAAGTCGAGGCCTGCGACCCACAGAGGTATTAAGGGACTCTGCGACGAAGCCTTTAGCTTTTCCATGTGAAGGTACCATCCGGGAAGCCTTTGGCAACGGCCGAGGACTTGCAGTGAGTTGCGGAGGGAGGGAGGAGCGAGGGCCCCCTCAAGTTTTGGCGATGCCGCATCACCTTGTCTCCTCTTAACCCAGGTATACCCTGCGATGATGGCGATGGCGTTGGCCTCGGAGGTTGGCCAAAGCGTGCGGCCCGACGACTGCGGCCTTCTTAGGAGACGGTGAGTGGCAGAACTGACGGGTTTTGGCGGAGGTGCCACTAAGGTCATGCACTGATGTTTGTTCGGTTTTCTTTGTTTATTGTAGCTGACCAAGAGATAACCAGCCCGATGAAGACATGAGGTTTCCGCTTGGCGAGGTGGCCTTCTTTTGCACCCGAGGCAGACTGATATCCTCAGACATCCAGGAGATAAGTCGAGGCCTGCGACCCACAGAGGGGGTGAAAGCGGGGTGTCGAGTTGGGACTCACCGGGAGGTATTTTTGAGTCAGATTTGGAGGCGGGGATACCCAAGAAGGGGCCCCTTAGGCCCCATAAAGCAAAAGTCTTGGATTTGATCACGGTGCCGAGGTGCGCAGGGCAGAGCGGTCCCGGTACATGTCACTAGTCTATTGTGCGTTCTCTGTCTTTTGTGCATCTTGTGTCGCAGGTCTTTTGCCTTAGCCCTTTGAGATGCTTATCGCAAACGCTGGGCCTTATTCTTAGCGTCTCTGTTCTTGGTGTTCCTCAGTGCGGTGCTGATACCATTGATCCTTTGACTCGTGAGCTTGGAGGTGCATCAGCATCACGTCTCTCTTCAGCGACATTGAGTCGGGTGTCTTTTCAGGTCTTGTTCTGAGCTGCATCGACAGCTGTGCACTGCAACGATCCATTATAGGGGATGAGGACTTGTAAGAATGCGAAGATAGCTAGAGGATTCCGCCCGTCCAATTCTCGGGCATCCGTCTTTGCAGTTCTTGGAATAAGTCCTTCTGTTATCATCCTCTTCTGCCAGGGTTCGTGCAGCCTCCTTGGCTCCCCGTCGGTCTCGCCTAGGTCATCTCATTCCTCATTTGCTCGGTCCTTGTGATCATCTAGCCCAGAGTTTTCTCTCTTTGTTGCATCCCCTTGTTTGTCATCTCCTGTGTCACGGGTGCCTGCGTGGGTTTGGCCCAGAGCTGCTCTGCCCTGTTGCATACCCTGGCATATAGGTGTAATAGAACAAGGCCCAAGGCCTTTAAATCTGTAATGTAGGGTGTAGTCTGGCCTCTAGATGATATTCCGAGATTGACACAAGATGGCTGGAGCTGTTAAGTTCTCGTGCGGCCCTTTGACTTTTGTCATCACTTTCTTGCAGATGCAGACGGATTAGAATCCGTGGCAGAGCGCCCCATACCGGGTGAGGAGGTTCCCACATGAAGGTCGGTCACCGTTTGTGTTTGCAGAGCAAGTGTATATGGTGGCTGTGTTACAGCATTGTTCTTTGTCCTTGTTCTTAGGAGGAGATAAAGCCAGATCTCAGCAGTCAAGGTCAAGTGAACGAGGTAAGAAGTCACTGGTGGTAAGAACCACTTGTTATTCCTTGGGTGCCAAGTTCTGGTACAGCTCTAAGCATCCATTGTCATTTGTGTGTTTCAGGCGGTCCACTTGTAGTACACCAAAACCCCTCACCGACCGGCCGCCGGATGTGTCTCACCGCCCTCGTGAGTACTCTGCAAGTATCGTGGGACTCTGCGACGAAGCCTTTACCTTTTCCATGTGAAGGTACTGTCCGGGTGGCCTTTGGCAACGGCCGAGGAGTTGCGGCAAGTCGGGGAGGGAGGAGGGGATGGAGGGAGGGAGGGAGGAGGAGCGAGGGCCTACTCAAGTTTCAGTCATGCCACATCAGCTCGTCTCCACTCAACCCAGGTATACCCTGTGATGATGGCGTTGGCCTCGGAGCTTGGCTGAAGCGTGCGGCCCGAGGACCCTGGCCTTTTTAGGAGACAGTGAGTAGTGGAATTGTTGGGTTTTGGCCGGTGTGCCACTAAGCTCGTGTACTGATGTTCGGTTTTCTTTATTGTAGCTGACTGAGAGACAACAGCCTGGCAATGGCAGGAGCTTCTGGGACGGCGGGAGGCGGCCTTCTTTTGCTCCCCAGGAAGATTCACATCCCCAGACGTCCGAGAGATAAGTTGAGGGATATGACCCACGGAGGGAATGAAAGCGGCGTGTCGGGTCGGGGCTCTCTGGGAGGGAGTTTTGAGTCAGCTTTGGAGATGGGGATACCCAAGAAGGGGCGCCTTAGCCCGCATAATGGAAAACTCTCACGTTTGATCACAATGCTGAGGTGCGCAGGGCAGAGCAGTCCCAGTGCGTGTTGCGTCGCTTGTCTATTGTGTACGCCGTGTCTTTTGGGTGTCTTGTGTCACAGGTCTTTTGCCTTAGCCCTTCGATGTGCTTGCAGTCGTGCTTTCCGCCGAGAGTTCTCTCTCCTCTTGGCATCCTCTTGTTTGTCATCTCCTGTGTCACGAGTGCCTGCATGGGTTTGGCCCACAGCTGCTCTGCCCTGCTGCATAGCCTGGCCTCTAGGTGTATTAGAACAAGGCCCAAGGCCTTTAAATCTGTAATGTAGGGTGTAGTTTGGCCTCTAGATGATATTCCTAGATTGACACAAGATGGCTGGAGCTGTTAAGTTCTCGTGCAGCCCTTTGACTTTTGTCATCACTTTCTTGCAGATGCAGACGGATTAGAATCCTTGGCAGAGCGCCCCATACCGGGTGAGGGGGTTCCCGCATGAAGGTCAGTCACCGTTTGTGTTTGCAGAGCAAGTGTATATGGTGGCTGTGTTACAGCATTGTTCTTTGTCCTTGTTCTTAGGAGGAGATAAAGCCAGATCTCAGTAGTCAAGGTCAAGTGAACGAGGTAAGAAGTCCCTGGTGGTAAGAACCACTTGTTATTCCTTGGGTGCCAAGTTCTGGTACAGCTCTAAGCATCCATTGTCATCTGTGTGTTTTAGATGGTCCACCTGTAGTACGCCAAAACCCCTCGCCGCCGGCTGACAGACCTGGCTTGCCGCCCTCGTGAGCCCTCCAGAAATATTAAGGGACTCTGCCACGAAGCCTTTAGCTTTTCAATGTGACGGTACCATCCGGGAAGCCTTTGGCAACGGCCGAGGACTTGCAGTGAGTTGCGGAGGGAGGGAGGAGCGAGGGCCCCCTCAAGTTTTGGCGATGCCGCATCACCTTGTCTCCTCTTAACCCAGGTATACCCTGCGACGATGGTGTTGGCCTCGGAGGTTGGCCAAAGTGTGCGGCCCAAGGACCGCGGCCTTCTTAGGAGATGGTGAGGGGCAGAACTGACAGGTTTTGGCTGAGGTGCCACTAAGTTCATGCGCTGATGTTCGTTTGCTTTTGTTTATTGTAGCTGACCAAGAGATAACCAGCCCGATGAAGACATGAGGTTTCCGCCTGGCGAGGTGGCCTTCTTTTGCACCCAAGGCAGACTGATATCCTCAGACATCCAGGAGATAAGTCGAGGCCTGCGACCCACAGAGGGGGTGAAAGCGGGGTGTCGAGTTGGGACTCACCGGGAGGTATTTTTTGAGTCAGATTTGGAGGCGGGGGTACCCAAGAAGGGGCCCCTTAGGCCCCATAAAGCAAAAGTCTTGGTTTTGATCACGGTGCCGAGGTGCGCAGGGCAGAGCGGTCCCGGTACATGTCACTAGTCTATTGTGCGTTCTCTGTCTTTTGTGCATCTTGTGTCGCAGGTCTTTTGCCTTAGCCCTTTGAGATGCTTATCGCAAACGCTGGGCATTATTCTTAGCGTCTCTGTTCTTGGTGTTCCTCAGTGCGGTGCTGATACCATCGATCCTTTGACTCTTGAGCTTGGAACTTCATCAGAATCGCGTCTCTTTAGCAACGTTGAGTCGGGTGTCTTTTCAGGTCTTGTTCTGAGCTGCATCGACAGCTGTGCACCGCAACGATCCATTATAGGGGATGAGGACTTGTAAGAATGCGAAGACAGCTAGAGGATTCCGCCCGTACAATTCTCGGGCATCCGTCTTTGCGGTTCTTGGATTAAGTCTTTCTGTTAGCGTCCTCTTCTGCCAGGGTTCTTGGAGCCTTGTCGGCTCACCGCCGGTCTTGCCTAGGTCATCTCATTCCTCATTCTCTTGGTCCTTGTGCTCATCTAGCCCAGAGTTTTCTCTCCTAGTTGCGTCCCCTTGTTTGTCATCTCCTGTGTCACGGGTGCCTGCTCTGGTTTGTCCCGGAGCTGCTCTGCCCTGCTGCACAGCCTGGTGTATGGATGTAATAGGACAAGGCCCGGGGACTTGAAATTTGTAGTGTAGAGTGTAGTTTGGCCTCTAGATGGCATTCCTAGATTGACACAGGATTGTCGGAGCTGTTAAGTTCTCCTGCAGCACTTTGACTTTTGTCATCACTTTCTTGCAGATGCCGATGGATTAAATCCATGGCAGAGCGCCCCACACCGGCTGAGGGGGTTCCCATGGGAAGGTCAGTCACCGTTTGTGTTTGTAGGGCAAGGGTAAATGGTGGCTGTGTTACAGCCTAGTTCTCTGTCTTCATTTTTAGGAGGTAAAGCCGCATCTCAGCAGTCAAGGTCAAGTGAGTGAGGTAAGCGGTGACCGGCAGAAAGAAAAAGTTGTTATTGCTCGGGTGCCAGGTTCTGGTGCAGCTCTTAACATCCATTGTCATTTGTGTGTTTCAGGCGGTCCACTTGTATTACGCTGTACCCCCTCGCCTACTGGCCGACGTACCGCGCTTGCCGTCCTTGTGAGCCCTCCGCAAGTATCACGGGACTCTGCGATGAAGCCTTGACCTTTTCCATGTGAAGGCAACGGCTGAGGAGGTGCGGTGAGTGAGGGAGGGAGGGAAGAGGAGCCAAGGTCTGTTAAAGTTTCAGCGGTGCCACAGTGCCTTGTCTCCTCTTATCTTAGGTATGCGCCGCGATGACGGCGTTAGTCTTGGAGCATGGCCGAAGCGTGGGGCCCCGAGGAGCCCGGCCCTCTTAGTAGACGGTGAGTAGAGAAATTGTTGGGTTTTGGCCGACATGCCACTACGTTCACCCCTTAATGTTTGGTTCTCTTTATGGTAGCCGACTAAGAGACAATGGCCCAGCGATGGCTGGAACTTCCCAGATGGTGAGGCGGCCTTCTCTCACACCTGATGCAGATTTGCATGCCCGGACATCTGAGAGATAAGTCGAGGGCTATGCCCCACGGAGGGGATGAGAGCGGGGTGCCTGGTCAGGAGTCGCCCAGAGGGATTTTTGAATTAGCTCTTGAGATGGGGCTGTCCAAGAAAGGGCCCCTTAGGCCACATAATGGGAAAGTCTCATTTTTGATCACAATGCTGAGGCGCGTACGGCAGAGCAGTCCAGTGTGTGTTGCCTTACTCGTCTATCGTGTCTTCTGTGTCTTTTGGGCATTTCACATTGCACATCATTTTCCTTAGCCCTTTGAGGTGCCTTTGTGGTCATTCTTCTTGCAGTGAATTTTCTCTCCTTGTTGCTCCCCCTTGTTTGTCATCTCCTGTTGTTGCTGGGGCCTACGTGGGTTTGGCCCGGAGCTGCTCTGCCCTGCTGCATAGTCTGGAGTATAGGTGTGATAGGACAAGGCCTGGGGACTTGAAATTTGTAATGTAGGCTGTAGTTGGACTCTAGATTGTATTGTTAGATTGACACAAGGTGGCTGGAGCTGCTAAGTTATCGTGCAGGACTCTGACTTTTGTCATCACTTTCTTTCAGATGCAGATGGATTAACTCTGTGGCAGAGCACCCCACACCGGGAGAGGGGCTTCCTGCAGGAAGGTGACTCACTGTTTGTTTTGGCAGGGCAAGTGTAAATGGTGGCTATGTTACAGCCTAGTTGTCTGGTTTTATTTTTAGGAGGTAAAGCCAGATAGCAGCAGTCAATGTCAAGTGAGTGAGGTAAGCAGTGACGGGTGGAAAGAAAATGTTGTTATTGCTTGGGTGCCAAGTTCCGGTGCAGCTCTTAACATCCAATGTCAATTTGTGCGTTTTAGGCGGTCCATTTGTATTATGCCAAACCCCCTCACCGACCAGCTGACATACCCGGCTCGCTCTCCTTGTGAGCCATCCCCAAGTATCACTGGACTCTGAGAAGAAGCCGTTACCTTTTCCATTTGAAGGTGCTCTCTGTGTTGCCTTTGGCAATGGCCGAGGAGGTGGGGTGAGTCAGGGAGGGGAGGGAGGGTGTAGCGAGGGTCCATTCAAGTTTCTGCAATGGCACATCACCTTGTCTCCTCTTAACTCAGGTGACCCCTGCGACGGCAGCGTCGGCCTCGAAGCATGGCCAAAGCGTGTGGCCTGAGAACCCCTGCCATCTTAGGAGATGGTGAGTACAGGAACCGTAGGCTTTTGGCCCACGTGCCACTAAGTTCAGGCCTTAAAGTTTGGGTTTTTTTTCTATCGCAGCCGCCCAAGAGACAACAGCCCGATGACGACAGGAGGTTCCCGGCCGGCGAGGAGGCCTTCTTTTGCGCCCGAGGAGGATTCGCAGCCTGGGCTTCAGAGAGGTAAGTCGAGGGCTAAGACCCACAGAGGGGATGAAAGCGGGGTCTTGGGTCGGGACTCGCCAGGAGGGATTTTTGAGTCGGCTTTGGAGACGGGGATACCCAAGAAGGGGCCCCTTAGTCCCCATAAAGGGACAGTCTCACTTTTGTTCACAATGCTAAAATGTGCAGAGCAGAGGAATCATGGTGCATGTCATGTTACTTGTCTATTGTGCGTTCTCCGTCCTTTGGGCATCTTGTGTCATCTGCCTTAGCCCTTCGATGTGCTTGCGGTTGTTCTTCTTGCTGAGAGTTTTCTCTCCTCGTCACGTCCCCTTGTTTATTTGCTGTATCACGGGTGCCTGCATGGGTTTAGCCTGGAGCTGCTCTGCCCTGCTGCATAGCCTGGCCTATAAGTGTAATAGGACAGGGCCCCGGGACATGAAATTTGTAATGTAGGGTGTAGTTTGACCTCTAGATGGCATTCTGTGATTGACACAGGATGGCTGGAGCTGTTAAGTTCTCATGCAGCACTGTGGCTTTCGTCATCACTTTCTTGCAGATGCAGAAGGGTTAAATCCATGGCAGGGCGCCCTATACGGGGTGAGGGGGTTCCTGCAGGGAAGTTAGTCACAGTTTGTCTTTGTATGGCACATGTAAATGGTGGCTGTGTTACAGCAGTGTTCTGTGTCTTTATTTTTAGGAGGTAAAGCCAGATAGTAGCAGTCAAGGTGAAGTGAGCACGGTAAGCGGTGACCGGTGGAAAGAAAAAGTTGTTATTCCTTGGGTGCCAAGTTCTGGTACAGCTCTAAGCATCCATTGTCATTTGTGTGTTTCAGGTGGTCCCCTTGTATTACGCTGAAACCCCTCGCCAACCAGCCGACGGACCCGGTTTGCCGCCCTCGTGAGCCCTCTGGAAGTATTACACTGAAGTCATTATATTTTCCATTCGAAGGTACCACCGGGTAGCCTTTGGCAGCGGCCGAGGAGTTGCGGCAAGTCGGGGAGGGAGGGAGGGAGGAGGAGCGAGGGTCCACTCAGGTTTTAGCAGTGCCGCATCACCTCGTCTCCTCTTAACCCAGGTATACCCTGTGATGACAGCGTCGGCCTCCAAGCTTGGCCAAAGCATGCGACCCGAGGACACTGGCTTTCTTAGGAAATGGTGAGTTGCAGAATTGTTGGGGTTTGGCCAATGTGCGACAAAGTTCCTGTACTGATGTTTGGTTTTCTTTAATGTAGCCATCTAAGAGCAAACAGCCTGGCGAGGGCAGGAGCTTCCAGGATGGTGAGGCGGTCTTCTTTTGCGTTCCAGGTGGATTCACATCCCCAGATGTCTAAGAGATAAGTCAATGGGATGAAAGCGGAGTATCGAGTTGGGGCTCTCTGGGAGGGATTTTTGAGTCAGCTTTGGAGATGGGGATACCCAAGAAGGGGCCCCTTAGAGCCCGCATAATGGGAAAGTCTCACATTTGATCACAATGCTGAGGTGCACAGGGCAGAGCGGTCCCAGTGCATGTTGGGTCACTTGTCTATTGTATATTGTGTCTTTTGGGCATCTTGTGTCACAGGTCTTTTACCTTAGCCCTTCGATGTGCTTGCAGTCATGCTTTCTGCCGAGAGTTCTCTCTCCTCTTGGCATCCTCTTGTTTGTCATCTCCTGTTAGGAGACGGTGAGGGGCAGAATTGACGGGTTTTGGCTGAGGTGCCACTAAGTTCATGCACTGATGTTTTTTGCTTTTGTTTGTTATAGCTGACCAAGAGATAACCAGCCCGGTGAAGGCACAAGCTGCCTGCATGGTGAGGCGGCCTTCTTTTACACCCTAGGCAGATTGACATCCCCTGACATCCAGGAGATAAGTCGAGGCCTGCGACCCACAGAGGTATTAAGGGACTCTGCGACGAAGCCTTTAGCTTTTCCATGTGAAGGTACCATCCGGGAAGCCTTTGGCAACGGCCGAGGACTTGCAGTGAGTTGCGGAGGGAGGGAGGAGCGAGGGCCCCCTCAAGTTTTGGCGATGCCGCATCACCTTGTCTCCTCTTAACCCAGGTATACCCTGCGATGATGGCGATGGCGTTGGCCTCGGAGGTTGGCCAAAGCGTGCGGCCCGACGACTGCGGCCTTCTTAGGAGACGGTGAGTGGCAGAACTGACGGGTTTTGGCGGAGGTGCCACTAAGGTCATGCACTGATGTTTGTTCGGTTTTCTTTGTTTATTGTAGCTGACCAAGAGATAACCAGCCCGATGAAGACATGAGGTTTCCGCTTGGCGAGGTGGCCTTCTTTTGCACCCGAGGCAGACTGATATCCTCAGACATCCAGGAGATAAGTCGAGGCCTGCGACCCACAGAGGGGGTGAAAGCGGGGTGTCGAGTTGGGACTCACCGGGAGGTATTTTTGAGTCAGATTTGGAGGCGGGGATACCCAAGAAGGGGCCCCTTAGGCCCCATAAAGCAAAAGTCTTGGATTTGATCACGGTGCCGAGGTGCGCAGGGCAGAGCGGTCCCGGTACATGTCACTAGTCTATTGTGCGTTCTCTGTCTTTTGTGCATCTTGTGTCGCAGGTCTTTTGCCTTAGCCCTTTGAGATGCTTATCGCAAACGCTGGGCCTTATTCTTAGCGTCTCTGTTCTTGGTGTTCCTCAGTGCGGTGCTGATACCATTGATCCTTTGACTCGTGAGCTTGGAGGTGCATCAGCATCACGTCTCTCTTCAGCGACATTGAGTCGGGTGTCTTTTCAGGTCTTGTTCTGAGCTGCATCGACAGCTGTGCACTGCAACGATCCATTATAGGGGATGAGGACTTGTAAGAATGCGAAGATAGCTAGAGGATTCCGCCCGTCCAATTCTCGGGCATCCGTCTTTGCAGTTCTTGGAATAAGTCCTTCTGTTATCATCCTCTTCTGCCAGGGTTCGTGCAGCCTCCTTGGCTCCCCGTCGGTCTCGCCTAGGTCATCTCATTCCTCATTTGCTCGGTCCTTGTGATCATCTAGCCCAGAGTTTTCTCTCTTTGTTGCATCCCCTTGTTTGTCATCTCCTGTGTCACGGGTGCCTGCGTGGGTTTGGCCCAGAGCTGCTCTGCCCTGTTGCATACCCTGGCATATAGGTGTAATAGAACAAGGCCCAAGGCCTTTAAATCTGTAATGTAGGGTGTAGTCTGGCCTCTAGATGATATTCCGAGATTGACACAAGATGGCTGGAGCTGTTAAGTTCTCGTGCGGCCCTTTGACTTTTGTCATCACTTTCTTGCAGATGCAGACGGATTAGAATCCGTGGCAGAGCGCCCCATACCGGGTGAGGAGGTTCCCACATGAAGGTCGGTCACCGTTTGTGTTTGCAGAGCAAGTGTATATGGTGGCTGTGTTACAGCATTGTTCTTTGTCCTTGTTCTTAGGAGGAGATAAAGCCAGATCTCAGCAGTCAAGGTCAAGTGAACGAGGTAAGAAGTCACTGGTGGTAAGAACCACTTGTTATTCCTTGGGTGCCAAGTTCTGGTACAGCTCTAAGCATCCATTGTCATTTGTGTGTTTCAGGCGGTCCACTTGTAGTACACCAAAACCCCTCACCGACCGGCCGCCGGATGTGTCTCACCGCCCTCGTGAGTACTCTGCAAGTATCGTGGGACTCTGCGACGAAGCCTTTACCTTTTCCATGTGAAGGTACTGTCCGGGTGGCCTTTGGCAACGGCCGAGGAGTTGCGGCAAGTCGGGGAGGGAGGAGGGGATGGAGGGAGGGAGGGAGGAGGAGCGAGGGCCTACTCAAGTTTCAGTCATGCCACATCAGCTCGTCTCCACTCAACCCAGGTATACCCTGTGATGATGGCGTTGGCCTCGGAGCTTGGCTGAAGCGTGCGGCCCGAGGACCCTGGCCTTTTTAGGAGACAGTGAGTAGTGGAATTGTTGGGTTTTGGCCGGTGTGCCACTAAGCTCGTGTACTGATGTTCGGTTTTCTTTATTGTAGCTGACTGAGAGACAACAGCCTGGCAATGGCAGGAGCTTCTGGGACGGCGGGAGGCGGCCTTCTTTTGCTCCCCAGGAAGATTCACATCCCCAGACGTCCGAGAGATAAGTTGAGGGATATGACCCACGGAGGGAATGAAAGCGGCGTGTCGGGTCGGGGCTCTCTGGGAGGGAGTTTTGAGTCAGCTTTGGAGATGGGGATACCCAAGAAGGGGCGCCTTAGCCCGCATAATGGAAAACTCTCACGTTTGATCACAATGCTGAGGTGCGCAGGGCAGAGCAGTCCCAGTGCGTGTTGCGTCGCTTGTCTATTGTGTACGCCGTGTCTTTTGGGTGTCTTGTGTCACAGGTCTTTTGCCTTAGCCCTTCGATGTGCTTGCAGTCGTGCTTTCCGCCGAGAGTTCTCTCTCCTCTTGGCATCCTCTTGTTTGTCATCTCCTGTGTCACGAGTGCCTGCATGGGTTTGGCCCACAGCTGCTCTGCCCTGCTGCATAGCCTGGCCTCTAGGTGTATTAGAACAAGGCCCAAGGCCTTTAAATCTGTAATGTAGGGTGTAGTTTGGCCTCTAGATGATATTCCTAGATTGACACAAGATGGCTGGAGCTGTTAAGTTCTCGTGCAGCCCTTTGACTTTTGTCATCACTTTCTTGCAGATGCAGACGGATTAGAATCCTTGGCAGAGCGCCCCATACCGGGTGAGGGGGTTCCCGCATGAAGGTCAGTCACCGTTTGTGTTTGCAGAGCAAGTGTATATGGTGGCTGTGTTACAGCATTGTTCTTTGTCCTTGTTCTTAGGAGGAGATAAAGCCAGATCTCAGTAGTCAAGGTCAAGTGAACGAGGTAAGAAGTCCCTGGTGGTAAGAACCACTTGTTATTCCTTGGGTGCCAAGTTCTGGTACAGCTCTAAGCATCCATTGTCATCTGTGTGTTTTAGATGGTCCACCTGTAGTACGCCAAAACCCCTCGCCGCCGGCTGACAGACCTGGCTTGCCGCCCTCGTGAGCCCTCCAGAAATATTAAGGGACTCTGCCACGAAGCCTTTAGCTTTTCAATGTGACGGTACCATCCGGGAAGCCTTTGGCAACGGCCGAGGACTTGCAGTGAGTTGCGGAGGGAGGGAGGAGCGAGGGCCCCCTCAAGTTTTGGCGATGCCGCATCACCTTGTCTCCTCTTAACCCAGGTATACCCTGCGACGATGGTGTTGGCCTCGGAGGTTGGCCAAAGTGTGCGGCCCAAGGACCGCGGCCTTCTTAGGAGATGGTGAGGGGCAGAACTGACAGGTTTTGGCTGAGGTGCCACTAAGTTCATGCGCTGATGTTCGTTTGCTTTTGTTTATTGTAGCTGACCAAGAGATAACCAGCCCGATGAAGACATGAGGTTTCCGCCTGGCGAGGTGGCCTTCTTTTGCACCCAAGGCAGACTGATATCCTCAGACATCCAGGAGATAAGTCGAGGCCTGCGACCCACAGAGGGGGTGAAAGCGGGGTGTCGAGTTGGGACTCACCGGGAGGTATTTTTTGAGTCAGATTTGGAGGCGGGGGTACCCAAGAAGGGGCCCCTTAGGCCCCATAAAGCAAAAGTCTTGGTTTTGATCACGGTGCCGAGGTGCGCAGGGCAGAGCGGTCCCGGTACATGTCACTAGTCTATTGTGCGTTCTCTGTCTTTTGTGCATCTTGTGTCGCAGGTCTTTTGCCTTAGCCCTTTGAGATGCTTATCGCAAACGCTGGGCATTATTCTTAGCGTCTCTGTTCTTGGTGTTCCTCAGTGCGGTGCTGATACCATCGATCCTTTGACTCTTGAGCTTGGAACTTCATCAGAATCGCGTCTCTTTAGCAACGTTGAGTCGGGTGTCTTTTCAGGTCTTGTTCTGAGCTGCATCGACAGCTGTGCACCGCAACGATCCATTATAGGGGATGAGGACTTGTAAGAATGCGAAGACAGCTAGAGGATTCCGCCCGTACAATTCTCGGGCATCCGTCTTTGCGGTTCTTGGATTAAGTCTTTCTGTTAGCGTCCTCTTCTGCCAGGGTTCTTGGAGCCTTGTCGGCTCACCGCCGGTCTTGCCTAGGTCATCTCATTCCTCATTCTCTTGGTCCTTGTGCTCATCTAGCCCAGAGTTTTCTCTCCTAGTTGCGTCCCCTTGTTTGTCATCTCCTGTGTCACGGGTGCCTGCTCTGGTTTGTCCCGGAGCTGCTCTGCCCTGCTGCACAGCCTGGTGTATGGATGTAATAGGACAAGGCCCGGGGACTTGAAATTTGTAGTGTAGAGTGTAGTTTGGCCTCTAGATGGCATTCCTAGATTGACACAGGATTGTCGGAGCTGTTAAGTTCTCCTGCAGCACTTTGACTTTTGTCATCACTTTCTTGCAGATGCCGATGGATTAAATCCATGGCAGAGCGCCCCACACCGGCTGAGGGGGTTCCCATGGGAAGGTCAGTCACCGTTTGTGTTTGTAGGGCAAGGGTAAATGGTGGCTGTGTTACAGCCTAGTTCTCTGTCTTCATTTTTAGGAGGTAAAGCCGCATCTCAGCAGTCAAGGTCAAGTGAGTGAGGTAAGCGGTGACCGGCAGAAAGAAAAAGTTGTTATTGCTCGGGTGCCAGGTTCTGGTGCAGCTCTTAACATCCATTGTCATTTGTGTGTTTCAGGCGGTCCACTTGTATTACGCTGTACCCCCTCGCCTACTGGCCGACGTACCGCGCTTGCCGTCCTTGTGAGCCCTCCGCAAGTATCACGGGACTCTGCGATGAAGCCTTGACCTTTTCCATGTGAAGGCAACGGCTGAGGAGGTGCGGTGAGTGAGGGAGGGAGGGAAGAGGAGCCAAGGTCTGTTAAAGTTTCAGCGGTGCCACAGTGCCTTGTCTCCTCTTATCTTAGGTATGCGCCGCGATGACGGCGTTAGTCTTGGAGCATGGCCGAAGCGTGGGGCCCCGAGGAGCCCGGCCCTCTTAGTAGACGGTGAGTAGAGAAATTGTTGGGTTTTGGCCGACATGCCACTACGTTCACCCCTTAATGTTTGGTTCTCTTTATGGTAGCCGACTAAGAGACAATGGCCCAGCGATGGCTGGAACTTCCCAGATGGTGAGGCGGCCTTCTCTCACACCTGATGCAGATTTGCATGCCCGGACATCTGAGAGATAAGTCGAGGGCTATGCCCCACGGAGGGGATGAGAGCGGGGTGCCTGGTCAGGAGTCGCCCAGAGGGATTTTTGAATTAGCTCTTGAGATGGGGCTGTCCAAGAAAGGGCCCCTTAGGCCACATAATGGGAAAGTCTCATTTTTGATCACAATGCTGAGGCGCGTACGGCAGAGCAGTCCAGTGTGTGTTGCCTTACTCGTCTATCGTGTCTTCTGTGTCTTTTGGGCATTTCACATTGCACATCATTTTCCTTAGCCCTTTGAGGTGCCTTTGTGGTCATTCTTCTTGCAGTGAATTTTCTCTCCTTGTTGCTCCCCCTTGTTTGTCATCTCCTGTTGTTGCTGGGGCCTACGTGGGTTTGGCCCGGAGCTGCTCTGCCCTGCTGCATAGTCTGGAGTATAGGTGTGATAGGACAAGGCCTGGGGACTTGAAATTTGTAATGTAGGCTGTAGTTGGACTCTAGATTGTATTGTTAGATTGACACAAGGTGGCTGGAGCTGCTAAGTTATCGTGCAGGACTCTGACTTTTGTCATCACTTTCTTTCAGATGCAGATGGATTAACTCTGTGGCAGAGCACCCCACACCGGGAGAGGGGCTTCCTGCAGGAAGGTGACTCACTGTTTGTTTTGGCAGGGCAAGTGTAAATGGTGGCTATGTTACAGCCTAGTTGTCTGGTTTTATTTTTAGGAGGTAAAGCCAGATAGCAGCAGTCAATGTCAAGTGAGTGAGGTAAGCAGTGACGGGTGGAAAGAAAATGTTGTTATTGCTTGGGTGCCAAGTTCCGGTGCAGCTCTTAACATCCAATGTCAATTTGTGCGTTTTAGGCGGTCCATTTGTATTATGCCAAACCCCCTCACCGACCAGCTGACATACCCGGCTCGCTCTCCTTGTGAGCCATCCCCAAGTATCACTGGACTCTGAGAAGAAGCCGTTACCTTTTCCATTTGAAGGTGCTCTCTGTGTTGCCTTTGGCAATGGCCGAGGAGGTGGGGTGAGTCAGGGAGGGGAGGGAGGGTGTAGCGAGGGTCCATTCAAGTTTCTGCAATGGCACATCACCTTGTCTCCTCTTAACTCAGGTGACCCCTGCGACGGCAGCGTCGGCCTCGAAGCATGGCCAAAGCGTGTGGCCTGAGAACCCCTGCCATCTTAGGAGATGGTGAGTACAGGAACCGTAGGCTTTTGGCCCACGTGCCACTAAGTTCAGGCCTTAAAGTTTGGGTTTTTTTTCTATCGCAGCCGCCCAAGAGACAACAGCCCGATGACGACAGGAGGTTCCCGGCCGGCGAGGAGGCCTTCTTTTGCGCCCGAGGAGGATTCGCAGCCTGGGCTTCAGAGAGGTAAGTCGAGGGCTAAGACCCACAGAGGGGATGAAAGCGGGGTCTTGGGTCGGGACTCGCCAGGAGGGATTTTTGAGTCGGCTTTGGAGACGGGGATACCCAAGAAGGGGCCCCTTAGTCCCCATAAAGGGACAGTCTCACTTTTGTTCACAATGCTAAAATGTGCAGAGCAGAGGAATCATGGTGCATGTCATGTTACTTGTCTATTGTGCGTTCTCCGTCCTTTGGGCATCTTGTGTCATCTGCCTTAGCCCTTCGATGTGCTTGCGGTTGTTCTTCTTGCTGAGAGTTTTCTCTCCTCGTCACGTCCCCTTGTTTATTTGCTGTATCACGGGTGCCTGCATGGGTTTAGCCTGGAGCTGCTCTGCCCTGCTGCATAGCCTGGCCTATAAGTGTAATAGGACAGGGCCCCGGGACATGAAATTTGTAATGTAGGGTGTAGTTTGACCTCTAGATGGCATTCTGTGATTGACACAGGATGGCTGGAGCTGTTAAGTTCTCATGCAGCACTGTGGCTTTCGTCATCACTTTCTTGCAGATGCAGAAGGGTTAAATCCATGGCAGGGCGCCCTATACGGGGTGAGGGGGTTCCTGCAGGGAAGTTAGTCACAGTTTGTCTTTGTATGGCACATGTAAATGGTGGCTGTGTTACAGCAGTGTTCTGTGTCTTTATTTTTAGGAGGTAAAGCCAGATAGTAGCAGTCAAGGTGAAGTGAGCACGGTAAGCGGTGACCGGTGGAAAGAAAAAGTTGTTATTCCTTGGGTGCCAAGTTCTGGTACAGCTCTAAGCATCCATTGTCATTTGTGTGTTTCAGGTGGTCCCCTTGTATTACGCTGAAACCCCTCGCCAACCAGCCGACGGACCCGGTTTGCCGCCCTCGTGAGCCCTCTGGAAGTATTACACTGAAGTCATTATATTTTCCATTCGAAGGTACCACCGGGTAGCCTTTGGCAGCGGCCGAGGAGTTGCGGCAAGTCGGGGAGGGAGGGAGGGAGGAGGAGCGAGGGTCCACTCAGGTTTTAGCAGTGCCGCATCACCTCGTCTCCTCTTAACCCAGGTATACCCTGTGATGACAGCGTCGGCCTCCAAGCTTGGCCAAAGCATGCGACCCGAGGACACTGGCTTTCTTAGGAAATGGTGAGTTGCAGAATTGTTGGGGTTTGGCCAATGTGCGACAAAGTTCCTGTACTGATGTTTGGTTTTCTTTAATGTAGCCATCTAAGAGCAAACAGCCTGGCGAGGGCAGGAGCTTCCAGGATGGTGAGGCGGTCTTCTTTTGCGTTCCAGGTGGATTCACATCCCCAGATGTCTAAGAGATAAGTCAATGGGATGAAAGCGGAGTATCGAGTTGGGGCTCTCTGGGAGGGATTTTTGAGTCAGCTTTGGAGATGGGGATACCCAAGAAGGGGCCCCTTAGAGCCCGCATAATGGGAAAGTCTCACATTTGATCACAATGCTGAGGTGCACAGGGCAGAGCGGTCCCAGTGCATGTTGGGTCACTTGTCTATTGTATATTGTGTCTTTTGGGCATCTTGTGTCACAGGTCTTTTACCTTAGCCCTTCGATGTGCTTGCAGTCATGCTTTCTGCCGAGAGTTCTCTCTCCTCTTGGCATCCTCTTGTTTGTCATCTCCTGTTAGGAGACGGTGAGGGGCAGAATTGACGGGTTTTGGCTGAGGTGCCACTAAGTTCATGCACTGATGTTTTTTGCTTTTGTTTGTTATAGCTGACCAAGAGATAACCAGCCCGGTGAAGGCACAAGCTGCCTGCATGGTGAGGCGGCCTTCTTTTACACCCTAGGCAGATTGACATCCCCTGACATCCAGGAGATAAGTCGAGGCCTGCGACCCACAGAGGTATTAAGGGACTCTGCGACGAAGCCTTTAGCTTTTCCATGTGAAGGTACCATCCGGGAAGCCTTTGGCAACGGCCGAGGACTTGCAGTGAGTTGCGGAGGGAGGGAGGAGCGAGGGCCCCCTCAAGTTTTGGCGATGCCGCATCACCTTGTCTCCTCTTAACCCAGGTATACCCTGCGATGATGGCGATGGCGTTGGCCTCGGAGGTTGGCCAAAGCGTGCGGCCCGACGACTGCGGCCTTCTTAGGAGACGGTGAGTGGCAGAACTGACGGGTTTTGGCGGAGGTGCCACTAAGGTCATGCACTGATGTTTGTTCGGTTTTCTTTGTTTATTGTAGCTGACCAAGAGATAACCAGCCCGATGAAGACATGAGGTTTCCGCTTGGCGAGGTGGCCTTCTTTTGCACCCGAGGCAGACTGATATCCTCAGACATCCAGGAGATAAGTCGAGGCCTGCGACCCACAGAGGGGGTGAAAGCGGGGTGTCGAGTTGGGACTCACCGGGAGGTATTTTTGAGTCAGATTTGGAGGCGGGGATACCCAAGAAGGGGCCCCTTAGGCCCCATAAAGCAAAAGTCTTGGATTTGATCACGGTGCCGAGGTGCGCAGGGCAGAGCGGTCCCGGTACATGTCACTAGTCTATTGTGCGTTCTCTGTCTTTTGTGCATCTTGTGTCGCAGGTCTTTTGCCTTAGCCCTTTGAGATGCTTATTGCAAACGCTGGGCCTTATTCTTAGCGTCTCTGTTCTTGGTGTTCCTCAGTGCGGTGCTGATACCATTGATCCTTTGACTCGTGAGCTTGGAGGTGCATCAGCATCACGTCTCTCTTCAGCGACATTGAGTCGGGTGTCTTTTCAGGTCTTGTTCTGAGCTGCATCGACAGCTGTGCACTGCAACGATCCATTATAGGGGATGAGGACTTGTAAGAATGCGAAGATAGCTAGAGGATTCCGCCCGTCCAATTCTCGGGCATCCGTCTTTGCAGTTCTTGGAATAAGTCCTTCTGTTATCATCCTCTTCTGCCAGGGTTCGTGCAGCCTCCTTGGCTCCCCGTCGGTCTCGCCTAGGTCATCTCATTCCTCATTTGCTCGGTCCTTGTGATCATCTAGCCCAGAGTTTTCTCTCTTTGTTGCATCCCCTTGTTTGTCATCTCCTGTGTCACGGGTGCCTGCGTGGGTTTGGCCCAGAGCTGCTCTGCCCTGTTGCATACCCTGGCATATAGGTGTAATAGAACAAGGCCCAAGGCCTTTAAATCTGTAATGTAGGGTGTAGTCTGGCCTCTAGATGATATTCCGAGATTGACACAAGATGGCTGGAGCTGTTAAGTTCTCGTGCGGCCCTTTGACTTTTGTCATCACTTTCTTGCAGATGCAGACGGATTAGAATCCGTGGCAGAGCGCCCCATACCGGGTGAGGAGGTTCCCACATGAAGGTCGGTCACCGTTTGTGTTTGCAGAGCAAGTGTATATGGTGGCTGTGTTACAGCATTGTTCTTTGTCCTTGTTCTTAGGAGGAGATAAAGCCAGATCTCAGCAGTCAAGGTCAAGTGAACGAGGTAAGAAGTCACTGGTGGTAAGAACCACTTGTTATTCCTTGGGTGCCAAGTTCTGGTACAGCTCTAAGCATCCATTGTCATTTGTGTGTTTCAGGCGGTCCACTTGTAGTACACCAAAACCCCTCACCGACCGGCCGCCGGATGTGTCTCACCGCCCTCGTGAGTACTCTGCAAGTATCGTGGGACTCTGCGACGAAGCCTTTACCTTTTCCATGTGAAGGTACTGTCCGGGTGGCCTTTGGCAACGGCCGAGGAGTTGCGGCAAGTCGGGGAGGGAGGAGGGGATGGAGGGAGGGAGGGAGGAGGAGCGAGGGCCTACTCAAGTTTCAGTCATGCCACATCAGCTCGTCTCCACTCAACCCAGGTATACCCTGTGATGATGGCGTTGGCCTCGGAGCTTGGCTGAAGCGTGCGGCCCGAGGACCCTGGCCTTTTTAGGAGACAGTGAGTAGTGGAATTGTTGGGTTTTGGCCGGTGTGCCACTAAGCTCGTGTACTGATGTTCGGTTTTCTTTATTGTAGCTGACTGAGAGACAACAGCCTGGCAATGGCAGGAGCTTCTGGGACGGCGGGAGGCGGCCTTCTTTTGCTCCCCAGGAAGATTCACATCCCCAGACGTCCGAGAGATAAGTTGAGGGATATGACCCACGGAGGGAATGAAAGCGGCGTGTCGGGTCGGGGCTCTCTGGGAGGGAGTTTTGAGTCAGCTTTGGAGATGGGGATACCCAAGAAGGGGCGCCTTAGCCCGCATAATGGAAAACTCTCACGTTTGATCACAATGCTGAGGTGCGCAGGGCAGAGCAGTCCCAGTGCGTGTTGCGTCGCTTGTCTATTGTGTACGCCGTGTCTTTTGGGTGTCTTGTGTCACAGGTCTTTTGCCTTAGCCCTTCGATGTGCTTGCAGTCGTGCTTTCCGCCGAGAGTTCTCTCTCCTCTTGGCATCCTCTTGTTTGTCATCTCCTGTGTCACGAGTGCCTGCATGGGTTTGGCCCACAGCTGCTCTGCCCTGCTGCATAGCCTGGCCTCTAGGTGTATTAGAACAAGGCCCAAGGCCTTTAAATCTGTAATGTAGGGTGTAGTTTGGCCTCTAGATGATATTCCTAGATTGACACAAGATGGCTGGAGCTGTTAAGTTCTCGTGCAGCCCTTTGACTTTTGTCATCACTTTCTTGCAGATGCAGACGGATTAGAATCCTTGGCAGAGCGCCCCATACCGGGTGAGGGGGTTCCCGCATGAAGGTCAGTCACCGTTTGTGTTTGCAGAGCAAGTGTATATGGTGGCTGTGTTACAGCATTGTTCTTTGTCCTTGTTCTTAGGAGGAGATAAAGCCAGATCTCAGTAGTCAAGGTCAAGTGAACGAGGTAAGAAGTCCCTGGTGGTAAGAACCACTTGTTATTCCTTGGGTGCCAAGTTCTGGTACAGCTCTAAGCATCCATTGTCATCTGTGTGTTTTAGATGGTCCACCTGTAGTACGCCAAAACCCCTCGCCGCCGGCTGACAGACCTGGCTTGCCGCCCTCGTGAGCCCTCCAGAAATATTAAGGGACTCTGCCACGAAGCCTTTAGCTTTTCAATGTGACGGTACCATCCGGGAAGCCTTTGGCAACGGCCGAGGACTTGCAGTGAGTTGCGGAGGGAGGGAGGAGCGAGGGCCCCCTCAAGTTTTGGCGATGCCGCATCACCTTGTCTCCTCTTAACCCAGGTATACCCTGCGACGATGGTGTTGGCCTCGGAGGTTGGCCAAAGTGTGCGGCCCAAGGACCGCGGCCTTCTTAGGAGATGGTGAGGGGCAGAACTGACAGGTTTTGGCTGAGGTGCCACTAAGTTCATGCGCTGATGTTCGTTTGCTTTTGTTTATTGTAGCTGACCAAGAGATAACCAGCCCGATGAAGACATGAGGTTTCCGCCTGGCGAGGTGGCCTTCTTTTGCACCCAAGGCAGACTGATATCCTCAGACATCCAGGAGATAAGTCGAGGCCTGCGACCCACAGAGGGGGTGAAAGCGGGGTGTCGAGTTGGGACTCACCGGGAGGTATTTTTTGAGTCAGATTTGGAGGCGGGGGTACCCAAGAAGGGGCCCCTTAGGCCCCATAAAGCAAAAGTCTTGGTTTTGATCACGGTGCCGAGGTGCGCAGGGCAGAGCGGTCCCGGTACATGTCACTAGTCTATTGTGTGTTCTCTGTCTTTTGTGCATCTTGTGTCGCAGGTCTTTTGCCTTAGCCCTTTGAGATGCTTATCGCAAACGCTGGGCATTATTCTTAGCGTCTCTGTTCTTGGTGTTCCTCAGTGCGGTGCTGATACCATCGATCCTTTGACTCTTGAGCTTGGAACTTCATCAGAATCGCGTCTCTTTAGCAACGTTGAGTCGGGTGTCTTTTCAGGTCTTGTTCTGAGCTGCATCGACAGCTGTGCACCGCAACGATCCATTATAGGGGATGAGGACTTGTAAGAATGCGAAGACAGCTAGAGGATTCCGCCCGTACAATTCTCGGGCATCCGTCTTTGCGGTTCTTGGATTAAGTCTTTCTGTTAGCGTCCTCTTCTGCCAGGGTTCTTGGAGCCTTGTCGGCTCACCGCCGGTCTTGCCTAGGTCATCTCATTCCTCATTCTCTTGGTCCTTGTGCTCATCTAGCCCAGAGTTTTCTCTCCTAGTTGCGTCCCCTTGTTTGTCATCTCCTGTGTCACGGGTGCCTGCTCTGGTTTGTCCCGGAGCTGCTCTGCCCTGCTGCACAGCCTGGTGTATGGATGTAATAGGACAAGGCCCGGGGACTTGAAATTTGTAGTGTAGAGTGTAGTTTGGCCTCTAGATGGCATTCCTAGATTGACACAGGATTGTCGGAGCTGTTAAGTTCTCCTGCAGCACTTTGACTTTTGTCATCACTTTCTTGCAGATGCCGATGGATTAAATCCATGGCAGAGCGCCCCACACCGGCTGAGGGGGTTCCCATGGGAAGGTCAGTCACCGTTTGTGTTTGTAGGGCAAGGGTAAATGGTGGCTGTGTTACAGCCTAGTTCTCTGTCTTCATTTTTAGGAGGTAAAGCCGCATCTCAGCAGTCAAGGTCAAGTGAGTGAGGTAAGCGGTGACCGGCAGAAAGAAAAAGTTGTTATTGCTCGGGTGCCAGGTTCTGGTGCAGCTCTTAACATCCATTGTCATTTGTGTGTTTCAGGCGGTCCACTTGTATTACGCTGTACCCCCTCGCCTACTGGCCGACGTACCGCGCTTGCCGTCCTTGTGAGCCCTCCGCAAGTATCACGGGACTCTGCGATGAAGCCTTGACCTTTTCCATGTGAAGGCAACGGCTGAGGAGGTGCGGTGAGTGAGGGAGGGAGGGAAGAGGAGCCAAGGTCTGTTAAAGTTTCAGCGGTGCCACAGTGCCTTGTCTCCTCTTATCTTAGGTATGCGCCGCGATGACGGCGTTAGTCTTGGAGCATGGCCGAAGCGTGGGGCCCCGAGGAGCCCGGCCCTCTTAGTAGACGGTGAGTAGAGAAATTGTTGGGTTTTGGCCGACATGCCACTACGTTCACCCCTTAATGTTTGGTTCTCTTTATGGTAGCCGACTAAGAGACAATGGCCCAGCGATGGCTGGAACTTCCCAGATGGTGAGGCGGCCTTCTCTCACACCTGATGCAGATTTGCATGCCCGGACATCTGAGAGATAAGTCGAGGGCTATGCCCCACGGAGGGGATGAGAGCGGGGTGCCTGGTCAGGAGTCGCCCAGAGGGATTTTTGAATTAGCTCTTGAGATGGGGCTGTCCAAGAAAGGGCCCCTTAGGCCACATAATGGGAAAGTCTCATTTTTGATCACAATGCTGAGGCGCGTACGGCAGAGCAGTCCAGTGTGTGTTGCCTTACTCGTCTATCGTGTCTTCTGTGTCTTTTGGGCATTTCACATTGCACATCATTTTCCTTAGCCCTTTGAGGTGCCTTTGTGGTCATTCTTCTTGCAGTGAATTTTCTCTCCTTGTTGCTCCCCCTTGTTTGTCATCTCCTGTTGTTGCTGGGGCCTACGTGGGTTTGGCCCGGAGCTGCTCTGCCCTGCTGCATAGTCTGGAGTATAGGTGTGATAGGACAAGGCCTGGGGACTTGAAATTTGTAATGTAGGCTGTAGTTGGACTCTAGATTGTATTGTTAGATTGACACAAGGTGGCTGGAGCTGCTAAGTTATCGTGCAGGACTCTGACTTTTGTCATCACTTTCTTTCAGATGCAGATGGATTAACTCTGTGGCAGAGCACCCCACACCGGGAGAGGGGCTTCCTGCAGGAAGGTGACTCACTGTTTGTTTTGGCAGGGCAAGTGTAAATGGTGGCTATGTTACAGCCTAGTTGTCTGGTTTTATTTTTAGGAGGTAAAGCCAGATAGCAGCAGTCAATGTCAAGTGAGTGAGGTAAGCAGTGACGGGTGGAAAGAAAATGTTGTTATTGCTTGGGTGCCAAGTTCCGGTGCAGCTCTTAACATCCAATGTCAATTTGTGCGTTTTAGGCGGTCCATTTGTATTATGCCAAACCCCCTCACCGACCAGCTGACATACCCGGCTCGCTCTCCTTGTGAGCCATCCCCAAGTATCACTGGACTCTGAGAAGAAGCCGTTACCTTTTCCATTTGAAGGTGCTCTCTGTGTTGCCTTTGGCAATGGCCGAGGAGGTGGGGTGAGTCAGGGAGGGGAGGGAGGGTGTAGCGAGGGTCCATTCAAGTTTCTGCAATGGCACATCACCTTGTCTCCTCTTAACTCAGGTGACCCCTGCGACGGCAGCGTCGGCCTCGAAGCATGGCCAAAGCGTGTGGCCTGAGAACCCCTGCCATCTTAGGAGATGGTGAGTACAGGAACCGTAGGCTTTTGGCCCACGTGCCACTAAGTTCAGGCCTTAAAGTTTGGGTTTTTTTTCTATCGCAGCCGCCCAAGAGACAACAGCCCGATGACGACAGGAGGTTCCCGGCCGGCGAGGAGGCCTTCTTTTGCGCCCGAGGAGGATTCGCAGCCTGGGCTTCAGAGAGGTAAGTCGAGGGCTAAGACCCACAGAGGGGATGAAAGCGGGGTCTTGGGTCGGGACTCGCCAGGAGGGATTTTTGAGTCGGCTTTGGAGACGGGGATACCCAAGAAGGGGCCCCTTAGTCCCCATAAAGGGACAGTCTCACTTTTGTTCACAATGCTAAAATGTGCAGAGCAGAGGAATCATGGTGCATGTCATGTTACTTGTCTATTGTGCGTTCTCCGTCCTTTGGGCATCTTGTGTCATCTGCCTTAGCCCTTCGATGTGCTTGCGGTTGTTCTTCTTGCTGAGAGTTTTCTCTCCTCGTCACGTCCCCTTGTTTATTTGCTGTATCACGGGTGCCTGCATGGGTTTAGCCTGGAGCTGCTCTGCCCTGCTGCATAGCCTGGCCTATAAGTGTAATAGGACAGGGCCCCGGGACATGAAATTTGTAATGTAGGGTGTAGTTTGACCTCTAGATGGCATTCTGTGATTGACACAGGATGGCTGGAGCTGTTAAGTTCTCATGCAGCACTGTGGCTTTCGTCATCACTTTCTTGCAGATGCAGAAGGGTTAAATCCATGGCAGGGCGCCCTATACGGGGTGAGGGGGTTCCTGCAGGGAAGTTAGTCACAGTTTGTCTTTGTATGGCACATGTAAATGGTGGCTGTGTTACAGCAGTGTTCTGTGTCTTTATTTTTAGGAGGTAAAGCCAGATAGTAGCAGTCAAGGTGAAGTGAGCACGGTAAGCGGTGACCGGTGGAAAGAAAAAGTTGTTATTCCTTGGGTGCCAAGTTCTGGTACAGCTCTAAGCATCCATTGTCATTTGTGTGTTTCAGGTGGTCCCCTTGTATTACGCTGAAACCCCTCGCCAACCAGCCGACGGACCCGGTTTGCCGCCCTCGTGAGCCCTCTGGAAGTATTACACTGAAGTCATTATATTTTCCATTCGAAGGTACCACCGGGTAGCCTTTGGCAGCGGCCGAGGAGTTGCGGCAAGTCGGGGAGGGAGGGAGGGAGGAGGAGCGAGGGTCCACTCAGGTTTTAGCAGTGCCGCATCACCTCGTCTCCTCTTAACCCAGGTATACCCTGTGATGACAGCGTCGGCCTCCAAGCTTGGCCAAAGCATGCGACCCGAGGACACTGGCTTTCTTAGGAAATGGTGAGTTGCAGAATTGTTGGGGTTTGGCCAATGTGCGACAAAGTTCCTGTACTGATGTTTGGTTTTCTTTAATGTAGCCATCTAAGAGCAAACAGCCTGGCGAGGGCAGGAGCTTCCAGGATGGTGAGGCGGTCTTCTTTTGCGTTCCAGGTGGATTCACATCCCCAGATGTCTAAGAGATAAGTCAATGGGATGAAAGCGGAGTATCGAGTTGGGGCTCTCTGGGAGGGATTTTTGAGTCAGCTTTGGAGATGGGGATACCCAAGAAGGGGCCCCTTAGAGCCCGCATAATGGGAAAGTCTCACATTTGATCACAATGCTGAGGTGCACAGGGCAGAGCGGTCCCAGTGCATGTTGGGTCACTTGTCTATTGTATATTGTGTCTTTTGGGCATCTTGTGTCACAGGTCTTTTACCTTAGCCCTTCGATGTGCTTGCAGTCATGCTTTCTGCCGAGAGTTCTCTCTCCTCTTGGCATCCTCTTGTTTGTCATCTCCTGTTAGGAGACGGTGAGGGGCAGAATTGACGGGTTTTGGCTGAGGTGCCACTAAGTTCATGCACTGATGTTTTTTGCTTTTGTTTGTTATAGCTGACCAAGAGATAACCAGCCCGGTGAAGGCACAAGCTGCCTGCATGGTGAGGCGGCCTTCTTTTACACCCTAGGCAGATTGACATCCCCTGACATCCAGGAGATAAGTCGAGGCCTGCGACCCACAGAGGTATTAAGGGACTCTGCGACGAAGCCTTTAGCTTTTCCATGTGAAGGTACCATCCGGGAAGCCTTTGGCAACGGCCGAGGACTTGCAGTGAGTTGCGGAGGGAGGGAGGAGCGAGGGCCCCCTCAAGTTTTGGCGATGCCGCATCACCTTGTCTCCTCTTAACCCAGGTATACCCTGCGATGATGGCGATGGCGTTGGCCTCGGAGGTTGGCCAAAGCGTGCGGCCCGACGACTGCGGCCTTCTTAGGAGACGGTGAGTGGCAGAACTGACGGGTTTTGGCGGAGGTGCCACTAAGGTCATGCACTGATGTTTGTTCGGTTTTCTTTGTTTATTGTAGCTGACCAAGAGATAACCAGCCCGATGAAGACATGAGGTTTCCGCTTGGCGAGGTGGCCTTCTTTTGCACCCGAGGCAGACTGATATCCTCAGACATCCAGGAGATAAGTCGAGGCCTGCGACCCACAGAGGGGGTGAAAGCGGGGTGTCGAGTTGGGAGTCACCGGGAGGTATTTTTGAGTCAGATTTGGAGGCGGGGATACCCAAGAAGGGGCCCCTTAGGCCCCATAAAGCAAAAGTCTTGGATTTGATCACGGTGCCGAGGTGCGCAGGGCAGAGCGGTCCCGGTACATGTCACTAGTCTATTGTGCGTTCTCTGTCTTTTGTGCATCTTGTGTCGCAGGTCTTTTGCCTTAGCCCTTTGAGATGCTTATCGCAAACGCTGGGCCTTATTCTTAGCGTCTCTGTTCTTGGTGTTCCTCAGTGCGGTGCTGATACCATTGATCCTTTGACTCGTGAGCTTGGAGGTGCATCAGCATCACGTCTCTCTTCAGCGACATTGAGTCGGGTGTCTTTTCAGGTCTTGTTCTGAGCTGCATCGACAGCTGTGCACTGCAACGATCCATTATAGGGGATGAGGACTTGTAAGAATGCGAAGATAGCTAGAGGATTCCGCCCGTCCAATTCTCGGGCATCCGTCTTTGCAGTTCTTGGAATAAGTCCTTCTGTTATCATCCTCTTCTGCCAGGGTTCGTGCAGCCTCCTTGGCTCCCCGTCGGTCTCGCCTAGGTCATCTCATTCCTCATTTGCTCGGTCCTTGTGATCATCTAGCCCAGAGTTTTCTCTCTTTGTTGCATCCCCTTGTTTGTCATCTCCTGTGTCACGGGTGCCTGCGTGGGTTTGGCCCAGAGCTGCTCTGCCCTGTTGCATACCCTGGCATATAGGTGTAATAGAACAAGGCCCAAGGCCTTTAAATCTGTAATGTAGGGTGTAGTCTGGCCTCTAGATGATATTCCGAGATTGACACAAGATGGCTGGAGCTGTTAAGTTCTCGTGCGGCCCTTTGACTTTTGTCATCACTTTCTTGCAGATGCAGACGGATTAGAATCCGTGGCAGAGCGCCCCATACCGGGTGAGGAGGTTCCCACATGAAGGTCGGTCACCGTTTGTGTTTGCAGAGCAAGTGTATATGGTGGCTGTGTTACAGCATTGTTCTTTGTCCTTGTTCTTAGGAGGAGATAAAGCCAGATCTCAGCAGTCAAGGTCAAGTGAACGAGGTAAGAAGTCACTGGTGGTAAGAACCACTTGTTATTCCTTGGGTGCCAAGTTCTGGTACAGCTCTAAGCATCCATTGTCATTTGTGTGTTTCAGGCGGTCCACTTGTAGTACACCAAAACCCCTCACCGACCGGCCGCCGGATGTGTCTCACCGCCCTCGTGAGTACTCTGCAAGTATCGTGGGACTCTGCGACGAAGCCTTTACCTTTTCCATGTGAAGGTACTGTCCGGGTGGCCTTTGGCAACGGCCGAGGAGTTGCGGCAAGTCGGGGAGGGAGGAGGGGATGGAGGGAGGGAGGGAGGAGGAGCGAGGGCCTACTCAAGTTTCAGTCATGCCACATCAGCTCGTCTCCACTCAACCCAGGTATACCCTGTGATGATGGCGTTGGCCTCGGAGCTTGGCTGAAGCGTGCGGCCCGAGGACCCTGGCCTTTTTAGGAGACAGTGAGTAGTGGAATTGTTGGGTTTTGGCCGGTGTGCCACTAAGCTCGTGTACTGATGTTCGGTTTTCTTTATTGTAGCTGACTGAGAGACAACAGCCTGGCAATGGCAGGAGCTTCTGGGACGGCGGGAGGCGGCCTTCTTTTGCTCCCCAGGAAGATTCACATCCCCAGACGTCCGAGAGATAAGTTGAGGGATATGACCCACGGAGGGAATGAAAGCGGCGTGTCGGGTCGGGGCTCTCTGGGAGGGAGTTTTGAGTCAGCTTTGGAGATGGGGATACCCAAGAAGGGGCGCCTTAGCCCGCATAATGGAAAACTCTCACGTTTGATCACAATGCTGAGGTGCGCAGGGCAGAGCAGTCCCAGTGCGTGTTGCGTCGCTTGTCTATTGTGTACGCCGTGTCTTTTGGGTGTCTTGTGTCACAGGTCTTTTGCCTTAGCCCTTCGATGTGCTTGCAGTCGTGCTTTCCGCCGAGAGTTCTCTCTCCTCTTGGCATCCTCTTGTTTGTCATCTCCTGTGTCACGAGTGCCTGCATGGGTTTGGCCCACAGCTGCTCTGCCCTGCTGCATAGCCTGGCCTCTAGGTGTATTAGAACAAGGCCCAAGGCCTTTAAATCTGTAATGTAGGGTGTAGTTTGGCCTCTAGATGATATTCCTAGATTGACACAAGATGGCTGGAGCTGTTAAGTTCTCGTGCAGCCCTTTGACTTTTGTCATCACTTTCTTGCAGATGCAGACGGATTAGAATCCTTGGCAGAGCGCCCCATACCGGGTGAGGGGGTTCCCGCATGAAGGTCAGTCACCGTTTGTGTTTGCAGAGCAAGTGTATATGGTGGCTGTGTTACAGCATTGTTCTTTGTCCTTGTTCTTAGGAGGAGATAAAGCCAGATCTCAGTAGTCAAGGTCAAGTGAACGAGGTAAGAAGTCCCTGGTGGTAAGAACCACTTGTTATTCCTTGGGTGCCAAGTTCTGGTACAGCTCTAAGCATCCATTGTCATCTGTGTGTTTTAGATGGTCCACCTGTAGTACGCCAAAACCCCTCGCCGCCGGCTGACAGACCTGGCTTGCCGCCCTCGTGAGCCCTCCAGAAATATTAAGGGACTCTGCCACGAAGCCTTTAGCTTTTCAATGTGACGGTACCATCCGGGAAGCCTTTGGCAACGGCCGAGGACTTGCAGTGAGTTGCGGAGGGAGGGAGGAGCGAGGGCCCCCTCAAGTTTTGGCGATGCCGCATCACCTTGTCTCCTCTTAACCCAGGTATACCCTGCGACGATGGTGTTGGCCTCGGAGGTTGGCCAAAGTGTGCGGCCCAAGGACCGCGGCCTTCTTAGGAGATGGTGAGGGGCAGAACTGACAGGTTTTGGCTGAGGTGCCACTAAGTTCATGCGCTGATGTTCGTTTGCTTTTGTTTATTGTAGCTGACCAAGAGATAACCAGCCCGATGAAGACATGAGGTTTCCGCCTGGCGAGGTGGCCTTCTTTTGCACCCAAGGCAGACTGATATCCTCAGACATCCAGGAGATAAGTCGAGGCCTGCGACCCACAGAGGGGGTGAAAGCGGGGTGTCGAGTTGGGACTCACCGGGAGGTATTTTTTGAGTCAGATTTGGAGGCGGGGGTACCCAAGAAGGGGCCCCTTAGGCCCCATAAAGCAAAAGTCTTGGTTTTGATCACGGTGCCGAGGTGCGCAGGGCAGAGCGGTCCCGGTACATGTCACTAGTCTATTGTGTGTTCTCTGTCTTTTGTGCATCTTGTGTCGCAGGTCTTTTGCCTTAGCCCTTTGAGATGCTTATCGCAAACGCTGGGCATTATTCTTAGCGTCTCTGTTCTTGGTGTTCCTCAGTGCGGTGCTGATACCATCGATCCTTTGACTCTTGAGCTTGGAACTTCATCAGAATCGCGTCTCTTTAGCAACGTTGAGTCGGGTGTCTTTTCAGGTCTTGTTCTGAGCTGCATCGACAGCTGTGCACCGCAACGATCCATTATAGGGGATGAGGACTTGTAAGAATGCGAAGACAGCTAGAGGATTCCGCCCGTACAATTCTCGGGCATCCGTCTTTGCGGTTCTTGGATTAAGTCTTTCTGTTAGCGTCCTCTTCTGCCAGGGTTCTTGGAGCCTTGTCGGCTCACCGCCGGTCTTGCCTAGGTCATCTCATTCCTCATTCTCTTGGTCCTTGTGCTCATCTAGCCCAGAGTTTTCTCTCCTAGTTGCGTCCCCTTGTTTGTCATCTCCTGTGTCACGGGTGCCTGCTCTGGTTTGTCCCGGAGCTGCTCTGCCCTGCTGCACAGCCTGGTGTATGGATGTAATAGGACAAGGCCCGGGGACTTGAAATTTGTAGTGTAGAGTGTAGTTTGGCCTCTAGATGGCATTCCTAGATTGACACAGGATTGTCGGAGCTGTTAAGTTCTCCTGCAGCACTTTGACTTTTGTCATCACTTTCTTGCAGATGCCGATGGATTAAATCCATGGCAGAGCGCCCCACACCGGCTGAGGGGGTTCCCATGGGAAGGTCAGTCACCGTTTGTGTTTGTAGGGCAAGGGTAAATGGTGGCTGTGTTACAGCCTAGTTCTCTGTCTTCATTTTTAGGAGGTAAAGCCGCATCTCAGCAGTCAAGGTCAAGTGAGTGAGGTAAGCGGTGACCGGCAGAAAGAAAAAGTTGTTATTGCTCGGGTGCCAGGTTCTGGTGCAGCTCTTAACATCCATTGTCATTTGTGTGTTTCAGGCGGTCCACTTGTATTACGCTGTACCCCCTCGCCTACTGGCCGACGTACCGCGCTTGCCGTCCTTGTGAGCCCTCCGCAAGTATCACGGGACTCTGCGATGAAGCCTTGACCTTTTCCATGTGAAGGCAACGGCTGAGGAGGTGCGGTGAGTGAGGGAGGGAGGGAAGAGGAGCCAAGGTCTGTTAAAGTTTCAGCGGTGCCACAGTGCCTTGTCTCCTCTTATCTTAGGTATGCGCCGCGATGACGGCGTTAGTCTTGGAGCATGGCCGAAGCGTGGGGCCCCGAGGAGCCCGGCCCTCTTAGTAGACGGTGAGTAGAGAAATTGTTGGGTTTTGGCCGACATGCCACTACGTTCACCCCTTAATGTTTGGTTCTCTTTATGGTAGCCGACTAAGAGACAATGGCCCAGCGATGGCTGGAACTTCCCAGATGGTGAGGCGGCCTTCTCTCACACCTGATGCAGATTTGCATGCCCGGACATCTGAGAGATAAGTCGAGGGCTATGCCCCACGGAGGGGATGAGAGCGGGGTGCCTGGTCAGGAGTCGCCCAGAGGGATTTTTGAATTAGCTCTTGAGATGGGGCTGTCCAAGAAAGGGCCCCTTAGGCCACATAATGGGAAAGTCTCATTTTTGATCACAATGCTGAGGCGCGTACGGCAGAGCAGTCCAGTGTGTGTTGCCTTACTCGTCTATCGTGTCTTCTGTGTCTTTTGGGCATTTCACATTGCACATCATTTTCCTTAGCCCTTTGAGGTGCCTTTGTGGTCATTCTTCTTGCAGTGAATTTTCTCTCCTTGTTGCTCCCCCTTGTTTGTCATCTCCTGTTGTTGCTGGGGCCTACGTGGGTTTGGCCCGGAGCTGCTCTGCCCTGCTGCATAGTCTGGAGTATAGGTGTGATAGGACAAGGCCTGGGGACTTGAAATTTGTAATGTAGGCTGTAGTTGGACTCTAGATTGTATTGTTAGATTGACACAAGGTGGCTGGAGCTGCTAAGTTATCGTGCAGGACTCTGACTTTTGTCATCACTTTCTTTCAGATGCAGATGGATTAACTCTGTGGCAGAGCACCCCACACCGGGAGAGGGGCTTCCTGCAGGAAGGTGACTCACTGTTTGTTTTGGCAGGGCAAGTGTAAATGGTGGCTATGTTACAGCCTAGTTGTCTGGTTTTATTTTTAGGAGGTAAAGCCAGATAGCAGCAGTCAATGTCAAGTGAGTGAGGTAAGCAGTGACGGGTGGAAAGAAAATGTTGTTATTGCTTGGGTGCCAAGTTCCGGTGCAGCTCTTAACATCCAATGTCAATTTGTGCGTTTTAGGCGGTCCATTTGTATTATGCCAAACCCCCTCACCGACCAGCTGACATACCCGGCTCGCTCTCCTTGTGAGCCATCCCCAAGTATCACTGGACTCTGAGAAGAAGCCGTTACCTTTTCCATTTGAAGGTGCTCTCTGTGTTGCCTTTGGCAATGGCCGAGGAGGTGGGGTGAGTCAGGGAGGGGAGGGAGGGTGTAGCGAGGGTCCATTCAAGTTTCTGCAATGGCACATCACCTTGTCTCCTCTTAACTCAGGTGACCCCTGCGACGGCAGCGTCGGCCTCGAAGCATGGCCAAAGCGTGTGGCCTGAGAACCCCTGCCATCTTAGGAGATGGTGAGTACAGGAACCGTAGGCTTTTGGCCCACGTGCCACTAAGTTCAGGCCTTAAAGTTTGGGTTTTTTTTCTATCGCAGCCGCCCAAGAGACAACAGCCCGATGACGACAGGAGGTTCCCGGCCGGCGAGGAGGCCTTCTTTTGCGCCCGAGGAGGATTCGCAGCCTGGGCTTCAGAGAGGTAAGTCGAGGGCTAAGACCCACAGAGGGGATGAAAGCGGGGTCTTGGGTCGGGACTCGCCAGGAGGGATTTTTGAGTCGGCTTTGGAGACGGGGATACCCAAGAAGGGGCCCCTTAGTCCCCATAAAGGGACAGTCTCACTTTTGTTCACAATGCTAAAATGTGCAGAGCAGAGGAATCATGGTGCATGTCATGTTACTTGTCTATTGTGCGTTCTCCGTCCTTTGGGCATCTTGTGTCATCTGCCTTAGCCCTTCGATGTGCTTGCGGTTGTTCTTCTTGCTGAGAGTTTTCTCTCCTCGTCACGTCCCCTTGTTTATTTGCTGTATCACGGGTGCCTGCATGGGTTTAGCCTGGAGCTGCTCTGCCCTGCTGCATAGCCTGGCCTATAAGTGTAATAGGACAGGGCCCCGGGACATGAAATTTGTAATGTAGGGTGTAGTTTGACCTCTAGATGGCATTCTGTGATTGACACAGGATGGCTGGAGCTGTTAAGTTCTCATGCAGCACTGTGGCTTTCGTCATCACTTTCTTGCAGATGCAGAAGGGTTAAATCCATGGCAGGGCGCCCTATACGGGGTGAGGGGGTTCCTGCAGGGAAGTTAGTCACAGTTTGTCTTTGTATGGCACATGTAAATGGTGGCTGTGTTACAGCAGTGTTCTGTGTCTTTATTTTTAGGAGGTAAAGCCAGATAGTAGCAGTCAAGGTGAAGTGAGCACGGTAAGCGGTGACCGGTGGAAAGAAAAAGTTGTTATTCCTTGGGTGCCAAGTTCTGGTACAGCTCTAAGCATCCATTGTCATTTGTGTGTTTCAGGTGGTCCCCTTGTATTACGCTGAAACCCCTCGCCAACCAGCCGACGGACCCGGTTTGCCGCCCTCGTGAGCCCTCTGGAAGTATTACACTGAAGTCATTATATTTTCCATTCGAAGGTACCACCGGGTAGCCTTTGGCAGCGGCCGAGGAGTTGCGGCAAGTCGGGGAGGGAGGGAGGGAGGAGGAGCGAGGGTCCACTCAGGTTTTAGCAGTGCCGCATCACCTCGTCTCCTCTTAACCCAGGTATACCCTGTGATGACAGCGTCGGCCTCCAAGCTTGGCCAAAGCATGCGACCCGAGGACACTGGCTTTCTTAGGAAATGGTGAGTTGCAGAATTGTTGGGGTTTGGCCAATGTGCGACAAAGTTCCTGTACTGATGTTTGGTTTTCTTTAATGTAGCCATCTAAGAGCAAACAGCCTGGCGAGGGCAGGAGCTTCCAGGATGGTGAGGCGGTCTTCTTTTGCGTTCCAGGTGGATTCACATCCCCAGATGTCTAAGAGATAAGTCAATGGGATGAAAGCGGAGTATCGAGTTGGGGCTCTCTGGGAGGGATTTTTGAGTCAGCTTTGGAGATGGGGATACCCAAGAAGGGGCCCCTTAGAGCCCGCATAATGGGAAAGTCTCACATTTGATCACAATGCTGAGGTGCACAGGGCAGAGCGGTCCCAGTGCATGTTGGGTCACTTGTCTATTGTATATTGTGTCTTTTGGGCATCTTGTGTCACAGGTCTTTTACCTTAGCCCTTCGATGTGCTTGCAGTCATGCTTTCTGCCGAGAGTTCTCTCTCCTCTTGGCATCCTCTTGTTTGTCATCTCCTGTTAGGAGACGGTGAGGGGCAGAATTGACGGGTTTTGGCTGAGGTGCCACTAAGTTCATGCACTGATGTTTTTTGCTTTTGTTTGTTATAGCTGACCAAGAGATAACCAGCCCGGTGAAGGCACAAGCTGCCTGCATGGTGAGGCGGCCTTCTTTTACACCCTAGGCAGATTGACATCCCCTGACATCCAGGAGATAAGTCGAGGCCTGCGACCCACAGAGGTATTAAGGGACTCTGCGACGAAGCCTTTAGCTTTTCCATGTGAAGGTACCATCCGGGAAGCCTTTGGCAACGGCCGAGGACTTGCAGTGAG
This sequence comes from Corvus hawaiiensis, assembly GCF_020740725.1. Lineage (NCBI taxonomy): Eukaryota > Metazoa > Chordata > Aves > Passeriformes > Corvidae > Corvus > Corvus hawaiiensis. The sequence continues at coordinate 66,103,310 of NC_063218.1, forward strand.
TTGCGGAGGGAGGGAGGAGCGAGGGCCCCCTCAAGTTTTGGCGATGCCGCATCACCTTGTCTCCTCTTAACCCAGGTATACCCTGCGATGATGGCGATGGCGTTGGCCTCGGAGGTTGGCCAAAGCGTGCGGCCCGACGACTGCGGCCTTCTTAGGAGACGGTGAGTGGCAGAACTGACGGGTTTTGGCGGAGGTGCCACTAAGGTCATGCACTGATGTTTGTTCGGTTTTCTTTGTTTATTGTAGCTGACCAAGAGATAACCAGCCCGATGAAGACATGAGGTTTCCGCTTGGCGAGGTGGCCTTCTTTTGCACCCGAGGCAGACTGATATCCTCAGACATCCAGGAGATAAGTCGAGGCCTGCGACCCACAGAGGGGGTGAAAGCGGGGTGTCGAGTTGGGACTCACCGGGAGGTATTTTTGAGTCAGATTTGGAGGCGGGGATACCCAAGAAGGGGCCCCTTAGGCCCCATAAAGCAAAAGTCTTGGATTTGATCACGGTGCCGAGGTGCGCAGGGCAGAGCGGTCCCGGTACATGTCACTAGTCTATTGTGCGTTCTCTGTCTTTTGTGCATCTTGTGTCGCAGGTCTTTTGCCTTAGCCCTTTGAGATGCTTATCGCAAACGCTGGGCCTTATTCTTCGCGTCTCTGTTCTTGGTGTTCCTCAGTGCGGTGCCGATACCATTGATCCTTTGACTCGTGAGCTTGGAGGTGCATCAGCATCACGTCTCTCTTCAGCGACATTGAGTCGGGTGTCTTTTCAGGTCTTGTTCTGAGCTGCATCGACAGCTGTGCACTGCAACGATCCATTATAGGGGATGAGGACTTGTAAGAATGCGAAGATAGCTAGAGGATTCCGCCCGTCCAATTCTCGGGCATCCGTCTTTGCAGTTCTTGGAATAAGTCCTTCTGTTATCATCCTCTTCTGCCAGGGTTCGTGCAGCCTCCTTGGCTCCCCGTCGGTCTCGTTCCTCATTTGCTCGGTCCTTGTGATCATCTAGCCCAGAGTTTTCTCTCTTTGTTGCATCCCCTTGTTTGTCATCTCCTGTGTCACGGGTGCCTGAGTGGGTTTGGCCCACAGCTGCTCTGCCCTGCTGCATACTCTGGCGTATGGGTGTACCAGGACAAGGCCCGGGGGCTTGTAATTTGTGATGTAGGCTGTAGTTTGGCCTCTAGATGGTATTCCTAGATTGACACAGGATGGCTGGAGCTGTGAAGTTCTCCTGCAGCCCTTTGACTTTTGTCATCACTTTCTTTCAGATGCAGACGGATTATGACTGTGGCAGAGCGCCCTGTACCTGGAGAGGGAGTTCCTGTAGGAAGGTCAGTCCCCGTTTGTCTTTGCAGGGCAATCATAAATGGTGGCTATGTTACAGCATTGTTCCTTGTCTTTGTTTTTAGGAAGTAAAGCTGGATATTGATGTTTAAGGTCAATGGAGTGAGGTAAACGGCGACTGGTGGACAGAAGGTGTTGGTATTGCTCCAGTATCAATGTCTGCTTCAGCTCTAAGCATCCACTGTTGTTTGTTCCTCTTCAGCGGTCCACTCGCAAGATGTCCTGGCCCAGAATGCCAGGGGCCAGGTGGGTGCAAGCTTAAGGTATTGGTGTGGCACACTTCAGTCGGAGTGGGGCGGTTGTGATTTCAGTCTCTCAGCCTGTTTTTTTGCTTTGTTTCTTTGCAGGTGCTGCCGCCGCCCTAGGCGTGCCAAGGAACAGAGGCGAGCAGGCCACTCGGCATTTAGGCGGGGCGACTAATAAGAGAGCGGTATATGGCGGCGTGTCAAGCGTGTACCTTTTCACTTTGCGGGTATCGTCCAGGCCACCTCCAGAGTTGGATGAAGATTTGAGGTGTGCCGGGGCAGCAGTGTGGAGGAGCCCTGGGGATTAATCTTCTGGAGGGCGATAGTCACATTTTCTGTTTTGTCGTCTTGGGTACGATGAGCCGGTGTGGAGCTCAAGTTTGGAAACGGCCGGTAAGCGATTAGCCTCGGCAGTTAAGAGGGAGGGGGGTGTTGCGGAAGGGGTCACTTCTGGGACATCTCATCGCAGTCTGAAGTTTCTTTTTGAATTTTCGCAGCCTCCAAAGCGGACTACAGGGAATGTACTGATGTCCACACTGCCCACGTGTTCTTTTCTGTCGAGCACAGGTTTTTTCTGCTCATCTCTGAAAGCTAAGTGTTGGGACCCGTGGTCTGGAGAAGGGAAAAGCCTTTGGAATCACAGGAGGCAATTTGAAGTTAGCTTAGAGGAGAGGGCTGTAGCAGGCCGGGCCCCTTGGAAGTAAAGGGAGAAGGTTTCTCCTCAGCATCACCTGACCCTTTGCCGGGCACAGCAGTTCCATACCCACGTTTTTGTGAGCTTTGTGTCATCTGCCCTCTTTGAGTCTCGATGTCATCGCGGGTCTTTTCGCCCGAGGAGCTCGCCTTCGGGTCCCGAGCGGTCACCCGGCAGTCATCACCTCTTTCTCTAGGCCTACTGAGCTTCTTGAGCATCCTCTTAACAGCTTTGGCACTAACTTCTTGTAAGGAGTTGTTTCACCATCACGTGCTATTGCCGTAGAGCCTTTTTTCCTTTGGCATCGTCGCTTTCTGGGTCATCTTGCAGCAGGAATCCTGGGTCCATCAGGTGAAACTGCTGGGCAGTTTTAACTTCTCTCTGTGTTACGTAGTTTGTGTCTATGTTACGTAGTTTGTGTCCATCGTCTTCCGTGTCATAGGGCTTTGTTATGTCTCAATGCTTTATCGGCAGCGGGGGGGGTCTCTGCTCACCTACTTTTCCAGATCGGGCTTATTCCAGCATCTTTACTTTTTTACTTTTTGAGAACAGAGGAAGTACAGGAGATGTTCTCATCTATCTTCCGTCTCACTTTCAGTAGTGCCTTCTGTTCATGTCCTATTCCCTTGCACTTCTTTACGGAGCGTATTAGACCCTCCTCAGGTGACCATGGTAGTTCCGTAGGTTCCGTCGCCTTAAAGCGTATCGGGCTCGAGAATTAATCTTCCGGAGAGTTATCTCAAGCCCTCTCATCATCTTTGCTTATATCCGGCGCACCGCCTTGTCCATGAGCTATTTACGGTTGGAGCTGCCCTGCCCCGGCAAGGTCACAGTTAAGAAGAGCAGTTAGAAAACTTAAAGGTTCCTATCTTTTCTATGGGATTCTGGGTAGAAAATTTATGGGCCTGGCACGGGGATAACTCCTAGCCTTCGGCCCCTCACTGACCGCCTCACCTTGTCTCGCAGGTCCCCGAGGCGGCTTCGGATCTCTGCCGTCACCGACGCTACTGATTTTTTTTCGAGGATCAGCAGCTGGAAGATATGCTGAAGCATCTCCATCAGTAGAGCGTTTTGAGGAAGGGCTGCAGTCAGTGCGTAAGCTGAAGAGTGTGAGAGTGTGTGACTGTCTGTGTCTGTGTGCGAGAGCTTGTCTGCCTGTGAGAGCGTGTGTGTTGACCGGTTCTAATGTCACGTGTGTGATTTTTGCCTTTCAGGTTTCTCAACACTAAATTTTTAAATTTAGAATTAAAAAAATCCCAGCTGCGTTGGGTTTTTTTTCCCCCCCCAGCTGGGTTTTTTTTCCCTCGGTCTTGGCCGGTCTGCGAGGCGACATTCATCGCCAAGGTTTGGGTGGGGACCCTGCCGGTGCCAGGGTTTTGTCAGGCAGGACAATTTGGAGGCTCCCGGGAACCACATTCCCGTGGAGTGCCGAGAGTTAGCGGAGGGCTTGAGATGAGAGCGAGGGCGGGTTTGTGTGGAAGCTAAAGGAGGTGCGGGTGGTGGATGAGTGTTGCGTTCTCCACATGTTGCTGTTGTTTTGGGTTTCCTATAACAATAAAAGAAAATGGAATAAATGCCCCAGAAATAGAAAAATTTTTATTGTATTGATATGTATTTGGCTTGCATTGCCCTGTATTGTTCTGTATTTGTGTTTGCCATTGCATTTCCATGTATTGCTCTGTATGTAAATTGGACTTTTACTAGAGTGTGTACGGATTGTATTCATACTTGCGTTTGTATATGTTATTTCCACATGTTTTGCTGAAGTGTAAGTAAAAAAAATTCATTCAGCACAGATGACGAAATATACCCTATTCCTCTCACTCCCCACCTTTTGGTTCCTGTCTTTCTTTGGTTTAGTAATTTTTTCGCTGTGTTTCTTGCTTTGCTACTCATCTTGGCTTTAATTTTCAGTCTATTCCTCACTTTACTTTTTCTGACTTTCTTTCTGTCTCTGTTTCTAACTCTCTTGCTCAGTTTCTCTATGTCTCTCTCTAGCTCTATTTTTCTTCAGCTCTATTTCTCTTTTTCTCTTTAAAGCTATTTCTCTTTTAAACTTGCTTTCTTTTTTTCTGAAACCCTATTTTTCTCTATTCCTTTTTCCCTCTAAATCTATTTTTTTCTCTATTTCTTTTTGTTTTCTCTCACTTTAACTTTCTTTCTGACTTTCTTTATTTCTGACTTTCTAGTGACTTTCTAGCTTTCTTCCTAAATATCTCTCTAACTTTCAAAAGGTCTTTCTACCTTTGTTCGTTTCTAACTTTCTACCTTTCTACCTCTGTTTGCTTCCACCCTTCTTTCTAACTTTGTTTCTTTCTGCCTTTCTAACTTTGCTTCTATCGTTCTTTGTTTCTAAATGTCTATGTTTTTAACTGTCTTTGTTTCCATCAAACTTTCCAGCTTTCTAACTTTGTCTGGTTCTAAATTTCTACCTTTTTAACTTTCTTTGTTTCTAACTTTGTAGCTTTTGAAGTTTCTACATTCCTAATTTTGTTTCTAACTTTCTACCTTTCTAATTTTATTTCGTTATAACTTGGTTTGTTTCTACCTTTCTAAATTTTTGTTTCTAGCTTTATTTTTTTCTCACTTTCCACCTTTCTGCCTTTCGAAATATCTACCTTGCTAACTTTCTACATTTCTAACTTTGTTTTTGACTTTCAACCTTTCTAACTTTGTTCTTTTCTAACGTTGTTTATTTCTAACTATCTACCTTTCTAAATTTGTTTCTAACCATATTCATTTCTAACTGGTTTATGTTGTAAATTATTTCCTTTCTAATTTTATTTCTTGATAAATTGGTTTGTTTCCAACTTTCTATCTTTCTAAATTTTTTTTGTTTCTAACTTTATTTGTTTCTCACTTTCTACCTGTATGCCTTCCTAAATATCTGCCTTTCTAACTTTGTTTGTTTCTCACTTTCTATCTTTCTAACTTTCTTTGTTTCTATCTTGATTTGTTTCTAACTTTCTACCTTTTTAATTTTCTACCTTTCTACCTTTGTTCTGTTCTAACTTTGTTTGTTTCTACTTTTCCACCTTTCTAAATTTGTTCTGTTCTAACTTTGTCTCTAATTTTCTACCTTTCTAAACTTGTTTCTTTCTAACTTTCTGCCTTTCTAACTCGGTTGGTTTCTAACTTTCCACCTTTCTAAGTTTGTTTGTAACTTTTTATCTTTCTAACTTCCTACCTTTTTAACTTTGTTTGCTTCTTTCTACGTTTCTAACTTTGTTTCTTCCTTTCTAACTTTCTACCTTTACCTTTCAAAATTTCTACCTTTCTAAATTAGTTTATTTCTTATTTCTTTTTTTCTAAGTTTGTTTGTTTCTGCCTCTAATTTTCTGCCCTTCTAACTTTTTACCTTTCTTTCTACCTTTCTAACTTTGTTCCTTTCTAACTAACTTTGGTGGTTTATACCTTTGTTTCTTTTTACCTTTCTTCTTTTATAATATTTTGTTTCTATTTTTCTACCTTTCTAACTTTGTTCTTTTCTTACTCTGGTTTCTAACTTTCTACCTCTGTAAGTATAAATTTGTTTGTAACTTTGTTTCTTACCTTCTGCCTTTCTAACTTTGTTTCTTTCTAACTTTTTACTTCTCTTTCTACATTGTAAACCTTATTTCTAATTTTATACCCTTCTAACCTTCATTGTTTCTAACGTTCTACCTTTCTAGCTTCCTACTTTTCTACCTTTGTGCCTTCCAAACCTTTTACTACTCTAATTTTCTACATTTCTGACTTTATTTCTAGCTTTCTGCCTTTCTAACTTTCTACCTTAGTTGTTTCTAACTTTTTTTGGTTCTTATTTGTAGTTTTCTTAAGTTTTCTGGTTCTTACTCTGTACCTTTCTAAACTTACTTATTTCTTCTTTTCTTCCTTTCTAACTTTATTAGTTTGTGTCTTTCTGCCCTTCCAACTTTGTTTTTATTTTTCATCTTTCCTTGTTTTTTTTCTCCATTTTTAACTTTTTCCTTTCTAACTGTGTTTGTTTCTTGTTTTCTACTTTTCTCACTTTGTTGTTTTCTAATTTTCTTTGTTTCTACCTCTCTATGCTTCTAACCTTGTTTCTATCTTACTAATTTTCTAATTGACTACGTGTGCCGGTTTGGCCAAATTTAGAAATATATCCTCTGAGAGAAGGCAGGCTGCAAACCACCCCTCCCCCACCAGGTTTGGGGGGGAAAAAAAATATCCTCAAAGGAAAGCGAAAGAGATAAAAACGTTTTATTTAACAAACACACAGAAAGAGGATAACGACGCTAAATAATAACACCTCTCTCTCTGCTGAGAGAAACCTGGGAAAATTTCAGAGTCCTGCTGTAGATCTCTCTCTCCTCGGAGCTGGGACGGGGCATTGGGCCCACCTCCAGGGCCAAGGCCTCAGTGGAAATTCCTCCCGATGTATTCTGATGTTGAGCAGTCCAGCAGAGGAAAAAAAAAATATCAAAGTCCCAGGAAAACAAAAGTTCGGCTGTCCGTCTCTCTCTGGAGAAAGAAAAAGGAGCTGAAAAACCGGCCGAAAGCAAGCAGGGTGCTTTCCCCACTCTCGCTCTGCTGCCGCAGCTGACCAAAAAGTCTCTACCTCTGTGTGACCTTGAACAAGCTGCAAACTCCTTTGAAGAAGTTTTGCTCAGGTTTCAGCCCCCCTCCCCCCCCCCCCCCCCCCCAGTTCAGTTTAATGGCACAGAAAGGCACAAAATTAATTTCTGGGTATGGGGCAGCGATAGGGGATACACATCACAAAGTGAGACACTATGTTTTGAACTTCCTACCTCTCTAACTTTGGTTTTAACTTTCTACCTCTCAAACTTTTTTCTCTTCTAAATCGGTTTGTTTCTAACTTCCTACCTTTCTTACTTTCTACATTTCAAACTTTACAGGTTTCTAACTTTCTATTTCTTAACAGAAAGTCAAAACGCAGGAAAAGCGCCAGAACCGCAAACAGGCCCGGGTACAGCACCGCCTTTGCGGGTCACTATCACACCATTCTCTACTTTCTCTGCCCCTTCTCTATGACCTTTTTCCTTCAATTTTCTCTTCCAGCCCCCTAGTTCTGTCTAAAACAATGCATCTAAACAATAATAGAGATAACAATACATCAAGTTCAGATAAAGGCACTGAAGTCAACAGTTCTGATGTTACGACCTTCTCACAGATAACACAAGTTTCCAAAGAACTCTCTCGGAACAGGTAAAGAAGAGAAAGCGCACAGACTTTCAATGCAGTACTCTAAAACCGACGAGAGATTTAGTCTCTGCCGGAGCCACAGCTCCTCTGGACTCGGGCCCAGAGGGAAGCCAAAGCACAGGGATCGAATTAAAACCTTTGGACAGGCTGAGCTACATGAAGCCACACCAAAGTGAAATAGAAAGATAGATTTTTAACTTCAGTAGAAATATATGCTAAGTGCCTTAAACATGAAAAAGCCGTAGCAGAGACCTTAAACACAGTTCTTGCCGCAGCAGCGTTACCTTTTCACGGAATTCTTTACTTTAGACAAAATATAGATAGAATTACACCGTTCATATTTTTTAGATAGAGCGTTCACATAAACAATAAGAGCCGATAGAAACTGCATATGCAAATCTGTGTAATACCTAGGTAGTACTTGTGTAAGGCTTACCGCTGTTAGAATTAGGCCAGGATAGGTTAAGAAAAACTAGAATTGTGTATTAATCTTATCGGTCAGTTAAGAAATATAATCCAGACTTCTGTAAGAAAAAAAATAGAGTGTATAGTACATTGTATAGAGGGTATCATGTATAGTGTGTATAGTATATAAAGCATATAGAGTATACGGAGCATATAGAACATATAGAAGAGGCTGTTTTTGCCCGCTGTTGCTGCTGCTGCTTGGCTTTATCACGTAACCCCCTTTGAACTCTGCCTTCAAGAAAACTATGAGACTATGAAATAAAGAACTTAGCAGAACAGCAGCCTCCTCTGCTCCGTTACCCTGGTCCGGGAAGGACGGTTACCCCGTCAAAAGCTCAACAAGTCTCGTATATCAAATCTCAAAAGTTACATGCATACTTATGGAACGCTTTATAGTTTAAAAAAATATTTCAAAAACCAACCGAAATGATGCCATGAACATTTTTTTGCCTTTTCTTTTATACCCCTGTTATACCTTTTTACAGCTTCTGTATTCCTAGTGCTTTTTGCCTACATTCTTGGACTTGTTTGTTAAGCTAAGAGACTAAACATTTTAGAAGCTTCGTAGCTAGGGATCAGTGCGCCCCAGACCCCAAGGTCCTCTCCAGAACATATTCTGTAAACCAAGATAGAACCATCCAGGGGAAGGTTCCTTGGGGAGGGGGGGCTCACTTGAGCCTCTCATTGGGGAATCTTTGATAGATATGTTAATTAGTAAAGCCTATAATGTTATACCCAATGCTGGGGGGGAGACGGGGAAGACAGACACAGGAAAAGACTCGGCGGGGTGCATCTCGATGCATATGACCTGGATGCGTACACCTAAGGATCCTTAAAAATAAATACCAAGGTAAAATCCCTTTTCCCCTTCTAACTGCGTATGCCTCTTGATTTTAAGACCAGGAAAAGGCATCACTGACAGTTTACCTGCACCTGGCATCAACTATCTATTATCTATGGAAAGGAAAGCCCGGTGCCTCAGCGTGTCAGGTGCAGACAACGAGCCGTCCAGGGAAGGAGCAGCAAATCCTTTCTGCATCTGCCCTCACACTCGGACCGGCAACAACCCCAGGTGTGAGCCCTGAGAATGATGAGGGGGCAGAGCAGCCCCAGGTGTGAGCTGTGATGGTGAGGAGAGGGTGGCTCCTGCCGGGGGCCGTTTTAGGAGGGATTTCCTCAGCTCAATTTTGCAGGGCTATGTCGGAGGAGAGGGGCTTACGGTGAGCTCCTGGGGGGGTCTCTCACGAAAGGACGGTGAGAGCATCTCACAGGGTCTGGGGGAGCATTCGGATGCAGTTAGATACGGAGCATTGCCAAAGGAGGTGCCAGGCAGCTGCAGCTAAGCAGGTGAGCCGGTGCGTGGGTTTGAGGGGGGGGGGGGGTTCTTTCTCTTTTTCCCTTCTGATTTCATCTTGCCAGTCCCTCCCCCCGTGCCCTCAAAAAAAATGGGGATTAAGAGAACAAAAGGAGTTTAAATGGAGGGAAGAAACTCCTCCTTCATTATTGTCTGTGTTTGAACGAGGGGATCCCCCTTCCATTTTAAATGGAAGGGGAAAGCACGGATGTTACCATTTTATTGGTTTGAATTGAGGGTAACCCCTCCATTTTCATCAACCTAAGTTCTAAATTGAGGGGGAAGCCCTGCTGCCCCTGCTTTTTGAGGGTTTTAATGAAGGTAAAAATCGCCCTTTCCCCATCATTTGAGAGAGTTGAGGAAAACTCCTCTCTTTCTGTTATCTTAGAGCATTAAATAGAAAGGGAGAACACATTTATTTACCATTGTATTGGTTTGAATTGAGGTGAACAACTCCCGTTGCCTCAGTTTCAGGGGTTAAATTGTAAGAAACTCCGGCTTTTCCAGCATTTGAAAGGTTTGAATCGGAGCGTGCCACCCCATTTGAGGTCGCTTCGGCCATGCCCTGGCACCGAATGTCTCGCGCGGGAGCACTCCCGGCCGCTGGGGAATTTCTGAGGAGGAATGGGAATTTGGGGGCCGGGCCGCCGACAGGGACCGACGGAGCCGCGCCGGTCCGAGCCGCGCGGAGCCGAGGCGAGCGCCGGCGGGCGGGCGATGCGGCACGGAACCGTGTCGCCCCCGGTCGTCCCGCCCGCTCCGTGCCGTCCGTGCGCGGGGCTCGGGCGCCGCCGGGTCCCCCTCGGCCCGGCACCGGTGCCGCTCGGCAGGCGCCGGAGGCGGGCGGGGGTCTCCTGGCGCGGGGCCGCCCCCGCCTGCCGGAGGAGCCGCTTCCCTGCCGCGCTCCGCCCGGTTCCGGGAGCGCGGGGCCGCCCCCGGGCGCCGAGTGCCGCCGGTGCCGTGGGTCGCGTGGCTTTTCCGGTCCCCTCGCACTGTGGAACGGCGGCAGCCCGGAGCGAGTCCCAGCAAGGGGCGTTGAAGCACGCCTGCGGCTTGTCCGCTTCATAGCTTGCTTGTAAAGAGCCACCGAAAGGAACAATGGAAAAAAAACCAACCCCGATCCCCCAGGCTTTTTATCTGGGAGCTTAATTGGTATTGCTCTTTAACTGAGCCACGGCTTTAAATAATGAATGATTCAGCAGCCTCTGAGATAATCCTTGTCCCCTCTGTCTTGACAAGATTAGGGTGAATTCGGCTTCTTAGGTTGTGTAATTAGCATCTGCTGTCTGAACTAACATTTGCTGTCTCCCAATACTTAACTTGTGCTTACGTGAGTTAGTTATTGACTGCCCCTTCTTCAATACCCCCCTTTTCTTCGGTTATTTGTAATTCTTTACAAACCTTGCATGTCTTTAAAGTAAGAACCCTTCTCTGTCTTAGTTCTAAGTTTATGCTTGTGCCATCGAGCACAGGCATCGCGATTCCAGGTACATAATATCATACGACAGTAACTACTAATACAAACACCAAGTAACAATGCAATAAAACAAATAGCTATTACAAACAATTGTTTAAGCCAGGATAAGTTGGGTAACCATGCTGTAAGTTTGTCTCATACCTCTTCAAACCTTCAAGAACTGTAATCTAAGGTGATCTGATGCAATGTTCGCTTTGGATAAATAATTTTAACAGTTTTCTGCGTATGACTATGAGACCCTTTATCCTAGCCCACCCATCTGTGCTCATTTGTCCCTTGTCTTCTTGTGTCCAATTTAAATCATCAGTATCGTATGGTGGGGTTTTTTTGTTACTTATAAGGATGCTAGAAGGAATTAGAGCTAGGGCTTGGATCCGAACCCCACCGGCCACTGCCTTTGCTGTTTTGTCTGCCATAGCATTTCCCAGTTCAGGGCTAGCGTTACCCTGGGACTGTCCCTTACAATGCATTATAGCCACTTTTGAAGGTTTTACCGCTGCTTCCAGTAACTGTACAATTTCAGTAGCGTGCTTGATTTTTTCTGTGAGGTAAATAAACCCCTTTCTTTCCAGATAGCTCCGTGAGCGTGTACCACCCCAAAAGCATACCTCGAATCGGTCCCAATGTCGATAGGTTTTCCTTCGGCCAACGCCAAGGCTCGAGTTAGGGCTATTATTTCAGCCTTTTGAGCCGATGTCCCCACAGGTAACGGTTTTGCCTCAACTACAGCGTCTGCGGTTGTAACCGCATACCCAGCGAGCCGTTTACCATTCTCCACATAATCGCTCCCATCGGCGAACCAGTTTGCCGCATTTTCTAGCGGAGAGTCCTTTAGGTCCGGGCGGCCGGAGTAAACCGCCTCCACAGTTTCAACGCGGTCGTGCCGTACAGGCTCCTCAGCAGCCTCGCCCTGGAGGTAAGCCGCTGGGCTTAAAATGTTAGTTACTTGGATACATTCTCCGATTCTGCTAGGACACCCTGGTATTTGAGAAAGCGAGATGGGGTTAACCAGTGATTTCCTTTCTGTGTGAGCACTGCTGATACCGTGTGAGAGACAAAAACAGTTATCTCCTGTCCCAGCGTGAACTTGCGAGCTTCTTCTACGTTCAGGATCACGGCTGCCATTGCACGCAGGCAGGCGGGCTGTCCTCGGCCGACCGCATCCGGCCGCTCGGAGAAATAAGCCACTGGCCTTTTGTACAGTCCCAGTTTCCGTGCCACGAGTCCCAGCGCCAGCCCTCGTCTCTCACGTGAGAGCAACGGAAAAGGTTTAGTGACATCTGGTATGCCCGGTGTCGGAGCTTGCATCAACTCACGTTTCAGAGTTACAAATGCGTTATTAGTCTCTGGTGTCCAGCATAGGTCAGTTCCCCCAGTCTCTTTTAGGAGTCGGTGTAAAGGTTTCGCAATGAGTCTATAGTTGTAGATCCGTAATCTACGCCATCCCGTCGTTCCCAGAAAAGTTCTCAGTTCTTTGGTTCTTCAGTCGGCCAGGGCATTTGACAAATTGCCTCCTTCCCGTTGTCTCTCAAGGCTCTCTCCCCTCCTGCCAGTTCATACCCCAGATATGTAACGTTCTGGAGGACTAGCTGAGCCTTTTCAGGAGAGACTTTATATCTACCTAGTCTCAGAAAACTTAAAAGCGTTACAGTTCAGTTCTTGCAGTCTTCACAGGTCCTTGTTGCTATTAATAGATCATCAATGTACCGCAAGAGCGTACCTTCCCTTCCCCAAGCAGCGGCATCCAGGCTTCCAGTTCCTCGGCTAATCAATCTCCAAATATCACGCGTCTATTTTTGAATCCTTGTGGCAATACAGTCCACGTAGGCTGGCTTTTTCTCCCTGTTCTGGGGTTTTCCCACTCAAAGGCAAAAATTTCCTGACCGCTTTCAGCTAATGGCAGACAAAAGAAAGCGCGCTTTAAATCTAAAACTGAAAACCACACTCAGTCACTTTGTAATTTTGTGAGTAAAGTGTCCTCAGGTCCTGAACTAATCAATAACTTCCATTTGGCTTTTGTACCGGTAGAATTGGGGTATTGCAGGAAGATCTACACTCCCTCAACAACTTCTGATCGATAAATTTACTAATTATTGGTTCCATTCCTACTCATGCTTCATGCCTTAGCGGATATTGTTTAACTGACACCGGTTGTACCCCTTCCAGTAGTTCGATAATCACTGGGGGAGCCCGTTTTGATCTCCCTGGAATTTCAACATGTCTTATTAATGGGATCATCTGATTTGTTATTTCACTATCTATGGGTATTTCTCTTCTTTCAGTCTTGTTTGTTTGGTCGGTTGTTTGTTTGTTTTTTTTTTTTTTTTCTCCTAGGCCTGAGTTGGTCAAAGAATGGGTTTTCCCTTTATCTTATCTTAGTGGTTTAACTTACACTTTAAAGTCCTAGTCAGGTATCTTCAGGAGGCTTCTTTGGTTGTAGCTTCTTTCTACAGTTTTTGTTATAATAATATTCTTACTCTGCTGTATAATTCTATACGTTATGAAGGATTAGTTTTTATGATACAGAACTAACACACAAAACATTTTCATACAAAATGTTCTCATGCAAACATATCTTTACATCAGGGCTATGCTTTGTTTTCCAGGAGACAGATTATAGCACTCTTGTCATTTAATCTTGACACAAACTACAAACTGTGGCTTTATTTTTGGTGGGACTAAAAATGAAATGAATTCTCTTTCAAATACAAAAAACCAATAGGTTTTTCTTTTTTTTCTTTTTACCTCAAGTAGCCTTTTTTTCTTTTTTTGGTGAATAAATTGCCTTCATCCCATTCTGCACCTACAACTGAGATTGCAGAATGTGCTATAAATAGGAGGGGTGAGGAAAAGTTAAAACATCCTCTTAAGACATATGGCATGAGATTGAACAGCACTTTAGTTTGAGAGCTGGTAGAAGGCTTTTCTGTATCCCTCTTGGTTTAGGAAGGGGGACTCAATCATTTCTCATGTAGCATTTGCTTGTGTTTTGTCAAGATTCTTTAATTCGTTAATTAGAAAATCCCAAAAATTTAGCCAGATTATAATAATTTTGATGCCGTCTTAGGCACAACAGGGAAGGTTAGTCCATATTTGTAGGATTTCAAATACGTATAAATTCTTATACCAACTCTCAGGATAATATTGGTTGAACCAAATTATACATCCCTAAGACCTTAGCCACACCATTTTTCAGTAAAAAGACAAAACAAGTTAGACAAAAATTAAACTCAAGAATATGTAGAATGCTTTAACTACTATTTGATCTTGCAAAATCAAGACTTGCAATGAAAGTCTTTTGCAATGTCGCTTGCAATGAAAAGACAAACAAATTACAAACATTAACCAACTGACAATGCAAGCAATTATGGTGACACTTTAAATTTCCTTGGTTTTCACACAGCTCCATCTCATGTGTTGGTAGATTCCTAGAAAAGAAAAGTGAAAATCTGGCCCACTAGACCGATTATTACAAAAGAAGTGAAACTTTACGGGACTAACACAAAGTGACAGCGAAGCAACGGTCATCACATCTAGGCGTGATTTTGCTGCTTGCAGTTTCCTTGCTCTCAAACCGCTTTCTTTATCTTTGATGTCGGGACATTTGACATTCCTAGAAAAGAGAAAAGAAACAAACTTCCCCCCCCCAAAAAAAGTCTGAGTGAAACAAGAGTTTAATTGCATTAACTTATTCAAGCGGAGTTTTAGTTTTTATTCTATGAAGTGCTTGTTGCACCACTTTTGTTGTCTCCCACAGGTTTTCGGTGGGGTTTCTTCCAATTGATTCTTCAGTGGAGGGAGCGAGACCGCTTTTAAAAGTTTTGCAAGAGTTGCAGTCTGTCAATCAGGCATTTGAGTTGCCTTTTTTCTTTTTTTAATAACCAATCGCATTTTTAGTAATCAATCATCTTTTAGTAACCAATTGTTCCTTATCTCAATTTTTTTTTTTTTTTACCAAGTCCACCCCAGGAGTAGAGAGGTGACTAACAAATTAACCAAGGACAGACAGCAAAACATTCTCCCCATAGGTTTCTTTACAGCCCCCGCAGATGAGGCCGCACGACAAATACCTGGGCCCACACAGGGACAACACCATCTCCGCAAGGCAGGAGCCGCAGAATGGGCTGCAGGATTAGAATCCGCCAATTCTAGTTCTCCACAATAAACCACAGACCGGTGGCAGGGGAGGGTTCCCCAGGAGATAGGAACTCCGGATTCGCCTCAGAACCGAAACCCGCCAATTTTGGCTTTTCACAACAAAACACAAAAGGCGCAGGGGCACGGGTGCCCTCCAAACAGGAGCCTTTCGGCTCCGTACAAGCGCCACGTAACGGGAGCTTTACAGCTCCGCACAAAACACCAAGCAGGAAAGGGAACTAAACACCCAAACCTATTCACCGCAATGTCCACGATTCTTACGACCTCTGCCATCACCTTTGGCATTGCTTTTGCCTTTTCCTCATCTCTTTTTACATACACTCGCTGTACTTTTCTAACCAGCTCCTCTCAAATTTCTCACTATTCTCTGCCGCTCTCCCCTTTAACATCATCTGCACTTTCATTTTCTGCCAAGTTCTTTATTCCTGCTCTTTGTAGTCTGATACCAAGTTCTCTCCTCTGGCAGCTTGGACACCACCCACTCCCTCTAGTAGAAGTACAACACCACTTTCTCTCACAATTAATACATGTACACAAATACAAGCTTCACAACTGTTTTCTCACACTTAACACGGGATTTCAAAAGGGAAATCAGATGGAGCTATATCAGAAAGGCGTCCGGGGTCTGGATGTTTTCAATTCAATAGCTAAAATCTTTCTCCTCTAAAATCCATCCCCCTTTGGACAGTAAGGTTGAATTCCAAACCGACGGTTTACGTGATTTACGCTCGTTCGCTCTTTGCCAAACCGCTTCGCTTTTCTCCGGCGGAGCCCGTCGCCGGGGTACGGAACCGCAGATAGAGCCTCTCGCTCGCTTCGTACTTTGACGGCACGTCTCATCCACTCTCACGCAGCAGCAGAATAGCAACAGACAAAACAAAAATAGCTGTACAATAGCACACGACAGTGGGGTCCAACCCCTTAAAGGTACCTTTCACAGTGGGGTCCAATCCCTTTAGAAGTCGGGGTCCAACCCCTTAAAAGTACTTTTTTTCTTGCCCAGGACTAATTTTGGGAGGCCCAGTCTTCCTCGGGACTTTCAACCCACCCTCAGGGACTCGAACCCCGGACCTGCAGGTATTTCTGTGTTTAAAAGGAATAACAAATCCCTTAATTTGGTGCAGATGGTCCTTGTCTGCCCCCGCCGTCAGCCGAAGGACAGCTGAGCTCCCGTTGAAAATTCAGGGTCGCGACCGGGAGGTCCGCTTAGCCCCGGATCCGGCAGCCCGGCAGAGAGGGTCCCGTCTCGGGGCGCCGGATGAATTGCGCCGCAACCGGGCCAGGAGACGCTTCAGAGACAGAGTCAGAGAAGCGGGTATTTGCTTTATTTGGCGTGCCGGGCGCGCGGGGATCGCTCCTCCAAACGCACGCACCGGTGCTCCCTACAACACAGTATTAAGGGTTAAATTATGAATATTCATCACATTCCTTGGGACAGGTGCGGTTATACAAATTATTTCTCGGAAGTCATTAATATCATTAGCACACGGGCCACGCACACGCCGTACGTCCCGGCGGTCGCACCGAGGAAGGCTCGTCTTCTTCCTCGGGGGTCTTTCCGATGAAGGCCAGTAGTCATCCTCCCAGTGCACTTTTCACCTTTCTCCCTGGGCATGTGTAGTCCTTTGAGGAATGATTCAGCAGCCTCTGAGATAATCCTTGTCCCCTCTATCTTGACAAGATTAGGGTGAATTCGGCTTCTTAGGTTGTGTAATTAGCATCTGCTGTCTGAACTAACATTTGCTGTCTCCCAATAGTTAACTTGTGCTTACACGAGTTAGTTATTGACTGCCCCTTCTTCACCAGACGGTGCCCATCAAACCGTGAGGTTCGTTTAAACCTCATACGCTACTTTTTGAAGATGCAGGGTGGGTGAGGGCTCGTTGCCGTACTAGCGAACGGAATGCAGGAGGTTCTCAGAGTATCGGCATTGAAGTCGGAACGTTCAAGGATATCGGCATGACGGTTCTCAGGGACGAATCTCGCGCCCGGAAGCCCGTAGCACGGTAGCGTAGGATACGACAAAGCACGGCGCGAGGCACAGGCGGGGTAGGAACGGCGAAGCGCTTCGTGCCGGCAGCTCAGTTTGGCGTCACCAATGTTTTCAGAGCGGAAGCGGATCGATTTGGTTCTGCTGCACTGGAACGGGATCCAAACCTTAGAAAGTATTTCTTTGTCCTTAGGCTGAAAAATATTGCCGCGCAGTATAGGAAAAACGTCTACGAAGGACGTCCGGACTTCAGGCGGCTCTCTCGAAAGCCGTTTCCGGCATAGGCAAAGTTACGGCAGTTCAGGGAGCGGGTATCCAGAGCCAGCCCTACAGCTGCCGGCTACAGCTCGTAGGCACACCTGAAGTCGCTTTCTGTTCAAGTTACAAAACATTATATACTTTTCTTTGCCAAGTATCTTAATATGTGACAACCAATAAGCACCATACACAATACTTTTACATTTGCTTATAGCCTATCATAGCTACTACCATTACCATATTATAGTCATTATTATCCAATCACGAGAGTAAGTTACAATTTAAGCTTACAGTGGAAAATTCTCAGACCTTTTTTCTATTTGCCACATCGACGTGTCTTATCTGCCTGCAATATATCTCTTTTTTGGTAACAACATGTTTTCTAGTTACTTATGCTCTTCTTGAGACTTATTTACTTGGTGAAAAATAGGTCTTTGTTTGTAGTCACGTACCTTTGCCCTCATCCTAAAAATCTCCTTCCAAACCATCTCCAACTTTTGCCTTCTCAGCTACGCAGCGATCACTAGCGCAGCAAAACATCTTTTACTCTATATCAAAACTTGCTTTCGTTTCTATCTCATCCTCAGTTTCTACATTCAGAGGTCTTTCTGCCAAGCCTCCAGATCCGTGTAATTCCCTCGCCAAACTATCCTCCTCCCCAACGGCGCAGCACTCGTTGCCTCGCGCCTTCAGTTCATCATGGAAAGCATTTATTTTAGCGAGCAAACGTTGTTGCGGCAGGCGCAGCGAAAAGCAGAAGAATTCTCAGTAAGATCATCTCGGAGAGCTCAAGCGCCGGCCAAAACCTCGCCACGTTCCGCCGTGACGCCACCGAGGGAGGAAAGAGCGTGAGGTGCAAAGCCCCGAGCGGAGCGGTAGGAAACGGGAGGACCGAAGAGCAGTCGGGCTAGGTACGGATTTAAACCGGGCCGGGTATAGGAACTGCAGAGTAGGAGGAGTCACTTAGCTGGAATTAATTTGTTTCAGGAAGTGTCTCATCATACAGTCTGCAACTTAACAGTTCCCATGCCAGGAACTGTTAATTGTAGAAGAAGACAGCAAACGAAGCCTAGAGACTCGACTGGGACGCCCCAGGTCCCTGCCAGGCGCGGATTACAAAAAAACCAAACCCTGAGGTTACAAAACCACTAAAAGCTCATCTTACAAAACACGGGGGGGGGAAAAAAAAAAAGCAAGCCTACAAATACACCAAAAAAACAGCCTACAAAAAAATTTTGGGTTTTGTTTTGTTTGTTATTTGTCTGGTATTTTGGAACAAAATACCAGAATAACCTAGTTCAAAATCATAGAAACCCAAATTTCAAAATACCAGAAAAACAGATTCAAAAAACCACAGTACCCAGTTCCAAAATATTAAAATAACCTAGTTTCAAAATACCAGAGCACCACGTTCAGAGGCAGCAAAGTAACCCAGTTTCAAATTGCCAGAACACGTTCAGAAATACCAAAGTAACCCTGTTACAAATTACCAAGTTCCAAAATACCAAAGTTACCCGGTTTCCAAATATCAGAATACCGGGTTCCAAAATACCAAATTAATTCCATTTCAAAACAGCAGAATATCAAGTTCCAAAATATCAAAATGACCCTGTTTCCAAATATCAAATTTTAAAATACCGATTTTCAGATGTCTTGTACAGGCAGGATTCCCAAACCCACAAAAACGCAGTATTGTCAAAATGGGATCTGTGCTACCAAAATGGGTATTTTCTCCTCTGAAAAGCTTTCCCATAATGACCATCAATAGATGCATTTTTTTAAATTGTACAGCCAGATGTACAGTGTCATAGGTTAGCAAGCATAGTCCCGGAAGGGACGTCCTTGCTAAGGGGTGCTTACAGTTTCCTCTGGGAACTGACAGAACCTATCAGCTGGCCAGTTTGAATATGGACAATTCTCTAAGCCACTTAAAGTTGTGACCACCTCTGTGATCCACATTTAAGAATAGGCAAACTCCCCCTCCAAGCTCTCTCTCGTTTCCGGTGCTGGCACAGGTGGCTGCGGGGCCCCGTGTGGGGGCCAGCGGGCCCGGCCGGGCCACGGCCATCCTGGAGTCGATGGACCTGTTCCAGCCGTGGAACCCCCCCCGCCACTGCCTTGCCGTGGGCAGCCGGAGCGGCTCGGCTCTCCCCCCTCTCCACTGCGATAAGAAAAATTCAACATTCCAGCTGCAAAGCTGCAAGGCCGAGGTGAGATTAACCCTTTTACTACTGTGAAGAGCTGAAAACCTGAGGGCAGAGAGAGAGGAGATGCTTAAAGCTGAAATTCTGTTGTGAAGCTATGATATATCAGAGTATCCTGTTGTAATTTCATGAAGATATGGGGGGGTGGAGCGTTCAACTCGTAAGCAAAAGCACCTGCGCCGAGATAGGCAGATGCTGACGCAGCTGTAATTTCATGAGAAGTTTGGACAGGGAGAGATGAACCAGATGAGGACTTTTGCTCCAAACGGGAAAGGAGAAAACCTCAGTCCCTAGAGATGCTCCCAGAGATAGTCCTAACGATGAAGATGATGAAGACCTTTTGCTCCCAGGGAAGGAGAAGGGCCTCTGTTTTTGTTTCTGAACGGCTCAACCTTAAAATTGTACCCCAAAAAACTTCAAGAGTGGACCCTCGAAAGCAGTTGCGGGAAAAGCTGCAAGTCGGGGGAAGGGACTCACACGCAGGCAGAGAGACTCCTCTTCCTAAATGGCCTGAACAATATTTGGAAGTGGGAGGCTGTCTCGTTGTGATAATGTTTTCATAGCACGAGCAAGAAGAGGCTTCTCTTTCTAAATAGACTGAACAAGGTTATTATG
Source organism: Corvus hawaiiensis (assembly GCF_020740725.1). Classification (NCBI taxonomy): domain Eukaryota; kingdom Metazoa; phylum Chordata; class Aves; order Passeriformes; family Corvidae; genus Corvus; species Corvus hawaiiensis. Next base: position 66,123,294 of record NC_063218.1, read on the forward strand.
GAAGTGGCAAACAGACCGAACATCTTAAGGGTCGTCTTTTTCCATTGTCAGTGGGAGAAGGGAGGAAGGTGGGGGGAGGAGGAGAGTTCTGAAGGTGGTATAATTTTTTCTTTTTTTCCCCTCTTTTAGGTCTGTTAATAAACTTCTTTATATTCTTTCAAGTTTGGTGCCTGCTTTGCATTTCTCCTAATTCTTATCTCACAGCAGATAAACAGTAGTGAGTATTTTGGACCAAACCACTACACTAAATTGGTGTTTCCGCCCGGTTACAAACCGAACCCGCGACATACAGTAAGACTTTTACTTCAAAAGCAAACACTCGTAGTAGTTTTCTGCTTAGATCGTGTCTGCAAGAATCGGCATTTGGGCCGGAGAACTGCGAGCGGGATCAAAGGATGGAGTAAACCCTCTCCCTGCAGATACACGGGGAAAGACTGAGTAGCAGGGAAAAGGAGTATTTATAAACAATATCAATATTTCACTGAAATTCAGGGCGGACCGGTGACGGGGGCGCTCGGGTTCGGCCCGGGCCTGCCGGGATGGGCCATAAACGACCCGGCCAAACCCTCGAGGGCCACGTCAAACACTTCAAAGGAAACGGAAGTCAGTAACGATTACAGAAGAACAATTACCGGTAATCGCTTGCGATCGGTGGGGAATTTCCTCGGTAAGTACAAGCCTACGACATAGGGAATTTTGGAGGCGGGATCCCAATTTTGGCCACGTGCACCCGGACGAGAAGGCCGGTCCTTTTCCACGGAAAAGAAAGCCCCACACCCCGGCGTTTTGGGGGCGGACGACGGCCCGCATAGGGGAGGGAACGACCGGCAGGACCTTTCTCCGCCTCATCCCCCCGCTCCGAGGCGCGGCAGCACCGAGCGTGACCGGCGCGGATGAGGAGGGGGCGGCTCCTGCCAGAGGTCGCTTTCAGAGGGTTCCCCGGGCACACCTACGTGGGCAGCTGCCGGTCAAGAGGGGCCAACGGAGGCGTCCCGAGAGACGCTCCGGGAACAACGGTCGCAGCACTCCGCAGGAGCCGGGGAGCGGCCGGATGCACCCGGGTAAAGAGCATCGCTTCAAGAAAACACCCAGGGAAAAGGTCTTGTGCCGAGGGGTGGCACCCGAGCGGGTGGGGCAGCATGTGAGGTCCCTTTCATCTCCCCCTTTTCCATCATTGTAAGGTTTAAATTGAGGGGGAAGCCCCATTGTCCCTCCTTTCTAAGGGTTTGAATTGAGGAAAAATCCCCCTTTTTCCAGTGCCAGAGAGTTTTAAAGTGAGGAAAACCCCTTTTATCCCAATAGCTTAGGGGATTCAATTGAAGGGGAGAAGCCATTAATTTGCCATTGTATCGGTTCAAGTGGAGGCAACTCCTGCCCGTTTCCTCATTTTAAAGAGTTTAATCAAAGGAAGCTCTCCCTTTTTGGGCATTTTAAGGATTTAAATTGCATTTCAGGGCGCTCCTACCCGAGCCCCGGTACCGAACATCGTACGGGAGCGAGCCCGGCACGGACCTAATAGCACTTAGGAGGGTATTAAGAATTCTTATTTTTATTTATCATGTATATAGCCCTAATTAGAGGTTCCAAGGAGAGTTACATCATTAATACAATCACTATTCTTCTCTATCCTACTTAGTCACAGGTGGAGTACTACTCAGAAATTACTAAGGAATAATTATGCAAGTTAGCAACAAATTATCTAGCTGCGTTGCCAAAACACAAAGTTTGATTTCTTACCGGTCGGCCACCCTTTTGCTCAATATAAAAGCAAAAAAAGAAAGCATTGTCATTTCCCTGAAGAGTTTTCTATCGAGCCCTTTACTCACCTCAAATTTGAGTCAGAGGAGCCAAACAGTGGCAACTCCTAGGAGGGCTTTTATACCTTGCAGGATTTGGCTCCTCCCTTTTCCCCGGGCATCATGGGAACGAGAGGCGGGCCTGGCCAGGGGTATATTAACCCCAGCCTTTTGCAAGGGAAGTCATTCCCTCTCTGGGAGTGAGTGGGGTAAGAGCTCTTCTCTCATTTCAGTGATGGGGATCTTTCTGCTTAGCTCAGCTCAATTTCAGCAGGTTCTTTTGGCATCTGAAGGAACAGAGGCTTCGAAGACATCGGGAAGAAGATACCATTGAACACAGTGAGTATTTAAGTTCACTCATTTGGGTTGCATGTTTAGGGGTGGTAAGGTGGTTTTATAATTTCTAGTTTTGTGCTAAGGTTTTTTTTTTTTTTTTTTTTGGAGCAGTGCAACTTCCTGCTATTCCAGGTTATGTTGAGTGGGATACTTCAAATTTTCTCAGCAAATTCATTGTGTCCAAAAGGGGATCTGCCTCATGTCATAGGTGGCGTCTGAGATTGAGGCTACCAATAGGGAAGTTGAGGATCGTGACCGGGAGAGGGAGGGCGAGCAGGGTAGCGGGTTAGGAGTTACGGCAGGGGGGTTTCGAAGGCGGCACGGTGGGAAACAGCGTCTATTTGGGAGCCGCTTAAGGCTTTTCCATAAGCACGGCGGCCGCATTTACGTGTTTTACGGCATGCAAACGCGTCCCGTGCGTTTATGGAAACGCCTCGTAGCTCTGTCCCTCGCTATCCTGGGTGCCTAGTGTAATAGCAGCTGCAGCCTTAGACTAGGGATGAAGCCAGGGCCTTGAGAATCTAGGGGCACTTAGGAGCGAGCGAGCGGCCGACTTGTTGCGATTTTCCACTAAACTCATCCTTTGATCTTGGTTTTCTTTATTGTATCTGACTAAGAGACAACGGCCCGGCGACAGCAGGAACTTCCCGGGCGGCGAGAGCCGGCCTTCCTTTCTCACCCGAGGCACGTTCGCATCCCCAGACGTCTGAGAGATAAGTCGAGGGCTCTGACCCACGGAGGGGGTGAAAGCGGGGTGTCGGGTCGGGACTTGCCGGGAGGGATTTTTGAGTTAGCTTTGGAGATGGAGATATCCAAGAAGGGGCCCCTCAGCCCACATAAAGGGAAGTCTCGCTTTCGATCGCAAGGCCGAGGTGCACAGGGCGGAGCAATCTCAGTGTGTGTCGTGTCACCTGTCTATTGTCGTGTTCTGTGTCTTTTGGGTGTCTCGTGTCGTCCGCCTTAGCCCTTCGATGTGCTTGCCGTTGTTCTTTTCGCAGAGAGTTTTCTGTCCTTGTTATGTCTCCTCGTTTGTCATCTCCTGTGTCACGGGTGCTTGCACGGGTTTGGCCCGGAGCTGCTCCGCCCTGCCGCATACCCTGGCACGTAGGTGTAATAGAACAAGGCCTGGGGACTTGAAATTTGTAACGTAGGTTGTAGCTGGGCTCTAGATGATATTCCTAGATTCACACGAGATGGTTGGAAGCCGTCAAATTCTCATGCAGGCCTTTGACTTTTGTCATCACTTTCTTTCAGATGCAGACGGATGAAATCCATGGCAGAGCGCCCCATACCGGGTGAGAGGATTCCCGCAGGAAGGTCGGTCACCGTTTGTCTGTGCTGGGCAAGTGTAAATGGTGGCTATGTTACAGCATTGTTCTTTGTCTTTGCTCCTAGGAGGTAAAGCCAGATCTCAGCAGTCAAGGTCAAGTGAGTGAGGTAAGTGGTGACTGGTGGAAGGAAAAAGTTGTTATTGCTCGGGTGCCGAGTGCCGGTACTCTAAACTTTAAGCGGCCGTCGTCATTTGCGCGTTTTAGTCGGTCCACTCGTGTTACGCCAAATCCCCTCACCGACCGGCCGACAGAGCCGGCTCGCCGCCCTCGTGAGCCCTCCCGAAGTGTTATGGGACTCTGCAATGAAGCCTTTACACTTTCTGTTCCGTGCCTCGGCAACGGCGGAGGAGTTGCAGCGAGTCGGGGAGGGAGGGAGGGAGGAGCAGCGAGGGTCCCCTCAAGTTCGAGCAATTCCACAGCACCTTGTCTCTTCTTAACCCAGGCATACCCCGCAACGATGGTGTCGGCCTCGGAGCGTGGGCGAAGCGTGCCGCCGGAGGACCCCGGCCTTCTTAGGAGACGGTGAGTAGCGGAATTGTCAGGTTTTGGCAGATGTGCCACTAAGTTCCCGTAGTGACGTTTGGTTTTCTTTATTGTGGCTGACTAGGAGACGACAGCCCGGTGACGACAGGAGCTTCCCAGAGGGTGAGCCGGCCTTCTGTTGTGCCTGAGGAGGATTCCCATCTCCAGATGTCTGAGAGATAAGTTGAGGGCTACAATCCACTGAGGGAATGAATGTGAGGTGTTGGGGCAGGGCTTGCCGGGAGGGATTTTTGAGTCAGCTTTGGAGGTGGGGATGTCCAGGAAGGGGCCCCTTAGGCCACATAAAGGGCAAGTCTCACCTTTTGATCACGATGCCGAGGTGCGCAGAGCAGAGCAGTCACCTTTCTATTGTATCTTCTGTGTCTTTTGGGCATCTGCTGTTGCAGGTCTTTTGCCTTAGCCCTTTGAGATGCCTATTGGAAACGCTGGGCGTTATTCTTAGCGACTCTGCTTTCGGCGCTCCTTGGCCCGGTGCCGATACCATCGATCCTTTGACTCGAGAGCTCGGAGGCGCATCAGAATCACATATCTCTTTAGAAGCGTCGAGTCGGATGTCTTTTAAGGTCTTGTTCTGAGCTGTATTCACAGCTGTATGCCGCAATGATCCATTATAGCGGATTAGGACTTGTCAGAATGTGAAGAGCGGTAGAGCATTCTGACCATACGATTCTCGGGTATCCGTCTTTGCGGTTCTCAGAATAAGTCCTTCATCTGCCAGGGTTCTTTGAGCCTCGTCGGCTCACCGTCGGTCTCGCCTAGATCATCTCATTCCTCGTTTTCTCGGTCCTTGCGATCGTTCTTCTCGCCGAAGGTTTTCCCTCTTCGTCGCATCCCCTCCTTTGTCCTTTCCTGTGTCAGAAGTGTCTGCACGAATTTGGCCCGGAGCTGCTCTGCCCTGCCGCACGGTCTGGCGTACGGGTGTAATAGGACGAGGCCTGGGGACTCGTAATTTGTGATGTAGGCTGTAGTTTGGCCTCTAGATGGCAGTCTTAGATTGACACAAGATTGCTGGAGCTGTTAAGTTCTCACGCACCCCTTTTGACTTTTGTCATGGCTTTCTTTCAGATGCGGAGGGATTAAATCCATGGCAGAGCACCCCGGACCGGGCGAGGGGGTTCCCGCAGGAAGGTCGGTCACCATTTGTGTTTGCGGGGCAAGTGCAAATGGTGGCTGTGTTCCAGCATTGTTCTTTGTCTTTATTTTTAGGAGGTCAAGCCGGATCTCAGCCATCAAGGTGAAGCGAGCGAGGTAAGCGGTGACTGGTGGACCGAACTAGTTTTTCTTGCTCAGTTATCAATTTCTGGTGCGGCTCTAAGCATCTGTTATTTTTTGTGCATTTCAGGCGGTCCACCGGCAAGATGTCCCGGTCTGGGATGCTGGCAGCCAGGTGGGTGCAAGCTTAAGGTTAATTGGAGGGGGGAGGTTGGGATTTCAGAGTCTTTCAGGGTGTTTTTTGCTTTGTTTCTTTGCAGGTGCTGCTGCTGCCTTGGACATGCCAAGAAATAGACACAATCAGGTGAGTTGGCCTTTAAGCGGGGCAAGTAATAGGTGAGCGGTATGTGGCGGTGAACTAAGCATGTACTTTTTTGCCTTGCAGGTATTTTCTGGGCTGCCTGTGGAATCGGATGAAGATTTGAGGTGAGCCGGGGTACCGGTGCGGATGACCCCCGGGGATTAATATTCTCGAGAGCCACAGTGACGTTTTCTGTTTTGTCGTCTTAGGTACCGTGAGCAGCCGCAGAGCCGAAGTTTGGAAGCGGCAGGTAAGCAATGAGCCTTGGCACTTAGGAGGGAGGGAGGCCTTGCGCAAGGGGTTGCTTTTGGGACGTCTCATCGCGGTCTGAATTTTTTTTCTGAATTTTTGCAGCCGCCGAAACAGACCCTGGGGACCGTCTCAACATCCACGGTGCCCGTGCGTTCATTTCCATCGAGGACGGATTTTGTCGGCTCGTCTTCCAAAAGCTAAGTGTTGGGACCGGTGGTGGGGGACAAGGGAAAACCCTTTGGAATTGCAGGAGGCAATTTGAAGTTAGCTTAGAGGAGAGGGCTGTAGAGGGGTAGGTCCCTCGGAAGTAAAGGGAGAGGGTTTCTCCTCAGCATCGCCCGACTTTTTGCCGGGCGGGACGGTTCCGACCCGTCTCCGCGTTCTCACGAGATTCGCGTTGTCGGCCTTCTCCGAGTCTCGATGTCATCGTGGATCTTTTCGCCCGAGGAGCTCGCCTTTGGGTCCGGAGCGATCGCCCTGGTCCCCTAGCAGTTGTTGCCTTCTTCTCTAGGCCTACTGAGTGAGCTTCTTGAGCATCCTCTTAACAGCTTTGGTACTAACTTCTTGTAAGGACTTATGTTTTGCCATCATGTGCTATTGCCATAGAGCTTGCTTTCCTGTGGCATCATCAGCTTCTGGCTCATCTTGCAGTAGGAATCTTGGGTCCATCAGGTGAAACTGCTGGGCAGTTTCAACGTGTGTCTGTGTTCTGTAGGTTGTGTCTATGTTCTGTAGTGTCCATTGTCCTCTGTGTCACGGGGCTTTGTTGCATGTCAGTGATTTTTTTTTTTTGCATTGTTCTGGGCTGTATTGCCTGTACTCTACTTGCCTACTTGCCCGGATGGGGCTTATTCTGGCATCTTTACCTTTTTACTTCTTGAGAGCGGAGGAAGTACGCGAGATGTTCTCATCCATCTTCCTTCTCAGTTTTGGTCCTGGCTTCTTTTCACATACCATTCCCTTGGACTTCTATAGGGAGGGTATCGGACCCTCCCTCCGTGACCGCAGCATTTCAGTAGGTTCCATCGCCTCTAAGCGTATCGCGCTCGAGAACTAATCTTCCGGAGACTCGTCTCGAGCCCTCGCGTCATCTTATTTTAATTCGGGGTGCCGCCCGTCCGCGCGCCGCTTAGGGTCGGAGCCGCCCCGCCCCGGCACGTAGAGTCACAGTTAGGTAGAACGGTCATAAAACTTAAGGGTTCATCTATTTTCTATGGGGTTTTGGGCAGAAAATTTATGGGCCCGGCGTGGGGATAACTCCTAGCCACGGGCCGCTCTCCGACCGCTTCACATTTTCCTGCAGGTCCCGAGGCAGCTTTGGATCTCCACAGTCACCGACGCTACCGAATTTTCCCAGAATCTACGGCTCGACGTTGAGGAGCGGCAGCCAGGGAAGATGTATCAAAGTATCTTCACTGGTGGAGTGTTTTGATGAATGGCTGCAGTCAATGTGTAAGCTGAAGAGCATGTGACTGTCTGTATCTGTGTGTGAGAGGTTGTGTCTGCCTATGTGTTTGTGTTTGCCTGTGAGAGTGTGTGTGTGGAATGGTTCTAACCCTGTGTGTTTGGTTTTTGCCTTTCAGGTTTTTCAACACACTTTTAAATTTAGAATAAAAAAACCCCAGCTGGGGTTTTTCCCCCCCCCCCCCCCCGGCTGGGTTTTTTTTTCCTCTGTCTCGGCCGGTCTGCGAGGCGACGTTCATCGCCAAGGTTTGGGTGCGGACCGTGCCGGGGCCGGGGTTTTGTCAGGCAGGACGATTCGGAGGCTCTCGGGAACCCTGTTCCCGAGGGGCCAGGGTGAGGAGAGTGGTTGAGATGACGGTGGGATTGTGGGGAAGCTGAAAGAGGTGTGAGTGTGTGTGTGTGGAATGGTTCTAACCTTGTGTGTTTGGTTTTTGCCTTTCAGGTTTTTCAACACACTTTTAAATTTAGAATAAAAAAACCCCAGCTGGGGGGTTGTTTTTTTTTTTCCCCCCCGGCTGGGTTTTTTTTTCCTCGGTCCCGGCCGGTCTGCGAGGCGACGTTCATCGCCAAGGTTTGGGTGCGGACCATGCCGGGGCTGGGGTTTTGTCAGGCAGGACGATTCGGAGGCTCTCGGGAACCCTGTTCCAGAGGGGCCAGGGTGAGGAGCGTGATCAAGATGAGAGTGATGGTGGGGTTCTGTGGAACCTGAAAGAGGTGTGTGTGGTGGATGACTGTTATGTTCTCCCTGTGGTGCTGTTGTTTTGGGTTTCCTCTAGCAATAAAACAAAATGTAGCAAGTTTTCCAGAAATAGAATAATTGTTATATTTTATTGATATGTATTTGGCTTGTGTTGCTCTGTATTGGTCTGTATTTGTGTTTGCTGCTGCATTTCCATGTATTCCTCTGTATGCAAATTGGACTTTTACCGGTGTGTATATCGATTGTATTTGTACTTTATTTGTATACATTGCTGTTTCTGTATATTTTGCTAGAGTGTAAATACAAAGATCCATTCAATAAAGTTGAATAAACCCTACAACCCTAATAAAGATAACCAGCCTCCCCCCCCCCGGCGCCTGTCTTTCTTTGGTGTGGTTTAGTCATTTTTCCACTGTATTCCTTGCTTTGCTTTACTTTTTAGTCTATTCCTCACTTTACTGTTCTCTGTCTAGATTTCTGTGTCTGTGTTTCTTTTTGTCACTGTTTCTACCTCTGTCTCTGTTTCTCTTCTTCTCACTCTCTCCAATTATGTTTCTCTCTAGGTTTATTTTCCTATTTCTTTTAAACTATTTCCTTGTTTGTCTTTGACGCCATTTCTTTGCTTTTCTATTTCTCCTTATTGCTCTGTTTCTCTCTTTTGTCTTTTACTCTAACTCTGTTTCTGTCCTTCTCTATTTTTCTCTTTAACTCTGTTCCTTTGTTCCTCTGTCTTTATTCCTGTGCTTCTCTACTTTTCTCTTTCCTTTTCTCTCCAACTCTACTTTTCTCTTTCTCTCTAACTTTAACTTTACTTTCTCTCTCTCTAACTTTTTAACTTTACTTTCCTCTTTCCCTCAAACTCTTTAGCTTCACTTTCCTCTTTCTCTCCAACTTTTCAACTTTTACTTTCCTCTTTCTCTCTAACTCTTTTAGCTTTGCTTTTCCCTTTCCCTCTAACTTTTCAACTTTGCTTTTCTCTTTCCCTCTCACTTTAACTCTTCTACTTTGCTTTTCTCTTTCCCTCTCACTCTAACTTTTCTACTTTGCTTTCCCCTTTCCATCTAACTCTTCTACTTTGCTTTTCTCTTTCCCTCTAACTCTTCTACTTTGCTTTTCTCTTTCCCTCTCACTCTTCTACTTTGCTTTTCTCTTTCCCTCTAACTTTAACTCTTCTACTTTGCTTTTCTCTTTCTCTCTAACTTTAACTCTTCTACTTTGCTTTTCTCTTTCCCTCTCACTTTTCTACTTTGCTTTTCTCTTTCCCTCTCACTTTTCTACTTTGCTTTTCTCTTTCCCTCTCACTTTAACTCTTCTACTTTGCTTTTCTCTTTCCCTCTAACTCTTCTACTTTGCTTTTCTCTTTCCCTCTAACTCTTCTACTTTGCTTTTCTCTTTCCCTCTAACTCTTCTACTTTGCTTTTCTCTTTCCCTCTAACTCTTCTACTTTGCTTTTCTCTTTCCCTCTAACTCTTCTACTTTGCTTTTCTCTTTCCCTCTAACTCTTCTACTTTGCTTTTCTCTTTCCCTCTAACTTTTCAACTTTGCTTTTCTCTTTCCCTCTCACTTTAACTCTTCTACTTTGCTTTTCTCTTTCCCTCTCACTTTAACTCTTCTACTTTGCTTTTCTCTTTCCCTCTCACTTTTCTACTTTGCTTTTCTCTTTCCCTCTCACTTTCTACTTTGCTTTTCTCTTTCCCTCTCACTTTTCTACTTTGCTTTTCTCTTTCCCTCTAACTTTAACTCTTCTACTTTGCTTTTCTCTTTCTCTCTAACTTCTACTTTGCTTTTCTCTTTCCCTCTAACTTTTCAACTTTGCTTTTCTCTTTCCCTCTCACTTTAACTCTTCTACTTTGCTTTTCTCTTTCCCTCTAACTCTTCTACTTTGCTTTTCTCTTTCCCTCTCACTTTAACTCTTCTACTTTGCTTTTCTCTTTCCCTCTAACTCTTCTACTTTGCTTTTCTCTTTCCCTCTCACTTTAACTCTTCTACTTTGCTTTTCTCTTTCCCTCTCACTTTAACTCTTCTACTTTGCTTTTCTCTTTCTCTCTAACTTCTACTTTGCTTTTCTCTTTCCCTCTAACTTTTCTACTTTGCTTTTCTCTTTCCCTCTAACTTTAACTCTTCTACTTTGCTTTTCTCTTTCCCTCTCACTCTTCTACTTTGCTTTTCTCTTTCCCTCTCACTCTTCTACTTTGCTTTTCTCTTTCCTTCTCACTTTTCTACTTTGCTTTTCTCTTTCCCTCTCACTTTTCTACTTTGCTTTTCTCTTTCCCTCTCACTTTTCTACTTTGCTTTTCTCTTTCCCTCTAACTTTCTCTTCTACTTTGCTTTTCTCTTCTCTTTCCCTCTAACTTTCTCTTCTACTTTGCTTTTCTCTTCTCTTTCCCTCTAACTTTAACTTTTCTACTTTGCTTTTCCCTTTCCCTCTAACTTTTCAACTTTGCTTTTCCCTTTCCCTCTAACTTTTCAACTTTGCTTTTCCCTTTCCCTCTAACTCTAACTTTTCTACTTTGCTTTCCCCTTTCCATCTAACTCTTCTACTTTGCTTTCCTCTTTCCCTCTAACACTAACCCTTCTACTTTGCTTTTCTCTTTCCCTCTCACTTTAACTCTTCTACTTTGCTTTTCTCTTTCCCTCTCACTTTAACTCTTCTACTTTGCTTTTCTCTTTCCCTCTCACTTTAACTCTTCTACTTTGCTTTTCTCTTTCCCTCTAACTCTTCTACTTTGCTTTTCTCTTTCCCTCTAACTTTAACTCTTCTACTTTGCTTTTCTCTTTCCCTCTAACTTTTCTACTTTGCTTTTCTCTTTCTCTCTAACTTTAACTCTTCTACTTTGCTTTTCTCTTTCCCTCTAACTTTAACTCTTCTACTTTGCTTTTCTCTTTCTCTCTAACTTCTACTTTGCTTTTCTCTTTCCCTCTCACTTTTCTACTTTGCTTTTCTCTTTCCCTCTCACTTTAACTCTTCTACTTTGCTTTTCTCTTTCCCTCTAACTTTTCTACTTTGCTTTTCTCTTTCCCTCTCACTTTTCTACTTTGCTTTTCTCTTTCCCTCTAACTTTTCTACTTTGCTTTTCTCTTTCCCTCTAACTTTAACTCTTCTACTTTGCTTTTCTCTTTCTCTCTAACTTCTACTTTGCTTTTCTCTTTCTCTCTAACTTTTCTACTTTGCTTTTCTCTTTCCCTCTAACTCTTCTACTTTGCTTTTCT